>NC_042976.1:25217862-25559112 GCF_901001165.1 Salmo trutta | reverse complement strand
CCGGGGCTTAACATTTCTAAAGTAAAATCAGGATTTGGGGGAAATAAAAGGCTAGAAAGTGAAAGATTGAGAATCTATTTTGTCATTATTTTGTTTGGCTCCCTAATATTTACATTTTATTCAGATATAAATGAACATCATTGAGAGGAAAATGTCACTTCTTATGTAATAACCCTAAACCTAGCTTCATGTCCACAGCATGCTTCAACCCTAACCCTAGTCATTACCCTAACCACTAAACCTAGCTTCATGTCCACAGCATGGTTCAACCCTAACCCTAGTCATTACCCTAACCCCTAACCCTAGCTTCATGTCCACAGCATGCCTCAACCCTAACCCTAGCCATTACCCTAACCCTAACCCTAGCTTCTTGTCCACAGCATGCTTCAACCCTAACCCTAGTCATTACCCTAACCCCTAATCCTAGCTTCATGTCCACAGCATGCTTCAACCCTAACCCTAGCCATTACCCTAACCCCTAACCCCTAACCCTAGCTTCATGTCCACAGCACGCTTCAAACCTAACCCTAGCCATCACCCTAACCCTAACCCCTAAATCTAGCTTCATGTCCACAGCATGCTTCAACCCTAACCCTAGCCATCACCCTAACCCCTAACCCCTAAACCTAGCTTCATGTCCACAGCATGCCTCAACCCTAACCCTAGCCATCACCCTAACCCTAACCCCTAAATCTAGCTTCATGTCGACAGTTCAGCTTAACCCTAACCCTAGTCATTACCCTAACCCCTAACCCTAGCTTCATGTCCACAGCACGCCTCAACCCTAACCCTAGCCATTACCCTAACCCCTAACCCTAGCTTCATGTCCATAGCCCAGATCAACCCTAACCCTAGTCATTACCCTTACCCCTAACCCTAGCTTCATGTCCATAGCCCAGATCAACCCTAACCCTAGCCATTACCCTAACTCTAACACTAGCTTCATGTTCACACCTTGGCTAAACCCTAACCCTAAACCTAACTCTAACCCTAAACATAACCCTAATCCTAGCTCAACTCTAACCCTAACTCTAACCCTAACCTTGGTTTATCATACTTTTTATCCTGCTTTTCTCTTTGGACCCATCATGTAATTGTGCTCGGGTTTCCCTTTGACCCGAGCCATAACGAAAAATAGGGCAGGAACCTATCTCCTGTTTCTGTAGCGTGAGGTAGCTTGATGTACAAGTACACCCCCTGGACAAGACGCTAGTCTGTCGCAGGGCCTTTCTACAAATGAATCTTCTTAATGCTGAGTGCCAAGCAGAGAGGGTCCTGGGGATCAACCTGGGATCGAACCCCCAACCTTCCATGTCAGGGCGGACACTCCAATCACAAGGCCTAATTGAGAAACCCTAATTCATTGGTCGGAGAATGATCCATGACTGGTGATTGGTAGTTCTGGTCGATATGTCCATCGGTGTGTGTATGCAGGAGGCAGTGCCTTGGGTGAAGAGCAAACTATTTTTCTTTCTCTCTCACTCTCTTATTTTCTCTCTCTCGTTCCAAGTTACTGTGCTCTGAGCTTGTCTACAAAGGGGCCAGGGGGATATTTACAGCATGTAGACACGTGAAGGTCAGACGCGTAAAGTGGCCCTGATGGCTTTCCCAAATGGCATCTCCTGCAATGCCGAACCCTGATTGGAGCATGTCATTTACGGTGGCCAGCAAGTGTCCCAAAACACTGCAGGGAGAATTCTGCAGTAAATCGGGGGCTGAGAACTGGCTTTGTTGACATCTCTGAGCGATAATGAAACTGTGGAGGTGATCGTGTGTGTGTGTGTGTGTATGTGTTTGGTAAAGGGGAAGTGTAGACAGTTCCCTGAAGTAGGAAAAATGGGACGGAAACCCATTCTGAAGCTGGGAGTCGGAGCTGTAAAGGGACGTCTGGGGCACCACAGTCATGTCCAGCAAATAATTCACGTTGAAAAGTTTTTTCCTCCTTAATTTCTGGTCTGGCAGGCCTTTCCCCTTTGGATAATTTAGTGGCTGTTCCTAGGGAAGGGTGGGCATGGGAATGAATCACGTACAGACTGAGCCCTTAGCTGCTCTAACACAGCGTGAACATGTTTAATATGTAGGTCTACCACTGACCTCTCTGTGTTTAATATGTAGGTCTACCACTGACCTCTCTCTGTGTTTAATATGTAGGTCTACCACTGACCTCTCTGTGTTTAATATGTAGGTTTACCACTGACCTCTCTGTGTTTAATATGTAGGTCTACCACTGACCTCTCTGTGTTTAATATGTAGGTTTACCACTGACCTCTCTCTGTGTTTAATATGTAGGTCTACCACTGACCTCTCTGTGTTTAATATGTAGGTCTACCACTGACCTCTCTGTGTTTAATATGTAGGTTTACCACTGACCTCTCTGTGTTTAATATGTAGGTCTACCACTGACCTCTCTCTGTGTTTAATATGTAGGTCTACCACTGACCTCTCTCTGTGTTTAATATGTAGGTCTATCACTGACCTCTCTCTGTGTTTAATATGTAGGTCTACCACGGACCTCTCTGTGTTTAATATGTAGGTCTATCACTGACCTCTCTCTGTGTTTAATATGTAGGTCTACCACTGACCTCTCTGTGTTTAATATGTAGGTCTACCACTGACCTCTCTCTGTGTTTAATATGTAGGTCTACCACTGACCTCTCTCTGTGTTTAATATGTAGGTCTACCACTGACCTCTCTGTGTTTAATATGTAGGTCTACCACTGACCTCTCTGTGTTTAATATGTAGGTCTACCACTGACCTCTCTGTGTTTACAGTACATATATTGTTTCAGATGGAAAGACTTTTAACTCTATATCCCTCACAGGGCCGTATATACAGTACAGAACACCAAGGTTCAGACCAAATTTTTTCTAATTTGATATTTTTTAAATATAATAAAAGTATATTTGGTACTGGTAAACATTTAAATTCTGCTCCCAGCGTTGATCAAAGCTCAGGGCGCTTATATTCTTGATCTGACTGAGTTGTAATCACGTCTGCCTCTTTCCGAATGAGTGAATCATGAACAGTGGTTTGTTCGTTATGTTCGCCTGTGAACATGCCTCCAGATTTGCCTTTTTTTTTAGCAGCACATTCAACAATCTCTCAAACGGCTAACTCCGCCCTGTTGTGGTACAGACCAAGGGCCTGAGACGTGAAACAAACTACCCTAGCTCGTAGTTGGCTCAAGTAGGCAACTACAGACGCTGCTGACAGTGTTTTTGCTGGATGCTGGACAGAATGCAAATTTTAAACTGTCCCGCGACTCTTGCTGTGTCTACAGACATCCACCAAACAAACACCAGCTCTCTGAGGATGACTGCTGGTAAATAGTCGCTTATAGATATGTCCATCAGTCAGCTGGCTAGCTGCCGGCAGAGACTTCTACTGCAGTAACGTTGTAGTGCTCTGGCTAGTATTCCTTATCCAAGAAGGATGAAGTAAGAAGCTAACGTTAAACAGAGCTTACCTCAGCAGGAGCAAATATTGTCTACTAAGTTGTCAGTAACTTTGCTTTACAGAGAGTGGACTACTGAGACAGACAGTGATGTGTCACTCAGTGGTGAGGCTGAGGCAGGGTGCAATGCATGCAGGAGAAGCAGAGGAGACAGAGAGAGAGAGAGAGAGAGAGAGAGAGAGAGAGAGAGAGAGAGAGAGAGAGAGAGAGAGAGAGAGAGCGGTTAGTACAGTGGTTCCCAAACTTGGGGTCTGGGGCTTCATGTGGGGTCCCCTGAGAAAATGTGTACTTATCTAAAGAAACAGGAAGATATGTTTCAGTATGAACATCTCCACATGGCCTATCTTCCCTATAAGCCTATACCTACATTAAAATGCAAACAATGTTTTTGTTTATATTGGTGGTTGTTCGTCTTATCTCCATCGCCCACTGGAGTTTATAGTTTATAGACCCATTAGCCACTTCTTTTTGGCACTACATCACTGATATTAATACAGAATTGTAAGTAATATTCTGTTAATTCATGTGAATGTGATAATATGATCATCTGTGTGCTCCGTTGATGTCTGTTGGTGCGGAGCTTGATTAGTGCCTCGGAGGACAAATGTGAACGCTATGTCATTTGAGAAAAGAGATATCTATGTAATTCATCATTACAACTGACTAAACAGTCACTGATGCTGCGTGTTAGTGTGAATCAGTTCTCATATTTCAAATTATAACATTACAATTGTATAGCTAATAGGCTCTGTGTTTGTAGATCGACTGAGGTGAATGAACCTAGACCAAGTGATAATGGCCCCCTTACGGATCTCACTAAAATGCAAACCCTGGTTACGGCCCTGATCCCTCATAGAATTAATTCCCATATGGATCCATGCCACACCTAGGTTCAAACACATAATTACTTAACTCATTTGAATTTGAAAATACAGCTCAAAACAGCTACTTATATTTGAAGTACTGTATTTACATGCCTATTTGTGAAACCAAATATTCTGCCAGATGGTATTTGAAATACATTTGGAAAGTACTAAATCAACAGTAGCTGTATATGTATGGTTCATTCAAAGGCACCTTGGCTTCAAGGTTTTAACAGAGCTAAAAACCTGTTGCTAAGTGTTGCTTAGTGTTTAGAAGGACAGGTGTTAGTACTGGTAGTGGTGTGAGTGTTGTAGAGAGTATCTCTCTCTTTCTCCTCCCTCACACATACAGCACCTTGTAAAAGCTTATGAGATGCCTTTTCTTATATTCATCTGGCCTTAGAACTGGGTGGTCTGTTTGACCATAACCCCCCATTGTCAAAGGTCATAGTACAGCATGTCCTCAGACATGCATGCCATGTTTGAATCCAGGAATCCATGCTATGGAATGTGTACACATGCATTGGTTACGTACAGTAATAACTTACATCAAATTGTATCAGAATAACTAAATCAGCTGCTAATTGAACAAAAAAATATGTATTTGGAATTCTGCACTCCATAATGTATTACTATCAGAAATTCTAAACCTGACTGAAACAATTATTCCACCATACTGCCAAGAACACCAGTCAATACATACAAACTCATTGGGTTGGCCCTGGTCCTGGGTAGGCAGCACAGTGGCATGGCTCGGGTTCAGTTAGCTGTGGTAGCTTGGTTCTGGCCAAGTCCAGTCCTGGACATTACCAGAGCCTGAGGGTGAGGAGTGTTTTATGAGAAAGATCACATCCTTGCTGAGGTGGGACAAAGTGAGAAGAAGCTCTAATCATGTCCTTTCCAATTTTCCCTGTCGCTGTGACATTCACCAGTCATTCTATCAGAAGGGTGAAAAGAATGGTGGCTTTAGGCTTCAGCTGTAGATCTGTCTGTCTGAGCTGTGGATTTCAGTAGTATTGGCAACAGACAATACACACTGATATACACACACACACACACACACACACACACACACACACACACACACACACACACACACACACACACACACACACACACACACACACACACACACACACACACACAGAGACAGACAGACAGACAAACACACACACACACACACACACACACACACAGACACACAGAGACACACACACACACACACACACAGCTGATAGCTTTAACATATCAAGTCCGGCTTAGTGTTTTACAGTCCTGGCCTTCCAGCATGACTCCTGAAATAGATATCACAGAGAACCAAATTTGGTGTGACTGTGCTGTCAAAGATAATCTCTCAGTTTCTCTATTTAACTCAAATTCTTGAATCGCGTTTTACTACCAGTGGCTAAAATTTTGGCGAGAGTGTGAGACGCTGACACATTACTGTAAATATTTGTCCTTGTCTTTCATTCCGAGGTATTTGGAACCATGAATGCATTATTCACACTTATCTTTCCTCAGTTCTTGGAATAGTGCTTGTTGACCTGTAAAACTGCTATTTCCAAGTATTTATAGCAGCACCCAGGAACGTAAGACACTCCCATCAATAACTAACTAACCCCGGCTAGCTGGGCGGGCCAGCACAATCAGGCTGTCTTCTTTCATCAGCCTCACAACATCACACTGCTAGTGTCTTAGTGCAACACTTAGTCTGTTTAACAATGTTACAGTGACTGTCACAGCATCTCACCCTGGGCCATTTAACACAGCAGCCCAGTGACGCCATGGCACCTGGAGTATTTAATATTACAGCTCCTATGACAACATAGCGCCTGGCCTGTGTATTCAGCAGGTGTGGGAGCATGGCTCCCCTAGCTGCTGCAGCTATCTCAACATCACAACACTTAGTATTCAACCGTTCTCACCAGACCCTAGATATTGTATGGATAGACAAGGGGGAATGCTTGGCGTCACATTACACTGTGTGTGTGTGTGTGTGTGTGTGTGTGTGTGTGTGTGTGTGTGTGTGTGTGTGTGTGTGTGTGTGTGTGTGTGTGTGTGTGTGTGTGTGTGCCTGCGCACTTGTTTGCTTATACTATATGTCGCTCTATGGGTCTAATCTCGTTGAGCTAGGGCAGGACAGAAGCATTCAGATCATAGTAACTCCAAATGTACAGGAAAGGACATAATGGGATAAATATCCATTCAGGATTCAGACAGAGAGCTCAATGATGTCATATGCATGACATAAGCTCTGCAACAGGAGCGATGCCAAATGGTTTTCTAGATCTTCCTCCGTATCGTTTCCTCTGCCATTCTTTCTCACTCTCCCTATCGCTCCTTCTCGTTCTCTACCAGGCCAAACCTCACAATAACAGCACAATGCCACTGTTCTCTCTGTCCACAGAGACACAACACAGCTGCACTGAGACACATGGGACTGAGACAGACACCCATCAGTTATGTCATAGAAGCACACACACGGTGAGATCCACTCACACTTCCACATGCCGTTCATTTCACAGCTGTGGCCTTTAGCACAAAACAAACAGACACATACTTCCTTTCAGCTGAAAGTATTCAAGTATTAACAGCTAGGTGCTAAAACTAACACATATAAAACTTGAAAAACAACATGCATGTGTAAAGAAACATATGACAACACACACACAAAGATGCATGCACACATGCGCACACACACGCACACGCACACAATTAGCCCAGCACTAAGCCCAGACATGAAACCGGCCACAAAGTCCAGAAGTGACACCTTAGTCCAGGATTTCATTTTGTGAAATGGCGTTAGAAAAACACACGATGTAGCCAGTTGTTTGGGGGGCAAATGGAGCAGACATCATAAAGGCAGGTTTTATTAGCTGTTGCTTGATTTGTTCCTGCAGCCCGTGGAGTGAGCTGCTAAATCAATGCATCCAGCTGTTCTCTCGGTCGGGCTCTCTGGACGCTCAGCAGGTGTATGGCCCACTACGCCTGGCTGTCACACACACCCGCTCACATAACAAATAATAATGGCCTCCACACACGGCCCATCCATCACCGTTATGGCCCGGCCCAGAGAGACCGCCACTCACACACTCACACACTCACACAGGGGTCCCTCCGAGCACACACTCATGACATGAGGCATGTAGGTGTGCACACACAGCAGTGTGCATAAAGACACACGTTCACACACAGTCGCTGACATACATGTAGAGTACACACTTTTGCAGACGCGAACTAGATGCAATCACACAAACGCTTACACGTGCGCATACGCATACACACTCACGCGCGGTCTGACGCAAAGGGGCTATCTATCATGGTTATGGCCCCGCTCCACTCAGAACTCTGCCTTACAGCAGGCCCGTAAACGACTTAAGCCAGTGAAGAAAAATGTTCCATGTGCTATGTACACCAAATGGGACCTTTTTCTCTCCCCCTCCGCTGCTGTTGTTATAGAGGATATCTGGAGTTTTCAGACAGAGAGGGAAAAAGAGGAGATCTAATACACTTATTTATTTGGGCTTTCCAAACACAATAGTCGAATTGTGGCGGGCCAAAATCAATTAGTCTTCCAAACAGCAGGGGTCCACATCTGGTGCAACTCTAAACTAGAGACCAGGGAGGGGTGGGGGAGGATCAGGGAAAGAGGTGAGGGATTCAGCAGGTGATGGCAGCAAACTCCACAATAATCTGAAGTGCAGAGAAAGGAGGAGGAGGAGAAGGAGAGTAGCTATGTGATATGCAGTACAGAACCTCATTATATCTGTCCAGATATAGCCCTGATCTACCATCATAGAAATACAATACATCCCTCCCTCCATGTGTGTGTGACCTGCAGGATACTATCATGTGGAGACACTGGCTGGGAGAGGGACATGTCCCGCTACAGATTCAAACAGCTGCTCCACAGTTGCCCTCTTTCACACATGAAACAGTGGAGAACAGTGTGTGTGTGTGTGCATGTGTATGTGTGTGTGTGTGTGAGACACATGAAAGAGTAAGGCAGCAAAAGGCATCACTAAGAAATATTCAGTGCCTCGTAAATCAGTGCTGTACTGGTGCATAGCTTTAACAGAACCAGACACATGTACAACCGTGTGTGTGTGTGTGTGTGTGTGTGTGTGTGTGTGTGTGTGTGCACGTGCATGTGGCTGAGAATGTGTGTCTCATTCTGTTAGAGACAAAGTCAGACAAAGTACCCACTATTCTGTCCTATAGGGACAGTCAGATAATGTAACCTAATTGTAATCCGATCAAGTGTTGGCAGGTCGTTGACATTCATCATGGTAAAGCCATGTTCCAATTCTCTGACTGTGGTTGTTGGGTTGCCGTTGGGTTGCATAGATACTACCCATGGTGCAATTGACCCTGTTGGTTGTCCAACGAAGGTCTTGAACTGACTAGAAAACCTTTAGGAGCCCCTGTCACTATGCACTTCATTCTTTATTCTTCTATGGACCTGTGTTTAAGACGATACTTCAGGTGCGCAGTTTTTGTTCTACGCAATGCGACCCTGTTAGGCAGGGTCAAGGGATGTCGGGGAAACAGGTCATTATGAGAAGTTGTTGTTAATTTACCTACCTGATTAAATAAATCAAATAATGAATAAAACAGAATGGATGTGAGGTGTGAAAGTCTTGGAAAAAGACGTTTCTATTCAGGAGTTAACCATGTGTGGTTACCTACCGCTACTTCCTCCCACTAAGGAAACCCAGGATGCATCATTAGTTCCCATCTCAATGGTTTTTAAATAGCTTGTACTGTATATTAAAGTCATCATGATTTTTTTCTTACAAAAATTCCACTATTAAACATGTTGCATGTTGTACCCCTGAGAGTTAACACATTTTATATGTGACATTTCATTTCCTTAACATAACAGCTCTACTCAGGTTGACTTCAACAGTGGCTCAGTTTACCCTGATATATTATCTGATATATCATCTGCCGTGAACCAGGTCAGCTGGTCTAATTAAACTACCGCTCCGGACTAGAGGAAATTGTAAAGAATGAAACAAATGACTACTGAATTAATACGGCCTTGTGAGAGAATGACTGTGTGGTGTATGAGTGTGTGCATACTGTATGTGATTGGCTCTCTTTATAACCCTTGTTTATTTTATTTTCAGGTGCAGCTGCCCAGGGGTAGGTGCAGTTAAAAGGGAAGCTGACATTTTGTTTTGAAGCTTAGGCCTTTTTGGAAACCTTGCTGAGAAGGTATCACTTATAATGAAATGATGACTCTGAGGTCACGTTGGTAATGGTTTTGTGTTATAGCCTCTCTCCATGTTTTGTGCTGAGCTAACGCTAACTTGATTTATGGAAACTGAAATTGGGAGAGAAATAAAATAAACAGTGAATTGTGATCTGCCTCGAACCCTCCTTCCATGTTCTTCCACTTAATCCCAAACTATAAGAACCTGTGTAGGCTATGTTAGAAGTATGCTCTTGGTGTAAACCTAGGGTGATGTAGTCGGATCTATTCTACTGAATTTAGTCACAACCCCTTTCGGCCAGGGTGTGACACACACAAAACAGTGCATTGGGAAAGTATTCAGACCCCTTGACTTTTTCCACATTTAGTTACATTGCAGCCTTATTCTAAAATTAATTTAAAAAATAATAATTCTCATCAATCTACACACAATACCCCATATTTACAAAGCAAAAACAGGTTTTTATACATTTTATAAAAACTGAAATATAAATTTACTTAAGAACTCAGACCCTTTACTCAGTACTTTGTTGAATAACCTTTGGCAGCAATTACAGCTTCGAGTCTTCTTTGGTATGACGCTACAAGCTTGGCACATCTGTGTGGAGTTTCTCGCTTTCTTCTTTAGAGATCCTCTCAAGCTCTGTCAGGTTGGATCAGGAGCGTTGCTGCACAGCTATTTTCAGGTCTCTTCAGAAATGTTTGATCGGGTTCAAGTCCGGGCTTTGGCTGGGCCACTCAAGGACATTCAGAGACTTGTGTCGAAGCCACTCCTGCATTGTCTTGGCTGTGTGCTTAGGGTTGTTGTCCTGTTGGAAGGTGAACCTTCGCCGCATACCCGCTCTGGAGCAGGTATTCATCAAGGATATCTCTGTACTTTGCTCCGTTCATCTTTGCCTTGATCCTGACTAGTCTCCCAGTCCCTGCCTCTGAAAAACATCCCACAGCATGATGCTGCCACCACCATGCTTCACCGTAGGGATGGTGCCAGGCTTCCTCCAGATGTGATGCTTGGCATTCAGGCCAAAGAGTTCAGTCTTGGTTTCATCAGACCAGAGAATCTTGTTTCTCATGTTCTGAGAGTCTTTTAGGTGCCTTTCAGCAAACCTTTACTGTGCCTTTTACTGAGGAGTGGCTTCCGTCTGGCCAATCTACCATAAAGGTCTGATTGGTGGAGTGCTGCAGAGATGACTGTCCTCCTGGAAGGTTCTTCTGGAAGGTTCTTACGTTTAAGAATGATGGTTCTTGGGGACCAATGCTGCAGAGATGTTTTGGTACCCTTCCTCAGATCTGTGCCTCAACACAATCCTGTCTCGGAGCTCTACGGACAATTCCTTCAATCTCATGGCTTGGTTTTTGCTCTGACATGCACTGTCAACTGTGAGCCCTTATATAGACAGGTGTATGCCTTTCCAAATCATGTCCAATCAATTGAATTTACCACAGGTGGACTCCAATCAAGTTGTAAAAACATCTCAAGGATGATCAATTGAAACAGGATGCACCTGAGCTCAATTTCGAGTCTCATAGCAAAGGGTCTGAATACTTATGTAAATATGGTATTTCTGTTTTTATTTCTAAAAAACTGTTTTCGCTTTGTCATTATGGGGTATTGTGTGTTGATTTCTGTGGAATTTGTATTTATTTAATCAATTTTAGAATATCGCCGTAACGTAACAAAATGTGGAAAAAGTCAAAGGGTCTGAATACTTTCTGAAGGCACTGTAAGTATGTATAACTTTGTGAAGGTATTTAAAAAGGTAGTATTATTTGAATGTGTGGATGTGTTTGTAGATGAGGGCTAAAAGGATCGTGTTTGCTGACTTTTTAGCCTGGTACACTCTAAAATATATTTTTAATGAATTTATAAGACGTCTCGTTTTCCCATCAGTGCACTGCAGTCTCCAGACAGTGGCTATCATCACCTACCTTCTAATCTACAGGCTGGTTCTTAACCAAGTATCTATAAGGACTAAACTAATCCCTGCACTCTCACTGCTTCCTCCGTCTCTCCCGCTAGTTTCCTGTCTATTTCCGCTGCTGCGACTCATCTGCTCCTGAGACTCTCAAGTTCTACCTGAATGTCTGTCCATTAATCACAGGGACCAGTTTTATGCCATGGAGCGGAGGAGAAGGAGAAGGAGAAGGAGAGGGAGGTGAGGGAAGTGAAGGGGAGAGAATGAGGGAGGTGAGGAAAAGGGAAGTGGAGATGCTAATCCCCATAAATCTCCCCCATGCCATAGTCATAGAAGAAGGGGAGCTATGGGAGACCTTGAGGCATTTGTCCATCTGTGGCGCTGTCCCTCTCCTCTTCCTCTCCGTCTTCATCACAACAGACAGGGTGTATATATAGTGAAGGGGAATGTGGGGGCAGGGTTGTCAGGGACAGGGATACCTAGGTATTTTCTGAGAGGGACCAAGGGATGGTTGTAAATTAGTATGAAGGATACTTGAGTTATTTTACCTAATAATTCTTACAGTATAAAGAAAAAGAGCTAGCACACTTGCCGAGGCAACCCCAAATCATTTGTCTTTCCTACACCCAAAAACTTTAAGTAATGTTTTTAAAAGAGGACAATTATGAAAAGATCCTGTACATCAAACAAACTATTTACGATTGAACTGTATGCACATTATAAAACACACAGCTGGCATAGCCATTCTGACTCACATAGCAATTACAGTGAATCAAAACGGGTTCTCTTGTTTTCAGTGGCACTAGTGACTCAGTTAATGTACCTGTTAACAATGTCTTCAGTTGACTATCACAGAACCTGCTGAGAATTTGTGTTTTAATAGGATATAGGGCCATTATTGGATCTCTTTGTTTCCTTGTGTAATTCGGATTATTATACTGTGTGTGCTCATCTCTCATCTCTCTGGGTATCCAGCATAACCTCCGTCTCCTTCTCTTCTTGGTGAGGGACACCTAGGTCAAATACATGTTAATGTAATAGCAGATGCTGGAAAATGAGAAGAAAGTATAAGGAGCGAATATTTAATGAATCAACAGACAGGAAACAAAACATGAACAGCGTCTGGACAAGGGACACATAACGACATTAATGCTGACTCGGGAAAGAAACTGAGGAAGTGACAGATATAGGGGAGGTCATTAATAACGTGATGGAGTCCAGGTGAGTCCGATGAAGTACTGTTGCTCTTAACGATGGTGACAGGTGTGCGTAATGATAAGCAGCCTGGCGACCTCGAGCGACAGAGAGGGAGATCAGGAGAAGACGTGACAGTCAAATACTTTGGAACGCTTGAGCTGTGCATTATTTAGCTTGTCCTGTACAATGGAACCAATGAATAGTCCCAAAAATGCAAGCTAAATCAAGCGCACCTCAAGTATTTGGCAGATGTGTAAACTTGGTGTGCTGTGGAATTTCCCGGTCTGATCCGCAGACAGCAAGATACTAGTATGCTATAGTTTTGTGCAGAGCCATTGATGAATGTACACTGTTAAGGGGTAGGTACACATGTGAGATGAAAAAGTCTGGAATCCGAAAATATAGCAAAAAATTAATGGTGACAGGTTAATTATAGATCTTTGTTAACATTTTAGAAAGTAAAATTAGGTGGGCCTATATTTTTTGAGAGGGTAGTTACATGTAGTTCAAGATGATTTCCAGCATATGACATATTTGTGCCAGTTTCTGTTGCCTAGGAGATGTGCTATTGTGTATATTTAGATCAGTAAAGCCTATTCTTTGGCCCTTTTTATGGTATCATTCCTTGTCTCACCTGTCTCCAGGAAGATAGTGTTACGATGCAAAGTACAGTATCTTTAATACAAACTCAGAATAAAAACAATGGTTGACCAAAATATTATACAAATTATGTTTTATGTGGATAATACTTTATAGAAAGCTAACATAAATATGAGGCAACAAGCCAAATGAAATTCCTAATTCTATATAAAAATGTAAGTACTCCTTATCAATAAAAGCTACATATTAAATGTCATTATTATTAGCTGTCGTAACCCTTTACTCCTAGTAACATGAGCACACCTGGCCAAACTATATATCCAGACTGACCAGAGCCTGACAAGAGTCACTAGACTCAATGTCACAAGAGAACACATTTCAAACTTTACTTGTTAGGGGGAGGTAGTTGCAGAATTGAAGAACAGAGAATTCCCACACAATGTGAACACCACTGGGATTTATGAGCTGATATACTCCTGAAAAGCCTTACAAGACAGAAAACTGTCATGCGAGTTAAGTGGTCAATGACTTATCGTAACAGAAAAGTGATACAGCTCTGTTGGCAGAAAGATAAGTCTAAGGTTTAGGGATGAGAAGGAACCCGTTCTGGCTGGGGGAGAAAGTGAGTGGAAGCATTTTATTCAATAGGCATGACAAAGCACATACATTTGTAAAAGAAGAGGTCTGTTCGCTAGCAGCTGGCACAGCTACAGTAACAACATTAAAGAGTCTGACACAAAGTGATGTGTGCACACAAAACTTCAAACACAACTGTTTTGCCGGTAGCAGCAAATTTTGAAGAAGGATTTACTTGCAATAATATACGGCATGACCAAAAGTATGTGGACACCCGCTTGTCGAACATCTCATTCCCAAATCTCAGGCATTAATATGGACTTGGTCCCCATTTTGCTGTTATAACAGCCTTCACTCTTGTGGGAAGGCATTCCACTAGATGTTGGAACATTGCTTCGAGGACTTGCTTCCATTCAGCCACAAGCATTACTGAGGTCGAGCACTGATGCTGGGCGATTAGGCCTGGCTCGCAGTCGGCGTTCCAATTCATCCCAAAGGCGTTCTATTGGGTTGAGGTCAAGGCTCTGTGCAGGTCAGTCAAGTTCTTCCAGGAGGATTGTCATGCAGAAACAGGAAAGGGTCTTCCCCAAACTGTTGCCACAAAGTTGGAAGCACAGAATTGTCTAGAATGTTATTGTATGCTGTAGTGTTAAGACTTCCCTTCACTTGAAATAAGGGGCCTAGCCCAAACCATAAAAAACAGCTCCAGACCATTATTCCTCCTCCACCAAACTTTACAGTTGCCACTATGCATTGGGGCAGGTAGCGTTCTCCTTGCATCCTCCAAACCCAGATTCGTCCGTCGGACTGCCAGATGGTGAAGCATGATTCATCACTCCAGAGAACGCGTTTCCACTGCTCCAGAGTCCAGTGGCGGCGAGCTTTACACCACTCCAGCCGACTCCTGCATTGCGCATGGTGATCTTAGGCTTGTGTGCTGCTCCTCGGCCATTGAAACCCATTTCATGAAGCTCCCAACAAAGAGTTTTTGTGCTGACGTTGCTTCCAGAGGCAGTTTGGAACTCGGTAGTGAGTGTTGCAACCGAAGACAGAGGGTTTTTTACGTACTACGGGCTTCAGCACTCTGCGGTCCCGTTCTGTGTGCTTGTGTGGCCTACAACTTTGCGGCTGAGCCCTTGTCGCTCCTAAACGTTTCCACAATTGGGAAGGTGGCATCCTATGACAGTGCCACGTTCAAAGTCACTGAGCTCTTCAGTAAGGCCAATTTACTACCACTGTTTGTCTATGGAGATTGCATGTCGGTGCGCTTGATTTTATACACCTGTCAGCAACAGGTGTGGCTGAAATTGCCAAATCCACTGATTTGAAGGGGTGTCCACATACCTTTATATATATAGTGTATGTTATACTGTAGGTGGTTGTTTTAGCTGAATGGACTTTCACATAAGTGGCTCTGGGTAAGAGTATCTGCTTTTCTCTCACCTTCCTGCGGAAAGAGTTCTTCGATTTAAACCATGACCCCTACTCATGTTCCATCTCGGACAGTGGAGAATGGTGAGGGTGTGAATGTTACTGGAACCAGGTTGTGGCTAAAATTAAGGAAATAATTTGAATAAAAAGAATGCATGAATCCAAGAAAAGTTGTCAATCTTCCCTCTGTTTAATGTCAAAGTGACATAGATGCAAAGTGATGAGATAACCTTGTAGGGCACTGCACTGTGTTCTTTATAATGAAAACTTTCAGGTCAGAAGAATTTAAAGGTCAGAAGGGTAATGTTGAGACTCAATAAATTAGGCCACCAAAGTACTGACTGAGTTTCGTTGCTTACTTCATGAAATATAATATTTGCATATCAAGGCAACCTACAGTGCATTCAGAAAGTATTTAGACCCATTCCCTTTTTCCACATTTTGTTGCATTACAACCTTCAACAAAGTACTGAGTAAAGAGTCTGAATGCTTTTGTAAATGTGATAATTCAGTTTATTTTATTTGACACATTTGCAAAAATTTCGAAAAAAATATATTTTGTATTGGGTATGGGGTATTGTTTGTAGATTGATGAGAGGAAAACAAAACAATTTAACCCATTTAGAATAAGGCTGTAATGTAACAAAATGTGGAAAAAGTCAGGGGTCTGAATACTTTCCGAATCTGTTAAAGCAAAGCCACAAAGGAATCAGGCCATTGTCTATACTTCATTTCTGAAGACTAAAGGTGTCTTGTGTTTCATGAATTGCCACAAGGTTTTGATTTGGATCTCTTTTAGTCCTCATTTGAATTAATCTTCCAAGAGTCCTTAAACATTAAAATACAATATATAATCCGAATACATTTTTACATATAACACACTATTACAAACAGACATAATACACTAACATATTGACCCGATAAATACTCAGTCTAAAAAGATATTGATTCTTCATCTACTATAGTCCAACACAATATTTCTATGTATCATATTTAAATGGTTTTAAAGTATTGCTTAAATGTATATATTGAGAGGTTTCTGGTTTGCTCAGTTAAATTATTCAATTTCTTTATTGCTCTAAATAAAAATGTTATTTTGCCTATTTCTCTTTTCTGTCTGGATAACACACAGATGGTGGACAATCTATTCCTAGTATTTACTGAATGTCTGTCTCTTACCAACTCAATACCGTTGTGAATAGAGTTTGGCTGTTTTAAATGATGTATATTATGAAATAAAATAAGCATGTTTTTTTCAATTATCTTGTTGATTGATGACCACCCAAGAGCATTGTGCGTGACTGCAACAGAAGAACCATATCTCCACCTTAAAACAATCCTTGCTGCTTTGTTCTGTGAAATCTGCAGCCTCCTAATTTCACTTGCTGATGCATTTCCCCAGACCACAGAACAGTAGTTCACCTGACTCTCAATTAATGCTTGTGTTATGTGCTTAAGAATCTTTCCTGGTAAATATTTAGCTATCCTTCTGATCATGCATGCTGTTTTACATAGATTAGTTATTTGAGACGACCACTCCTAGTAGTTTGGTTTCTGCCACTTCCTCAATTTGTACTCCCCCCCATACTTAATTGTATCCCATGCTGTGTTGGCCTTTTCTTAGTGGAACAGATCCACATAACTTTGGTTTTCTTGGTGTTTAAAACAAGTTTGTTCCGGCAAACCCACTCTCCAAATCTCCTTGTAAAGCTTACTGTACCTGTTGAACCGATTGTCTTGCTGTATAAATTGTAATATCATCTGCAAATATAGTAGCTTGAGTTACAGATAAGGCATAAGGAAGGTCGTTGGTATATATTAAATAAAGAAGTGGCCCAAGGCAGCTGCCCTGCGGTATTCCACAGTTTAAAGCATGAGGGGAAGAAAATAAACCATTGATATAGGTGGGCTTTTTCCTATCAATTAGATATGACTGTACCCAATTCAATGCTACCTCCTTAAAAACATAATGCATTAATTTTGTCAAAATTATTTCATGATCCACTAAATCAAATGCTGCACTAAAATAAAAAAATAGTACACCCACAAACCTGCCATTATCCATAGCATTGAGCCACTGGTCAGTCATGTCAACCAATACAGTGGTAGTGGAATGTTTTTTTGCGATAAGCATGCTGATTGGCTGTCATTCTTTTACATCTACTCCTATATTTTTCTACTCACAATACCCTCCAATATCTTACTGAATGAAGGGAGTAGACTAATTGGTCGACTATTGGCAGGAGTAATGGGTTCTTTGCTGTCTTTCGGAATAGGACACAGTTTCGCATGCTTCCATACATTTGCAAACGTCCCCTTTTCCAGTGACCAATTAAATATGTACTTCAGTGGAGTTGCCATCTGGGGAGCAGCATAGCGAAGTAAAAATTGTCCATAAGATCATAACCTGTAGATTTACCATCGGGTAATGACTTCAATAGGTTTAACACCTCCTCCTCTACTGACACCATTTTTAAACTAAAAGAGCGGGTCTTGTTGCTCATAATATGATCATCAATCCATTGGACAATAGCTTGTTTGGAAGAATGGATGTTTACATTATTGCTCAGTCAATGAATTTTCTTTGTAAAAAAAAATCAGCAAAATGATTGGCAATATCAACTGGTTTTGTTATTGTTCTCCCACCAACCTCCACACTAGATGGGCATGATGAGATAAATGTACCAAGTAGGCCCTTAACTGTATTCCATACCTTTTAAGAATCAAATCAAAGTTTATTTGTCACGTGCGCTGAATACAACAGGTGTAGACCTTACAGTGAAATGCGTACTTACAAGCTCTAACCAATAGTGCAAAAAAGGTATTAGGTGAACAATAGGTAAGTAAAGAAATAAAAACAACATTAAAAAGACAGGCTATATACAGTAGCGAGGCTATAAAAGTAGCAAGGCTACATACTGACACCGGTTAGTCAGGCTGATTGAGGTAGTATGTACATGTTGATATGGTTAAAGTGACTATGCATATATGATGAACAGAGGGTAGCAGTAGCGTAAAAGAGGGGTTGGCGGGTGGTGGGTGGGACACAATGCAGATAGCCTGGTTAGACAATGTGCGGGAGCACTGGTTGGTCGGTGTCACGTCCAGTATAGGGGTTATTTGTGATTGTAGTTTGGTCAGGACGTGGCAGAGGGTATTTGTTTTATGTGGTTCGAGGTGGTGGTTTGTTTAGAAGGGTGCTTGATTTATTATTTCCGGGTTTTGGGTTATGTTCTATGTTTTTGTATTTCTATGTTCTTTCTAGTTTAGTATTTTCTATGTTAGGTAATTGGGTGTTGGACTCTCAATTGGAGGCAGGTGTTTGGAGTTGCCTTTGATTGAGAGTCCTATAATTAGGGATGTGTTTTGTTTGTTAATTGTGGGTAGTTGTTTTTGCATTGTGTTGGTGTAGCCTGCAAAATGGTTTCCTGGCGTCGTTTATTGTTGTTCACATTTAATAAATTATAATGTTGAGCACGCAACCCGCTGCGCCTTGGTCCTCTCTTCACGAGAGAATGAATCATTTTTACAATCAATATAATCATTTTTGTAAAGTAATGTTTTTCTTACAATTCAATTTAACTGCATAATTATGTAATGTTCTATAATTCTGTTCATCAATTTCTAGTTCTGAATTGGCTGCTAAGACTTTTGCCATATTTCTTTGAGAAAAAGCCTCACCCAGTTCATCATCAATCCATGAAGATAGACGCGCCTCAACTGTACTCTTTCTTACTGGGGTATGATGGTCCATTACCTCAGTGAGCAAATCAATAAAACATTCTGTAGCGTGACTTAAATCATCCTCTAGATAAATCAGCTCCCAGGGCACAGCAGCCAAATCATTTTGAAATAGATAATAATTAAATGTTTTCTTGACCACAATCCTAGGGAACCTTGGTGTTCATGGTTATGGTCACAATATTATGGTCTGTCCAGACCACTGGCATTGATCTGGCTTTTAAACATTGCAATGGAATATTACAGAAGATCAGATCAATGCATGTGTCTGAACGATGACCCAAATTAATTGATGATCTAGTAGTATCATTAACCATTTGTTTCAAACCACAGTTCTTGGAATATCTCATCAATTTAGTTCTATTCAAACTATTAGGATTCTTCCAATTTATATTAAAATCACCCAAGATAAATACATCTCTGTTGCTATCTGTGGCCTGGTCAAACCCAGTGCATGTGGCCTGGTCAAACCCAGTACATAAGTCATCCAAATAGGACACCTTAGAGCAAGGAGGTCTATACACACATCCTACCAATATGGCTGCCTGGTGAGGCAGATGTACTTGAGCCCATAGTGCCTCTACTTGACATACATTAAGGTCATCCCTCCTCTTAAAAGGTATATGATTCTGAATGTACAGCGCTACACCCCCACCATTCCTGTCTCTTCTCAGTAGACTATATGCTTGAATGTTAATTTGCCCATCATTTACAGATGCATCTAAATGCTTTTCGGTCAGAGCCAAAATATGAATATTATTTATGTTGACCAAGTTAAAAACCTAATGTATTTTGTTAGGAAGGCTACATACATTAACCAGAGGTATATGCAACCCTTTCCTTGTCAAGTGAAGATCAATAGAGCATGTATTCGTTATAGTTGAAGTTGTCATGATACAGTGCCTTGCGAAAGTATTCGGCCCCCTTGAACTTTTCGACCTTTTGCCACATTTCAGGCTTCAAACATAAAGATATAAAACTGTAATTTTTTGTGAAGAATCAACAACAAGTGGGACACAATCATGAAGTGGAACGAAATTTATTGGATATTTCAAACTTTTTTAACAAATAAAAAACGCAAAAATTGGGCGTGCTAAATTATTCAGCCCCTTTACTTTCAGTGCAGCAAACTCTCTCCAGAAGTTCAGTGAGGATCTCTGAATGATCCAATGTTGACCTAAATGACTAATGATGATAAATAGAATCCACCTGTGTGTAATCAAGTCTCCGTATAAATGCACCTGCTCTGTGATAGTCTCAGAGGTCCGTTTAAAGCGCAGAGAGCATCATGAAGAACAAGGAACACACCAGGCAGGTCCGAGATACTGTTGTGGAGAAGTTTAAAGCCGGATTTGGATACAAAAAGATTTCCCAAGCTTTAAACATCCCAAGGAGCACTGTGCAAGCGATAATATTGAAATGGAAGGAGTGTCAGACCACTGCAAATCTACGAAGACCCGGCCGTCCCTCTAAACTTTCAGATCATACAAGGAGAAGACTGATCAGAGATGCAGCCAAGAGGCCCATGATCACTCTGGATGAACTGCAGAGATCTACAGCTGAGGTGGGAGACTCTGTCCATAGGACAACAATCAGTCGTATACTGCACAAATCTGGCCTTTATGGAAGAGTGGCAAGAAGAAAGCCATTTCTTAAAGATATCCCAGAATACACTGATATCTCAGTAACTTAAAGGTTTAAATTCCCCCTCAACACGACTAATTATTGTGGTAGCCTCTTCAGGACAACCAGCGCTCCAGGCACAGGGATATTTTCTGACTTCTCCAACATCCAGACAGTCAACATCAGTGGTGTGGTCTGATCATATGACCGCACCATGGGGACAGACACCTACAACGCTGAGCTATCACTACTCCTGCGCCTATCCCCTAGAGTACCTGATCAACAACACCCTGATTGATGTCAACATCCTCCATTGCAGTGAAGGACAACAATGGTAGTTTCATCAGCACTTTGAGCCTTGAACTCAACCACACTACTCCTATGGTCATTCCGAAACTGGGTATTGAGCTGGGAACCAAAGTCTATGCGCAAGTCAAGGCCACCAACCTGACCTCCCAGTACCATGTAATCCTGGACCGATGCTACCCCTCCATTTCTTCTCCACTCAGTAACTCCACTTACTTCAACCTGTTTGTCGCCAGCAACAAGGACCAGATGACCATGCAGGAAAACGGAGATAGTCATAATGCCTGCTTCTCCTTCCCGGCCTTCCGCATCATTGAGCAGCAGAATGAGACCATACAAGCACAGAGACGGGTGATGCAGTGGAGGAAGTAGGTGGGCTACTTCCTCCACTGCATCACCCGTCTCTGTGCTCGTATGGTCTCTGTCAGAGGAGCACCTGCAGTAAGTTCAAGCATTGTAACGATAGGAGAAGGAGTGTTGTTCCTGAAACTGTAGATGGAGTGACAGAGTACAAAACCATCACTTATCCCCCCATTACCACCAAAGCAGAGAGCATTGTAGCATCAAAAGAACAACTCATGGGCAGCAACAACTCTAACTCCACTTCAAGTCTTGGGGTGGCAGTGGGCTTCCTGACCTTCGCCTGCATCATTGCCATCTGTCTTCTACAGCAGGCTCAACCATTACAGGGGAGACTGTGCTCGCATCGGCTGAAATGTGAGACAGGAGCTCACACAGTGGTGCTTCCGTCTGCTTGTCTCAGAACTCCGATGGAGGACTGACTTATTCAGATTTGTTTACTTTTGGGCAAGAGCAAAAATGTTGTTTCGTAGATGTAGTTTAGCATAATCTGCCAGACATTAGCAATAATGAATGTGAACCACCAGATCCTCCTCTCCACCCTCTCTAAATTGGGCATCTCCGGCACGGCCCATGCTTGGATTGCGTCCTACCTGACAGGTACACCAAGTCACTTGGATCTGTCATATCCTCACATGGTCTCTCCTATCATTGCTATGCAGATGACACACAATTAATCTTCTCCTTTCCCCCTTCTGATAACCAGGTGGCGAATCGTATCTCTGCATGTCTGGCAGACATATCAGTGTGGATGACGGATCACCACCTCAAGTTGAACCTCGGCAAGACGGAGCTGCTTTTCCTCCCGGGGAAGGACTGCCCGTTCCATGATCTCGCCATCACGGTTGACAACTCCATTGTGTCCTCCTCCCAGAGTGCTAAGAACCTTGGTGTGACCCTGGACAACACCCTGTCGTTCTCCACTAACATCAAGGCGGTGACCCGATCCTGTAGGTTCATGCTCTACAACATTCGCAGAGTACAACCCTGCCTCACACAGGAAGCGGCGCAGGTCCTAATCCAGGCACTTGTCATCTCCCGTCTGGATTACTGCAACTCGCTGTTGGCTGGGCTCCCTGCCTGTGCCATTAAACCCCTACAACTCATCCAGAACGCCGCAGCCCGTCTGGTGTTCAACCTTCCCAAGTTCTCTCACGTCACCCCGTTCCTCCGCTCTCTCCACTGGCTTCCAGTTGAAGCTTGCATCCGCTACAAGACCATGGTGCTTGCCTACGGAGCCGTGAGGGGAACGGCACCTCCGTACCTTCAGGCTCTGATCAGTCCCTACACCCAAATGAGGGCACTGCGCACATCCACCTCTGGCCTGCTGGCCCCCCTACCTCTGAGGAAGCACAGTTCCTGCTCAGCCCAGTCAAAACTGTTCGCTGCTCTGGCACCCCTATGGTGGAACAAGCTCCCTCACGACGCCAGGACAGCGGAGTCAATCACCACCTTCCGGAGACACCTGAAACCCCACCTCTTTAAGGAATACCTAGGATAGGATAAAGTAATCCTTCTAACCCCCCCCCCTTAAAAGATTTAGATGCACTATTGTAAAGTGGTTGTTCCACTGGATATCATAAGGTGAATGCACCAATTTGTAAGTCGCTCTGGATAAGAGCGTCTGCTAAATGACTTAAATGTAAAATGTACATACTTAAAAGATTTAGGGAAGAGAATATAACGCATATTTTAGAAAGTGTTAAAGAAACAAAATAGCAGTATGTACAGTAGGATAACAGAATGTTTAAATCCTTTGATTAGATCTGGAGAACATATGCCGTTTAAATTGCAAAAAAATATAATCTTAAAATGAATTGTCTGTTTGTCACAAAATAAATACGTTTATTCAGAGACCAGACTTTGTGTGAAGTGTGTGGTGTTTCAAAAGTGAACTAACTGTACCCTTCAAAGTATTGTTTTTGATATTTATTAAATTGATCTAACTGCTTTATCCTAATAAAAATATTACCACCTGCAGATCTATATCAAAATGGCCTGAGTCCAGAATTTGTATCATGTTTAAGGTAAGACACAGGTGCAGACAGTGTCAAATTAACAAAAGTGTATTATTCGAACAGGGGCAGGCAAAAGGACAGGTCAAGAGCAGGCACAGGTCAGTAATCCAGATAGGTGGGGCAAAGGTACAGGGTGGCAGGCAGGCAGGAATGGTCAAAACCTGGAAACAATTCAAATGATATACATAGTTTAAAGTAAATATCAATGACATATCTGTATTGTTCAGAGTAGACAATACATTCCAGGAAAAAAGCTCAATATCCCACATCTAACTCCAATGTAATACATTCAGGGCAGCACACTATGCAATTATGGCATTTACCCACATATACTGTCCTGCAGAAAGGATTATAAGTGACTGCATTGTCCTTAAATCACCACAGAAGTAGGGAAAATGTGACTATTAGCCACAGTGGCAAAGGTTATTGAGAATAGACCAGATGGGTGATACATACTGCTGGTGGAAGAGGGGAGTTTACCCCCTATATCATCAAGTGCTCTGATATTCTACATAAAGGTCTTTCAATCCAGAAACTCTCAAGAATTATTAAGCAGCGAATGTAGCTACCAATATCACTATTTAGATTTTTCAGGTTTCAATGACAGTACATCAATCATTTGTAAGGAATCATTCATAAAAAATAAACATAGGAAAAATGAATTACTTATTTCGTTTGAACGACTTAATTGTTATTTTGTCTAATTAGGCCTCATTTGTTATATACATTTTATAATTCTTCAGGCTAGGGTCTATTTTCCTCCACTTCCTGTCTGACTGACGTGCCCAAAGTAAACTGCCTGTTACTCAGGCCCAGAAGCCAGGATATGCATATAATTGGTACCATTGGATAGAAAACACTTTGAAGTTTGTAGAAATGTTAAAATAATGTATGAGACTATAACACAATTGATATGGTAGGAGAAAATACAAAGAAAAACCACCCGGAAAAGCCCATGCTCTTCCAATGGAACGTATGGGGTCATATCCAAATCCAGCTCCCAGATTGCATTTCCTATGGCTTCCACTAGATGTTAACAGTCTTTGTTCAAGGTTTCAGGCTTGTAACTTCCAAAACGAGGAAGAATTTTGAGTTTTAGTACTGGGAGTCAGAGTTGGAAAAAAGTCTGTGCGCGAGTGACGAAGAGGACGCGTACCTCCTAATTTTGCTTTTTTTTTTGCTATTGAACACACTTCTTTCCGTATAAAATATTATAGTTTAATTACATTTTAGGATACCTGAGGATTAAATAGAAACATATTTTGACTTGTTTTAACAAAGTTTAGCGGTAGCTTTTTGGATTCCTTTCTCTGCAAGTTGAACGAGTGGATTACTCAAATCGATGGCGCCAACTAAACTGACTTTTTGGGATATAAAGAAGGATTTTATCTAACAAAACGACCATGCATGTTGTAGCTGGGACCCTTTGGATTGCAAATCAGAGGAAGATTTTCAAAAAGTAAGTGAATATTTAATTGCTATTTGTGATTTTATGAAGCCTGTGCTGGTTGAAAAATATTTTTATGTGGGGCGTCATCCTCAAACAATCGCATGGCATGCTTTCGCTGTAATGCCTATTGTAAGTCGGACAATGCAGTTAGATGAACAAGACTTTAAGCTTTTAACCGATATAAGACACTTGTATGTACTTAAATGTTTAATATCCATACTTTTTATGAATATTTATTTGAATTGCGCGCCCTCCAATTTCACCGGAAGTTGTCAACAGGTGTCCCGCTAGCAGGACGCCTAGCCCTAAGAAGATTTATGCAACTTGTCATACCATGTAATGGTTGCTGCAGTCATTCATTCACTGAGTCCATCCATTGAAATTATTATTCATTGACAGTTCTTTGATAACCTAAAGCTAGGGGTACTTTTGAATGCCAGAGCATGTAAGTGGGCAAGTGTGGAGCGAGCAGAAGGGCATAATTAGAGTAGATTAAAAAAACATTTGTTAGCCTGATATGGATAGGGGGCAGTATTTTCACGGCCGGATGAAAAAACATACCTGATTTAAACTGGTTACTACTCTTGCCCAGAAATGAGAATATGCATATCATTAGTATATTTGGATAGAAAACACTCTGAAGTTTCTAAAACTGTTTGAATGGTGTCTGTGAGTATATCAGAACTCATATGGCAGGCAAAAACCTGAGAAAATTCCAAGCAGGAAGTGGAAAGTCTGAGAATTGTAGTTCTTCTTTTGATTCTCTATCGAAACTACAGTATCTGTGCTGTTACGTTGCACTTTCTAAGGCTTCCATTGGCTGTCTAAAGCCTTCAGAAAGTGGATTGAGCCTTCTCCTGTCTCTGGGCAGAGTATTGGAGCTCAGTTACTGAGTGGTCTGCCTGAGGACAAAGAGATTGGACATGCGCGTTCCCACGAGCACGCTCCTTGAATGAATACATTATTGTCCGGTTGGAATATTATCGCAATTTTACGTAAAAAATACGATAAAAATGTATTTTAAACAGCGTTTGACATGCTTCTAAGTACGGTAATGGAACGTTTTGACTTTTTGTGTCTTGAATTGCGCTCGCACGTTACCCTTTGGGTAGTGACCTGAACGCACGAACAAAACAGAGGTATTTGGACATAACTATGGATTATTTCGAACAAAAACAACATTTCTTGTGGAAGTAGCAGTCATGGGACTGCATTCTGACGAAGATCAGCAAAGGTAATACAATATTTCTAATACTAATTCTGAGTTTAGGTTGCCCCGAACTTGGCGGGTGTCTGAATAGCTAGCTGTGATGGCGAGCTATGTACTCAGAATATTGAAAAATGTGCTTTCGCCGAAAAGTTATTTTAAAATCTGACACAGCGATTGCATAAAGGAGTTCTGTATCTATAATTCTTAAAATAATTGTTATGTATTTCGTCAACGTTTATGATGAGTATTTTTGTAAATTCACCGGAAGTTTTTAGTGGGAATACATTTTCTGAACATCACGCGCCAATGTAAAAAGCTGTTTTTGGATATAAATATGAACTTGATTGAACAAAACATACATGTATTGTATAACATAATGTCCTAGGAGTGTCATCTGATGAAGATCATCAAAGGTTAGTGCTTCATTTAGCTGTGTTTTGGGTTTTATTGACATATATGCTTACTTGGAAAATGGCTGTGTGGTTATTTTGGTCTATGTACTCTCCTAACATAATCTAATGTTTTGCTTTCGCTGTAAAGCCTTTTTGAAATCGGACAACGTGGTTGGATTCAGGAGAGGTTTATCTTTCAAATGGTGTAAAATAGTCGTATGTTTGAAAAATTGAAATTATTGGATTTTTGAGGTTTTTGTATTTCGCGCCATGCGATCCCATTTGCTGTTGGCTAGGGGTTCCGCTGGCGGAACTTGGTTCAGCTAGCGGAACGCCTAGATGTAAGAGGTTAGCCTTCTCTCCTGCACCAATTTTGCTCTGGGACTGCTCAGCCACAAGCTCTGGGCATGCTCTGCCAAGCATTTTTCATTTCCTTTATCACCATTCTTTTAATTAGGCATATTGTAATGATTTAGCCTACCCCACCCACAGTAGCCTATATCTAGTTTATATTCTACTTTCTAACATTAGATATTTAGTTTCTATTTTGAAGGACTTCAAATGTATTAACGGATGTTTTAGGTAGGCGATACAGGCTACTGTAATATGTATTTTAGTTTTTCTTGGAATAGAAACACCATAATATAATCAGTTTGATTAAGCTAAAATATCCTAAATAAATCGTAAATAATAAAGGCCAGCTTCTTTTCATAAATAAAAGGGAATAAATTATCTCAAACTGCAGCGGTCAAATGATTTGCGCACTGAAGCAAGCACCAACAAGCTTCACATTGAACGTGGGCAACTGCATGTAGCTATCTAGATAATAATTATTATTATTAGAATAATAATAATAGTATTTAATTTGTACAGCAAATTTTCCACACTCAATTTTTATTTTTATTTTCATTTTCTTTTTTTTCTTGTTATTTATTTTTTATTTATTTTTATTTTATTTTTATTTATTTTTATTTTTTTTCACCTTTATTTAACCAGGTAGGCAAGTTGAGAACAAGTTCTCATTTACAATTGCGACCTGGCCAAGATAAAGCAAAGCAGTTCGACAACATACAAAAACACAGAGTTACACATGGAGTAAAACAACACACAATCAATGATGCAGTAGAAAAAAATAAGACTATATACAATGTGAGCAAATGATGTGAGATAATGGAGGTAAAGGCAAAAAAATGCCATGGTGGCAAAGTAAATAAAGTATGGCAAGAAAAAACACTGGAATGGTAGATTTGTAGTTTGAAGAAAGTTAAAAGTTAAAATATAAATATAAATAATATGGTGCAAAGGAGCAAAATAAATAAAATAAATAAATACAGTAGGGGAAAAGGTAGTAGTTTGGGCTCAATTAAAGATGGGCTATGTACAGGTGCAGAGATCTGTGAGCTGCTCTGACAGCTGGTGCTTAAAGCTAGTGAGGGAGATAAGTGTTTCCAGTTTTAGAGATTTTTGTAGTTCGTTCCAATCATTGGCAGCTGAGAACTGGAAGGAGAGACGACCAAAGGAGGAGTTGGCTTTAGGGGTGACCAGAGAGATATACCTGCTGGAGCGTGCTTAAGGGAGAAAGCAATGTGCTTAAGGGAGAAAGTAAAACAAAAACAATGTCACGTCCTGACCATGGTAAGATGTTATTTTCTATGGTAGAGTTGGTCAGGGCGTGACAGGGGGTGTTTTGTGTTTTTCAATGTTTTCTATATCTATGTTTAGTTCTAGTTTTCTATTTCTATGTTGGCTTGTTTGGGATGATCTCCAATTGGAGGCAGCTAGTCCTCGTTGTCTCTAATTGGAGATCATATTTAAGTAGGGGTTTTTCTCCTTGGGTTTTGTGGGTGATTATTTTTGAGTAGTGTTTGTTCTCCTCTGGGTCACGGTTTGTTGTTTTGTCAATTCAGTTTATATATGTATTGCAATGTTTCACAGATTAAATAAAATGTGGAACTACACACACGCTGCACTTTGGTTCCCTCTCTACGACAGTCGTGACAAACAAAAAACAGCAACAATACATAAAAAATGATAAAAAACAATACATCACAATACATCAAACCATTGACTACTAATGCAAAATATAGACTTGAAACAGATTATGCGATCAAGCATTAAAAGTTAGCTTGAATAGGTAGGTCTTTAGTTGTGTTGTAGACAGGGAAATTAAAGCTGAAATATGTTGATAGAGCATTCCAGAGCTGAGGGGCCACATGTGAGAAGGCCCTGTCACCCATGTTGGCACAAGTTTGTGGCTGGTGTGACTAGGTTGTTTAATGATGGAAGTGTGCATGCTGGGGACTAGTTATCTAGAAGTTGGCATATGTATGTAGGTAGAGCCTTCAAGGTGGGCAGCAGAATCTTAAATGTAGTCCTGTATTAAAAGTACGCCAATTGGGATGGAATAAAACAGGGATTGTGGATTTTTTGTGTAGTTTGTGAGAGCATCCTGGCAGCTGCGTTCTGGATCATCTAGAGTTGAGAGGGGAACCTTACCCTTACAGATACTATTGGGCTGGCTAGTATTTACCAGCGGTGTTTAACTAGTGTCTAAAAATAGTTAGGGTAGATCCCAAAATATTATTTTAGTATTTGGGGAATAAACTTGAACTACTCAAGCATAAAAATTCTAATACATTTTGTTGTTATTGTTATAGTTGCAGCCCTAGATGATTGTCACAGTTAAAAGGATGATTGAGCTTATTTCCATGAAATTCATTTTACCTTGAGTTGGCTTAATAAAATCGAGATGGCATCTACAATAATCCATTATTGACTTTGTTGCTCCACATGCTAACAGTTTGCCCTCCTCATAAAACTGGTTGTCAACACCCTCGATATAAGCATTGTACGAATTGCATGCCAAAATAAACACTCTAAACTAGGGTACATCGATCTGTTTTTTTTGTTAAAAATGCAAAAGCTAGCAGTTGATGACAGTGACTAGTGTGGATTTTAATCTCTCGGGTCCATACCTTTGCTTAAACCTCAGGTGTAAACCTTTTGGAACAAAAATGCTTAGTGTTAGATTTTCCCATCAGAAAACTTGTCACACTTAACCACTATGCTAACACCACCAGCTGACCATGTAAGGGACCTCCTATGTGTGAGAAAAAAATGTATGGGCCTGATCACAGAATTACATAGAATTACTATTAATTCAATAGGATCTCTGTGGACCTAGTCGTAAAGATTTGTCTTGAATCTTTTAAAACAAATGACCTTTTATTGTGGCATAAACACAACCAGTTATGATGTCATCTGATTGTCAAATGATCACTCCAGTGAAAGTGCTCCATTACTGCTACCTGCGCATGTTCATCCACTCACAACATATTTACAGCCTCCTAACAGTGGTGAATGGAAAGAGACATCTTTTACACAAAACACCAAAAAGTGTGATGACATTTGTCCATTGTCACTAGGCCAGAATTTATGCATTCACTGTTGTCCGTGCGTGTTGGTGTCGGCCACTCATCCCTGTCTTGGCAAAATGTCAGTGTTTTCGTTGAACCACATCGCATTTTAGAGTGTATACCACCCGTTTACAAGTCCATTCACTCATTTGTCGAGCCTCTAACATGTGGTAATGATAAATAATGGTGTAATAGTCTACATTTTTTTATTATTTGAAAAATGTATTATTGTGATAGACCGGTAGGGCGTACCCCCACTATTTATTTTGCCGGGGCGCAGTACCAGACCGGCTTAGTTTAACCCCTGCAAATAATAATGTATATTACATATATACCATAGACATGTTGTCACATCCTGACAATAGAAAGCTGTTATTTTCTATGGTAGAGTAGGTCAGGGTGTGACAGGTTTTTTTTCTAGTTTAGATTTTCTATGTTATGTTCTAGTTTTTGGATTTCTATGTTGTTTTTTGGGATGATCTCCAATTAGAGGCAGCTGGTCATTGTTGTCTCTAATTGGAGATCATACTTAAGTAGTTGTTTTTCCCACCTGGGTTTGTGGGAGATTGTTTTTGAGTTAGTGTATGTTGCACCTCTTCGTAACGGTTTGTTGTTTTTGTTCTTTAGTTTATTTGTGTATCTTGCATAGTTTCACAGTTCAATAAAATATGTGGATCAATACACACGCTTCACTTTGGTCCGCTCCTTCCGACGAACGACGTGACAGAATTTCCCACCACCAAAGGACCAAGCAGCGTGCACAGGAGGAGCAGGGATCCTGGGCTCGGGAGAGAAGAGAGTGGAGGACATCCTGGACCTGGAAGGAGGTAATGGTAGGGGACAAGACCCTGCCATGGAAGCAGGCGGAGATAGTGAGAGAGGAACAGCGACAATACGAGGAACTAGCACGGCAACGACGGAAGCCGTGCTAGGGGGGGGGGGGGGGGGCACATGGGGAGATTGACGGAGTCAGGTTGTAGACCTGAGCCAACTCCCCGTGCTTACCGTAGGCACCGAGTTATGCTGTGATGCGCACTATATCACCAGTGATCATTCATAGCCCGGTGCGATCTGTGCCTGCTCCCCGCATTTGCCGTGCTAGAGTGGGCATTCAGCCAGGACGGATTGTGCTTGCTCAGCGCTCCTGGTCTCCAGTGCACCTCCTCGGTCCAGGATATCCTGCGCCAGCTCTACGCACTGTGTCGCCAGTACGCCTTCACAGCCCAGTTCGTCCTGTGCCAGCGCCCCGCACTTGCCGGGCTAAACTGAGCATCCAGCCAGGACGGGTTGTGCCAGCCATACGCTCCAGACCTCCAGTGCGCCTCCACGGTCCAGTATATCCTGTCCCGGCTCCTCGCAGTCACCCTGAAGTGACACAAAAGCGGAGGGATCAGCAGGCGGAGCGGGGGCTATGCCCCGAACCGGAGCCGCCTCCTCTGCTGGAGGATCCGCGGGATGAGAAGGTTCTTCGTCCTGCACCAGAGCCGCCACTGACATTAGTCACCCACACGCTGCACTTTGGTCCGCTCCTTCCGACGAGCGACGTGACACATGTACAGTTAACGGTACATCATTTAACATTATTCAAATTATCTACTTCGTCACATATGGATTATTTGACTCAAGGACAAGCAGGACTTATCTTTTTCCGTAAAAGCACATGGCTGTGAATGACAAAAAGGAGCAAAACGTGCCTATTGAATTTTGTCAAGTAGTAAGGATGCATCATGCATTCGGAAAGTATTCAGACCAACTACTTCTACGTTTAGTTACGTTACAGCCTTATTCTAAAATGGATTAAATAAATAAAAAATCCTTGTCAATCTACAAACAAAACCCCACAGTGTCAAAGCAAAAACAGGTTTTTAGGAATTTTTGTAAATAAAAAACAGAACATATTCAGGCCCTTGCTATGAGGCTCGAAATTGAGCTCAGGTGCATCTTGTTTCCATTGATCATCCTTGAGATGTTTCTACAACTTGATTGGAGGCCACTTGTGGTAAATTCAATTGATTAGATACAATTTGGAAAGGCATACAACTGTCTATATAAGGTCCCACAGTTGACAGTGCATGTCAGAGAAAAAAACAGGCCATGAGGTTGAAGGAATTGTCTGTAGAGCTCCGAGACAGGATTGTGTCGAGGCAAAAATCTGGGGAAGGATACCAAAAAATGGCTACAGCATTGAAGGTCCCCAAGAACACAGTGGCCTCCATCATTCTTAAATGGAGGAAGTTTGGAACCACCAAGACTCTTCCTAGAGCTGGCCGCACATCCAAACTGAGCAATCGGGGGAGAGTGCCTTGGTCAGGGAGGTGACCAAGAAACCGATGGTCAATCTGACAGCGCTCCAGAGTTCTTCTGTGGAGTTGGGATGACCTTCCAGAAGGACAACCATCTCTGCAGCACTCCACCAATCAGGCCTTTATGTTAGTGGCCAGACGGAAGAAATTCCTCAGTAAAAGGCACATGACAGTCCGCTTGGATTTTGCCAAAATTCACCTAAAGAACTCTCAGACCATGATAAACAAGATTCTCTAGTCTGATGAAACCATGATTGAACTCTTCGGCCTGAATGCCAAGCGCCACGTCTGGAGGAAACTTGGCACCATCCCTACAGTGATGCATGGTGGTGGCAGCATCATGCTGTGGGGATGTAGTCAGGATTGAGGGCAAGATGAATGGAGCAAAGTACAGAGAGATCCTTGATGAAAACCTGCTCCAGAACGCTAAGGACCTCAGACTGGGGTGAAGATTCACCTTCCAACAGGACAATGACCTTAAGCACACAGCCAAGACAACGCAGGAGTGGCTTCGGGACAATTCTCTGAATGTCCTTGACTGGCCCAGCCAGAGCCCAGACTTGAACCTGATCTAACATATCTGGAGAGACCTGAAAATAGTTGTGCAGCGACGCTCCCCATCCAACCTGACAGCGCTTGAGAGACTCTGCAGAGAAGAATGGGAGAAACTCCCCAAATACAGGTGTGCCAAGCTTGTAGCGTCATACCCAAGGAGACTTGAGGCTGTAATCCCTGCCAAAGGGTCTGAATACTTAAGTAAATGTGATTTTTCTGTTTGTTTTTTATGCATTTGCAAGAATTTCTAAAAACCTGTTTTTGCTTTGTCGTTATGGGGTATTATGTGTAGATTGATGAGAAATCAATGTAATCAATTTTAGAATAAGGCTGTAACATAACAAAATGTGGAAAAAGTGAAGGGGTCTGAATACTTTCTGAATGCACTGTACATTGGTCCAGTTGTTCCAGACCTAGAGGAACAAGTTGAACCTTTTTTGGATCTCCCTCTGGTGGCCAAGCGTACCTATTTCAAAACATTTCATTGGTTGGGGCACTACTACCATACATTTTTTGCATTGATTAATTTGTTATTTGTTCCTGGTAATACAAGTGACTCATTGTATCCAGGTGGCTAACTGTGACATGTTTTCCAATGAGAAAAGCTAACAACCTGGATTTTTTTTTGGGGGGGGGGGGGGGGGGGGGGGGGGTTGTATCAGTTGATTTACACAACATGCCTACCAGTTTTAAGATGCAAAATAAGAAATAAGACAAAAACACAGAAAACTTGAGCGTGCATAACTATTCACCCCCCCCCCCCCCAAAGTCAATACTTTGTAGAGCCACCTTTTGCAGCAATTACAGCTGCAAGTCTCTTGGGTTATGTCTCTATAAGCTTGGCACATGTAGCCACTGGGATTTTTTTTCTCCCATTCTTCAAGGCAAAACTACTCCAGCTCCTTCAAGTTGGATGGGTTTCGCTTGTCTACAGCAATCTTTAAGTCATACCACAGATTGGATTGATTGGATTGAGGTCTGGGCTTTTTCCTTGATGGCCAAAAAGCTCAATTTTAGTCTCATTTGACCAGAGTACCTTCTTCCATATGTTTGGAGAGTCTCCCACATGCCTTTATGCGAACACCAAACATGTTTGCTTATTTTTTTCTTTAAGCAATGTTTTTTTTCTGGCCACTCTTCCGTAAAGCCCAGCTCTGTGGAGTGTACGGCTTAAAGTGATCCTATGGACAGATACTCCAATGTCCGCTGTGGAGCTTTGCAGCTCCTTCAGGGTTATCTTTGGTCTCTTTGTTGTCTCTCTGATTAATGCCCTCCTTGCCTGGTCCGGGAGTTTTGGTGTGTGCCCTCTCTTGGCAGGTTTGTTGTGGTGCCATATTCTTTCCATTTTTTTATAATGGATTTAATGGTGCTCCGTGGGATGGCCAAAGTTTTATATATTTTTTTATAACCCAACCCTGATCTGTACTTCTCCACAACTTTGTCCCTGACCTGTTTGGAGAGCTCCTTGGTCTTCGTGGTGCCGCTTGCTTGGTGGTGCCCCTTGCTTAGTGGTGTTGCAGACTCTGGGGCCTTTCAGAACAGGTGTAGATATACTGAGATCATGTGACAGATCATGTGACACTTAGATTACACACAGGTGGACTTTATGTAACTAATTATGTGACTTCTGAAGGTAATTGTTTGCACCAGATCTTATTTAGGGGCTTCATAGCAAAAGGGGTGCATTTTTTGAAGCAAGTAATTTTTTTCATTTCACTTCACCAATTTGGACTATTTTGTGTATGTCCATTACATTAAATAAAAATAAAAATCAATTTAAATTGCAGGTTGTAATGCAACAAAATAGGAAAAACACCAAGGGGATGAATACTTTTGCAAGGCAACTGTACTACACATTTTGTTGTGTTACAGCCTGAATTCAAAATTGATTCAATATATTTTTTTCTCAACCATCTACACACAACACCCCATAATGACTAAGTGAAAACATATTTTTAGGACATTTTTGCAAATCTGTTCAAAATAAGTGGCAGGTAGCCTAGTGGTTAGAGCGCTGGGCCAGTAACCAAAAGGTTGCTAGATCAAATCCCTGAGCTGACAACATAAAAATCTGTCATTCTGCCCCTGAACAAGGCAGTTAACCCACTGTTCCTAGGCAGTCATTGTAAATAAGAGTTTGTTGTTAACTGACTTGCCTAGTTAAAAAAAAGTATTCACATCCCTGTCTCAATACTTTGGAGAATCACCTTTGGTGGTGATTACAGCTGTGAGGCTTTTTGGGTAAGTGTATAAGAGCGTTGCACACCTGGATTATAAAATATTTGTCCATTATTCTTTTTTAAATTCTTCAAGCTCTGTCAAGATGATTGTTGATTTTCTCTTGTTTCCATAGTGTCCTAGTTACAGTTTTGACTTAACCTTTTTAGAGTTTTGACTTAACCTTTTTAGTCAGTGGGCTAAATCAGGGTCACACAGAGTGTTGCTGGTAGTCTTAAATATCCTTTCCTAGAGTCAAATGACCAAATCGCCCTCTAGTGGCCTCATGGATGGAACGTTAATATAATATTTTTCATAATTTCATCAATAATAAACTTTTTTTTTTAATAACGCAGAAAATCTGGTGTTTATGTCAAACAGTTGTTTGTATTATTTCAGTCTCTGTGATGTATATAACATGTAATATCAAAATTGAATACATTTAAACTCTATATCTGACATGGTACAGGTGGCTTATTTTTTTAAGCCCATAACCAAGTGTGTGAGGTGTATACCTTTGTTTCAAAGTAGATGTATTTAAGACTACCAGCAACACTCTGTGTGACCCTGATTTAGCCCACTGCACTAAAAAGGTTAAGTCAAAACTCTAAAAAGGTTAAGTCAAAACTGTAACTAGGACACAGAAACATTTAATATAATCTTGGTAAGCAACTCCAGTAAAGATTTGTTCTTGTGTTTTGGTAATTGTCCTGTTGAATGGTGAATTAGTCTCCTAGTGTCTGGTGGAAAGCAGACTGAAACAGATTTTCCACTAGGATTTTGCCTGTGCTTAAAGTTGTGTTCTGTTTCTTTTTATCCTAAGAAACTCCCTAGTCCTTGACGATGACAAGCATACCCATAACATGATTCAGTCACCACCATGCTTGAAAATATGAAGCGTGGTTGGTATTCAGTGATGTGTTGTGTTGGATTTGCCCCAAACATAGCGCTTTGTATTCAAGGTAAAAGGTTCATTTTTTGCTACATTTTTTGCAGTATTACTTAAGTGCCTTGTTGGAAAAAGGATGCATGTTTTGGAATATTTGTATTCTGTACAGACTTCCTTCTTTTCACTCTGTCATTTAGGTTAGTATTGTGGAGTAACTACAATGTTGTTGATCCATCCTCACAACACAAACATTAAACCCTGTAACTGTTTTAAAATCACCATTGGCCTCGTGGTGAAATTCACGAGCAGTTTCCTTCCTCTCCGGCAACTAAGTTAGGAAGGAGGCCTGTATCTTTGCAGTGACTGTGTGTATTGATACACTATCCAAAACCTAATTAATAACTTAACCATGCTCAAAGGGATTTTCAGCGCCTGCTTCTTTTATTTTATTATACTATAAACTGTAATCTGTCCTAGTTGGTATGGCACATTTTTTACGTACCTACTGTGAAAAATACTAGGATCTGGCGAGTGTAACACAGAAATCAATGCTCCCTTGCCTGGTTGCAAAAATTCAAATGGTTTGCCTGATGTAACAAAACAAGCAATGAGTTACATCCATTTGAATTCAATAACTTTTGACAGCTCCCCTTTTGATTTGAGCAAAACCTTTGCCCATTGTAGAGGTTCTCGGAAATGAACTTTTTGGACCTGAATGCCAAAACATTCAAGAGATAAAGGTGCTCAAAGTTGACCTGTAAGTGTTGTTACATAGATGCTGTGTTCACGATGCATGATTAATACATAATTCAAGGTTTATTTGATGTAGTAAATAAATAAATGATTTATTGATGTATAGATAAGAATTTAAATGTGATGTAACATGTAAATTAACGTTAGGCCATTGTCTGTGTTTTTATGTTCCATCCCGGAACTAACGTTCTCTGTTGTGTTACTGCTACGGAATTTGTTAATTGACTGTGTGCAATCTAACTTAAGCAGATCTTAGTCTGTCATAATTGTTGATGGCAGAGGCTAAGAAAGACAGTAAAGGGACTTTCAAGGGACTTTAAGGATTCAATAACCTCTTTTCAGGACAAGCAGCCAACGAGGTATTTTGTTCAACCTATAGAACTTTGTTTATAGTCGCGCCAAGTTCCATTTGTATTGTCGCGCCAAGCGCCATTTGTATTGTCGCGCCAAGCGCCATTTGTATTGTTGCGCCGAGCGCCATTTGTATTTCTTTGTTTCAGTACTGTATAATTTATCAACGTTACTGTGTTCATTGAAACATATAGTTCTCACGGCGTGACGTGGATGCATCAAAGAAAAAGACCTGCAACGCAATAAACGCCCGTTTCAAGGAACCAACCTGTGTCTGTTGTCGTGAAGAGAGCTACATGACCTATTTTGCATACCCTACCATACTCTGAGCCATGCATGTCTTCATCACTGTAAAAGATAAACGATTGAGATTGATATCATTTAAAAGCTTACAAACATAGTTGACAAACTATTTGATCATTTCGTGAAAAAAATGGTTTAAGAATATTTATATATATTTTTCTCCATAAACATAAATTATCCAAAAACATGTCAGCTTCATATTTGCATGTGTTGTAACTTATACCCTATTTTACATCATCTGAGGTGTTGTGTTATGCCCGCCATCGTTTGAGACAAAACATGCTCTTGAATACAGAGTGGGTGTCATGTTTTGGCTGATAAATGTACTAAAATGGGAATACAATTTCAACTTTCAAATGGTACCACAAAGATTGTTGGAGGTCCACACAACGAGAATGTTGACTTGAATGGGAATATATGTTGTTTTAAATTATACTGGCAATCCCCAATAGGAAACCTATTGAAATCATAGAAATATAGATACTAGAACAGACAATAGCAATTCAGTTGACATTCGAAGGTGGGTGGACCGTCGCCCATCTTTGTGGTAGAAATTCAAAGTTATAATTTCAAATCAATTGAAATTTCAATGGTGTACCAGCTAAATTGCAGGGGTCTGAAGGGATAGGTCCATTCTATGAATGATATTTCTATGATTGAAATTACACCCACCATGTATTCAAGAGCATGTTCGTGTCTCAAACAAAGGCGGGCACAACACAAAAACCTCAGATGATGTAAAATAGGGTCTAAGCTAAAACATTTGCGAATATGGGAAAAATAGGAGTTGGGTTTTTAGATAATTGACGGTAAGGTAAGAAATGTTATAGTTTATAATATGTGTAATAAATATTAAACATTTTCACTACTCTCTTTTCTAAGCTTTAATATTATATCAAACTCAACCGTTGATCTTTTCCAGTGATGAAGACATGGATGTCTTTCATGGTATGTTGGGGTATGCAAAATGGGTCAACTTTGAGCACCTTTATCTCCTGAATGTTTTGGCATTTAGTTCCAAAAAGTCACTTTCTGACCATGGCTTCCATGGGCAAACTAAACATGTATGGAGATTTTGTTAAAATCAAAAGTAATACTGTCCAAAGTGATTGAATTCAAATAGATTTAACCAATGTATAGCGTAGAGAATAATTGTATGATATAAACCACTGTCTGTAAAATATATTTTCAATAACCCAAAATATAGTATTTTCAGCTGTTTAAAGCTGGCATACATAACCGCCAGTAAAAGAAAACTTGAAACTTAAGGACGGGAAGCATAGAAGTAGTGCACTTAGAATGGATTTTCCGCTTCTCAGACTTGCTTTCAGGACACCAGACCTCTGTCATTTTTCTAATTTAAAAAATTATAATAATACAAATATATATTTGGTACGCAATAAAGAAAATCAATTACGGGTCAATATCTAAATACTGCTGCCAGGTTTGATCAAAGCTCAGAACGCTTATATTATTGATCTGACTGAGTTGTAATCACTCCTGGCTCTTTCTAGTAGAACATTCACCGATCTCTAACACCAAACTCTGCCCTCTCGAGGCACAGGCCAAGGGCCTGAGATGTGAAACGAACTACCCTAGCTCGAGAGTGAGTCGCCTCAAGTAGGCAACTTAAGACGCTCCTGACAGTGTGTTTGCGAGATGGAAAACACTCAAAACACTATTTGTTAACCATCCTGCGACTGCTGCCTTGTCTTCAGACATCCCCCAAACAAACAAAAACCGACTCTCGGGGAACAAGTGCACAACTGGTAAATAGTCGCTTATAGATAGAGTCAGTTAGGTGGCTAGCTGCCGCAGAGACTTCTATTGCAGTAACAATGAAGGGCTCTGCCCACTGGGCAAGAACTGGTTGAATCAACATTGTGGTTTATTTTTTTATGTGATGACGTTGAATCAACGTGGACAATTGATTGGATTTGCAAACAGTCATCAATTTAAGGGAAAGTTGTCTTTTTTCACCCAACTTTTAACCAAAATTTTTGATTTCACATTGAATTCAAGTTATTTGACAGCGCAACCAAATAAATCATAACTAGATGTTGAAATGATGTCTGTGCCCAGTGGGTGACTAGTATTACTTAGCCAGCAAGAAAGATGAAGTAAGAAGCTAATGTTAAACTGAGCCTACCTCAGGAGGAGCAAAAAATAGGCTACCCAAGTTCTCATAATAACAATGCTTTACAGTGAGTAGGCTACTGAGACAGAAAGAGATGTGTCACTCAGTGGTGAGGCTGAGGCAGGCTGCAATGTATGCAGGAGAAGCAGAGGAAACACAGAGAGAGATGAAGCAAGCAGAGAGAGGGGTTAGTACAGTGGTTCCCAAACCTGGTGTCGGGCCTCATGTGGGGTCCGCTGAGAAAATCTGTACTAATCTTAACAAACAAGTTAGGAAAGAAGATATGTTTCAGTATGAACATCCCCACATGGCCTATCTTCCCTATAAGCCTATAAAATGTAATATACCCACTGGAGTTTATAGTATACCAATTACTCACTTTTTTTACCACTACACCACTAAATGTTTCTTCTTAGCTGTTTCCTTTTGGCTATCATGGTCATTAAAAGCAGTCAATGGCAACTAAGTGACTGTGGATCAAACTTCAGACCTCAATGTCAGTGGTGTGGTCCAATCATTTGACCCCACTACAGGGACAGTCACAACGCTGAGCTGAAGTATTATTTCTCATTACTCCTGTACCTATCCCACACAGCACCAGATTAACAATAAAACCCAGATGGAGGTATCAGCAACCACTTTTGCAATAGAGTACAGCAATGGAAGCTTCATCAGCACTCGCTAAAGAACAAATGTAGTTATTTAGTGATGCCAACTGTGAGGATAGACGCTGGGAGACGAGAAGCAAGTACAGGGAGTGAATATTTAATGAATAACGGACATGGAACAAAACAAGGACAGCGTCTGGACAAGGGGAACAGAACGACATTAATGCATCCACCAGGGAAGAAACTGAGGAAGTAATAGAATTTAGGAAGGCAATCAATAAAGTAACATGCGCGTAACGATGGTGACAGGTGTGCGTAATGATGGGCCACCCTTGAGCGCCAGAGAGGGGGAGTGAGAGCAGGCGTGACAGTACCACCCCTCTAGGGGCGTCACCAGGCGTCCCATCTGGGCAACCCTGACGAGCCGGCTGAGGCATGGGAGCCTGACAACCCGCCTGAGGCATGGAAGCCTGATGAGCCGGCAGAGGCGTGATGTGAGGTGGGAGCCTGATGAGCCGGCTGAGGCGAGGTAGCCCGACGAGCTGGCTGAGGCATGATGTGGGATGGGAGCCTGATGAGCCGGCTGGTGCCCTTGAGCACCAGAGAGGAGGACCGGGAGCAGGCGTAACAGCAAACTGCATCTCACCCATGGTCTTTCCAGAACAGGGTATTGAGCTGAGGACCAGAGTCTATGCCAGCAATCTGACCTCCCAGTAGGCCTACACTGTGCTCCCTATATTTTCGAACTACATGCTCCAGATTATTCAACCTGTTTGTCCCCTGCTCCCAGGACCAGATGATCACCACGCATGAGAATGGAGAGAGCCATCCTCCCTGAACCAGATGACCACCATGCATGAGAATGGAGAGAGCCATCCTCCCTGAACCAGATGACCACCATGCATGAGAATGGAGAGACCCATCCTCCCAGGATCAGATGACCACTACGCATGAGAATGGAGAGAGCCATCCTCCCCGGACCAGATGACCACCATGCATGAGAATGGAGAGAGCCATCCTCCCAGAACCAGATGACCACCATGCATGAGAATGGAGAGAGCCATCCTCCCCGGACCAGATGACCACCATGCAGGAGGATGGAGAGAGCCATCCTCCCAGGACTAGATGACCACCATGCATGAGAATGGAGAGAGCTATCCTCCCAGGACCAGATGACCACCATGCATGAGAATGGAGAGAGTCACACAGGTCAGGGAGAATTTGAGAGGCAGGTTAATGGTACCCCCTAAACTCTCAGGCTCCAGTCGTGGGGGATGAGGAATGGGGTGTGCGGCTCAGGGTTATAAGGTGCTGTTAACAGTCACTGGCAGGGAACAGCCACCCTTAAATATGAGCAGCATATTTACAAAAGAAGGAATTGTGCAGGGGACAGAGTGCTGAGGGTGTCCATATGGATGGCACGACAGAGTAGGGCCAGCCCACTGCAACAAGTCAGGTGCAGGTGGGGGATCCCCCACAGAGACAGGCCAGGAGGGCCGCTGTGTCCAGCGCCGGGAAAGAAAAGCAGGCCCAGCGGTGGCGGCTCTCCAACTGAGGCAGGCAAGTCCCCCAGTGCTGGAACCAGAAGAGAGACCAGGGAAAGCCCCGGAGCAGGCCCCAACGGTAGACCGAAGGTCAGGGCCAGATCAGGAGGCAGATGGTGGATCAGCTCGGACCCCATGAGCAGGAATAGGTAGTGCCCCTGGGACAGGACATTGGGGGGCGAAGTCTGGGCGAAGGTGGTGCACGCTTGGGCATGGGCATCCTGGACACCCGAACGAGACCCAGGGCTGTGGTTGGGTCAGGTGAAGCTGTACTGTCAGTAACTGGTGACAATGGTGTGGCTAGGTCCCTCCATGGGCCAAAGTCAGGGATGAACCGGTCATCGGAGGTAGCGACAGACAGGTCTGGTGCTGCTGGAGGGTCCCCTAGTGCAGGGACAGGCAGAGAGTCAGAGGCAGAGAAGGCTGCTGGCGACAGCTCGCCGGGTAACTTTGGTTGGTGATGATCTGGAGGTGTTGAGGAAAAAGGTCCAGTCAGCAACATAGGCTCACTAACGTGTGGCGATGCTGCTGGAATCGCATAGGCCGCCCGAGCTGGGGATCGGGAATGACATCTGGTGTGGGCTCAGTCTCCGAAGCAGGCAACTCCTGATGACCAGCAGGGGCCGAGGACATGACGTGTCCCTGCCCGGTCTCAGTCACAGCCATGCCCAACAACAGTTTCGGGGCTGGAGAGGCAATATGTTCACACCCGATGGTCACAATCACACCTGGCAATGGTGCCAGGGCTGAAAAGACAACTTCTTGATGCTGTCCTCCATATGACTGTCCCATGCTCTCCACTGCAACCTGTTGGAGAGGGCTCTCCTGACCTGGTCTTCTGTTGCACAATGCAAAGAAGACTGTATATTCTGCTCAATACGGGAAAAACAGGCTTCCTGTACTCCATATGACGTATGCAGCGATATCCAGGGCGCTGCAACTCCCTGGTACTTCAACGTAGAAGAATAATCCACATGGTGGGTTGTTGGGGATGCACCCCATCTGGTGCTGAGTAGTATACCACAGTAGGAAGGGAGAGGCGATAGGGTCCATGCTGCACCGTCGGCAGGCGTGGGGCTCCCATAGGCTCCAGAGAGGGGGTATAATCCACATGGTAGTAGTTCACTGGGTACTCCGAAGCCATACTCCACTGGACTGCAGCTGGGCAGTGTGGAAAGTACCCTGTGTGGTCTCTGTTGGCCGCCATGCTGTAGTGGTGTCAGCAAAGTCACAAATCAGGTGAGACAAAAGACCATGAAAGAGAGGGACAAAAAATAGCTGTGAAATTGTTGTTTCTGCTGAATTTGTAAGGAAACATACATACAAGAATGTCCTGATAATTTTGTCCATATACCCCAATCACAACTGAAACACCAATATTTTTCTATACTACTTTAAACTGTGTTCTTACAGGACAAATTAGCTAGCAACAGCAAGCTAGCTAAATAGGACAAATTAGCTAGCAAGTGCAAGCTAACTAGCTAAATTGCCATACATGTTTAATGCTTTTCGACCTGTCCCCAAATTAATGTCATTGGTTCAGAGTTTGTTTTGATATTTTAACCTGCGTGTCGTGATCGCGTTTGGTGTGGGGGGCCAAAATACATTTATGCACGATAGCGCACGATTGCGCACGCGCACAGCCGGTTTGGGTTCCGTGTTACTTGGTTACACAATTGAATAGCTTTTTTGATAAAAAAATTATTCAGTGACAGTCACAATATAACTCCCCAATATAGATCAAACAATAGACTTCAAAATAAACCAATCGTTATGGCGTCATGCTCAAGCAACAGACTACAAAATTACATAGAAACAACTCGTTGTCAATCACCATCAAGTAAAAAACATACACATTCAATAATAGTCAATAACCGGTCCCAACCTTACACAAAGGTGGGCATATAGTGATGCAGAGAGGGCTTAGATCTTCAGTCTCAATTCATTTAAATGCACCAAATACCTGTTTACGCCTATACACACAATACCCCATAATGTGAAAGTGGAATTATGTTTTTTTACAAAAAATATGAATATGAAAAGCTGAAATGTCTTGAGTCAAGAAGTACTCAACCCCTTTGTTATGGCAAGCCTAAATAAGTTCAGGAGTAAAATGTTACTTAAAAGTCACATAATAAGTTGCATGGACGGTCTGCAATAATGTTGATGTTGAATCCCTGTAAATAAACATCCCCCACCAGGGAGTCCTAGAAGCTATGGCACACTATCTTAGTCAACTGGTACATTCCCTAGCACTAACTGTATTGTTGGACTTGCTGAGATTGTTCTGACTACAAACTTTTTCTTGTTTGAAAATGACATTTTCATTCAACTAAAGGGAACAGCTATTGGTAGTAAAATGGCACCAAATTATGCCGATCTGTATGTGGGTTTGTTTGAGAAGAATGTGGCTTTCAGCCCTAACAATCCATTCTTGCACCATATCAAGCCCTGGAAACACTTCATTGATGACATATTCCTTCTGTTGCAGTGCACAGCAGAGGACATTCAACATCTGAAATTCAGCCTCACCTTTGATGTGCAGGTTTTCTGGACATTTTGATAAACAGGGAGGGGTCTTTAGCATGGACCTATACAGGAAGCCAACGGACAGGAATTCCATGTTACGCTGAGACAGTTTCCACCCTACACCCCTGAAAAAAAGCCTCCCTATCAGCCAATACAGTTGCATACACAATATCTGTAGTACATAGAGTGACTATGACAAACAAGCCGACTGTCTGGATGAGCGTTTCAGACAGTGGGGTTACCCAGAGGAATGGCTGCATCATGACGCAAGGGACCGTTACAAAAATGTGACCCAGGATGACAACTTGACGCCCCAACCACCCAGCCCCCCTGACAAATGAGTTCAATGCTTCCTTCAATACTCCCCACTTGGTAAACAGTTCGACAACATCATTAAAAAGCACTGATCCACAACTGGAAAATACGTTTAAAGAACCCCCGTGGGTAATCTTCAGACGTGCCCCCAACATCAGTCAAATAGTGGTGAGGCCTGATCTTCCACCGGTGCCACTGATCTTCCACCGGTAGCACCTTCCTAGACAATGATTACAGATGTGGCCGATGTACCCATTGCAACGTTACCAACAAATGCACAATGTTCAATACTCTATCAGGGGCAAGGCCATTAAGATTAAGGGCATCATTACGTGTTCCACAAAAAACGTGGTATACCTGATGAAGTGTATTTGTGGTCTATGCTATGTAGGAAAAATGAAACGAGCTCTGAAAACAAGGATAGCAGAACACAGGAGTAATATCAGGACCTTTGACCAGAAAAACCCCTGTGGCTGTGCATTTCATGGAGGCTCGTCACATCAGCTCTCTGAGCTAGCTTACATTGGTATCGAACACGTTAAGACTCCTAAGAGGGAGGAGGGGTGGAGATACTGATAATCTATTACTGAGAAGAGAATAGTCACCATTTGTCTGCCATGTCTCCAAAAGGTCTGAACCAAGAGTTTGATATCAGACCATTTCTTACATGACTGTGTTAAGTTGATTTGTCATGCCATCCAGGTCTCCACTTTGTAATAACGTATGTATATATTGGATTTTCTGTAACTACTAATGTGCCCATCTCATTGATATCAAATTATCAACTCCTCCTTTGGTCGTCTCTCCTTCCAGTTCTCTGCTGCCAATGACTGGAATGAACTACAAAAATCTCTGAAACTGGAAACACTTATCTCCCTCACTAGCTTTAAGCACCAGCTATCAGAGCAGCTCCCAGATCACTGCACCTGTACATAGCCCATCTATAATTTAGCCCAAACTACTACCTCTTCCCCTACCGTATTTATTTATTTTATTTATTTTGCTCCTTTGCACCATATTATTTAAATTTTAACTTTGAACTTTCTTCAAACTACAAATCTACCATTCCAGTGTTTTACTTGCTATACTTTATTTACTTTGCCACCATGGCCTTTTTTGCCTTTACCTCCCTTATCTCACATCATTTGCTCACATTGTATATAGTCATATTTTTTTCTACTACATCATTGATTGTATGTTGTTTTACTCCATGTGTAACTCTGTGTTTTTGTATGTTGTCGAACTGCTTTGCTTTATCTTGGCCAGGTCGCAATTGTAAATGAGAACTTGTTCTCAACTTGCCTACCTGGTTAAATAAAGGTGAAATAAATAAAAAATAAAAATAAATAAAATTAGAGGTACACAACACAGGAGGTTGGTAGCACCACCTTAAAAGTGGTAATGGCTGGAGTGGAATAGGTGGAAAGGTATCAACAACATCAAATGCATGGTTTTCATGTGTTTGATGCCCTGTCATTTGCTCCGTTCCAGCCATTATTATGAGCCGTCATCCCCTCAGCAACCTCCACTGGTACACAAGTTATTTTTGAAATAGGTCACCGTAATTATATCCACGGCTACCGCGAATCCGGCGCATAATGGTCATATGGGTGGGTATTCCATCATTTTTGGTTTGTTACTGTTGCCTAGGTTTTTTTTACTGGGACCGATTTGTATGTATATAATCCTTTATGACCATATGTACCTCTGTGATTTAACAGTGTGCGGGCCTTCCATGAACAGTGTGTGTTTAACATAATTTTTGAATGACTACCTCATCTCTGTACCCCACACATTCAATTATCTTCAAGGTCCCTCAGTCGAGCAGTGAATTTCAAACACAGATTCAACCACGAAGACCAGGAAGGTTTTCCAATGCGTCGCAAAGAAGGGCTCCTATTGGCAGATTATTTTTTTATTTAACTAGGCAAGTCAGTCAAGAACAAATTCTTATTTACAATGACGGCCTACCCCGGCCAAACCTGGACAACGTTGGGCCAATTGTGTGCTCCCTATGGGACTCCCAATCACGGCTGTGATACAGCCTGGATAGATTGGATAGATTGGTAATAAAAAAACAGACATTAATTATCCCTTTGAGCATGGTGAAGTTATTAATTACACTTCAGATGGTTTATCAATACACACAGTCACTACAAAGATACAGGCCTCCTTCTAAACTCAGTTGCTGAAGAGGAAGTAAACCGCTCAGGGATTTCACCATGATGCCAATGGTGACTTTAAAACAGTTCCAGAGTTTAATGGCTGTGACATATATATATATATATATAGGAGAAAACTGAGGATGGATCAACAACATTGAAGTTACTTCACAATACTAACATATATGACAGAGTGAAAAGAAGGAAGCCTGAACAGAATAAAAAATATTCCAAAACATGTATCCTGTTTGCAACAAGGCACTAAAGTAATACTGCAAAAAATGTGGCTAATTACACAACAACATAGGTATACATTTATGAAATGGTCATTAACGTTTACTTGTTTTAAACTTTCAAAACATTTATACATTGGGGTGCTCGTGAATATAGCTACCCAAAGCTCATCACCATCACAGAATCATCCCAAAGTACGATTTTAACCACCCCAAACTGAAAATGAACCGTCCCAAATTAAAATACTTTTTTTATTTTTAGATTTTGACATGCCAACCTGGTTCTACTCTAGTTCCTAGGTCATTCACAGTGATTTAAAAGGATAATAAGAGTACTACTGAAATAGATAAATGGGGCTGTCAACTGAGCCAGAAATTCATATGAAAAAATGTGCCTCTAAAAAGGCCAACATTGGAATAATATTGAAATCTATTTTGCATAAATGTACAGGTAACTGACAAAATTAAGGAAACACTTGAGTAAATGAGGGATACAAAGTATATTGAAAGCAGGTACTTCCACACAGGTGTGGTTCCTGAGTTAATTAAGCAATTAACATCCCATAATGCTTAGGATGATGGAGGATATAAAAATGCCTAGTTGCCCATGTTTTAGGCTACCAAGGCCGGAAGAAAATATCTCAGGGGTCTCAAAGGAGCATAGGGAATGTAAAGGGTGTGTGTGTGTGTGTGTGTGTGTGTGTGTGTGTGTGTGTGTGTGTGTGTGTGTGTGTGTGTGTGTGTGTGTGTGTGTGTGTTTGTCAGTCAGTCAGTCACCAGATCTCAACCCAATTGAACACTTATGGGAGATTCTGGAGTGGCACCTAAGACATCTCAAAGAGTAGCCTAGGTGATATGTCCACACCGATGCTGCCATTTTTGTATTTTATCCCCTTTATTTCCCCAATTTCGATCCGGAAGCCAGCAGCACCAATGTGTCAGAGAAAACACCTTTCAACTGAAAACCGAGGTCAGCCTGCAGGTGCCGGCCGGTCACAAGGATTCGCTAGAGCTAGTAAAGCCCTCCCGGCCAAACCCTCCTCTTCCCTAACACGGACGACGCTGGGCTCCGCCCTATGGGACTCCCGATCACGGTCGAATGTGATATAGCCCGGGATCGAACGAAGGCCGCTGTGCCACTCGGGAGGCCATAGCCAAACTTCTAAATACATAAATATAGGCAAAACGCTAGTCATGAAGGGCAAATACAGTATATTGTAGGATAATTAATATTAACCTCTAATGCTTGATTCTGTTCACGTACTCGCGGCACAAGAGCACAGAGAAAGGCCAGCCAGTGCCTGTTGCGCACAGCACAAACCACACACCTTGCAATCTGAGCAAAGGCAGTAAGCATTTTGAAACTATTTAACCATAAACAGATCTTAATTGATTAAAGAACCCAGAGATTTTATGTCATTTTATGAGACATGTCTTAGGCCTACCTTGTTTCGAAGTAGCCTAGCCTGGACAAAATCAGATCATAGTTGAGGGAATTATTTTAGAAACATACCTTATGCCATTGAACCAGCATTTTCTCATGTTCTATCGGTTTTCAAATCAACCTTCTTTCATTGTCCAGCAGCCACAGACTCAATCCTAGTCATATCAACAACCCATGCTAGTTGTTGCATCTTTGAATTGAACCTCTTTCTAAATTTCTAATGGATATTTTCATCTCTGTCACATGACACCGCTTGCATGTGTGGTGCGCTTTTTAGAGCATTGTGTTCCCTCAAATTGCATTTTGGAACATAATGTGTAGCCTATCATAATACCCATAAAACCTAGCGGTCAAACAAGGAAATGTTTCCAATCATTAATTTTTCCCTTAGGGGATTTTAGAAAAACTTAAAATAAGGGCTGAGTTTCGTGTAACTTACCCTTGCGTGACGTTTTGATAACCGTGTAAATCTCTCTAGGAAAAAGTGACTTTTAGGACAAGGTGTGTGGTCCAAGTCTGGGTTTAAGAGTCTTTTCCAGGCTTAAAATAATAAACATTCAGGCTGTCAATCCAGCATGACTTCTGCTGTGTTCAAAACAACTGGAAACTCGGAACTGGGAAATCTCAGACTTCAGTGAGTTCAAGACTTTGCTCTACTTTTTTCATTCAACTTTTTCACCCCGGACGCTTTATCTGGACATGGCTCTACACAACCTCCACCAGCCGAAGCTAAGTAGTAACATTAACATTATGCCTTCTAATTGCAGTCGCTGTACTCATAATATACAGGAGAACGATCGCCTTATGGTGAGGATAGCTGTGCTGCAAGCCCAGCTTCAGACGCAATCGTCAGGCAAGGGTAATTTAAGTGTAGGAAAGGATGAAACAGCGTCTGTGCCACCAATAAGTACAGATAGTAGTATAAATCCCCTCACACAGTCCCCGCAGCCGGACAATTTTCTCATGGCTTCTGGAAGGCAATGCTGTAGGAATGCTCAACCGGTGTTGCTCATTCAGCTGACAGAAACTTTCATTTGGTTCTCCCCATTAAGCAACGAGTCGGAGTCAGAGGCCAAGCCTTCTCTGGTCTCTCCTCCACCTGTTACTGGGTCTGAGACGCCAAAGCCTCCCACCATTAGCTCTGACAAATTGAAAACCCTAGTCATTGGCGACTCCATTACCCGCAGTATTAGACTTAAAAGTAATCATCCAGCGATCATACACTGTTTACCAGGGGGCAGGGCTACCGACGTTAAGGCTAATCTGAAGGTGGTGCTGGCTAAGGCTAAAACTGGTGAGTGTAGAGAGTATAGGGATATTGTTATCCACGTCGGCACCAACGATATTAGGATGAACCAGTCAGAGGTCACCAAGCGCAACATAGCTTCAGCGTGTAAATCAGAAAGAAAGTTGTGTCGGCATCGAGTAATTGTCTCTGGCCCCCTCCCAGTTAGGGGGAGTGATGAGCTCTACAGTCTCACAACTCAATTGCTGGTTGAAAACTGTTTTCTGCCCCTCCCAAAAGACTGGGATTCACCCACAAACAGGACCAAGCCTGGCCTGCTGAGGAGAGACGGACTCCATCCTAGCTGGAGGGGTGCTCTCATCTTATCTATTAACATAGACAGGACTCTAAGATAGGGTGCAGGCCAGGCAGCAGGCTGTTAGCCAGCCTGCCAGCTTAGTGGAGTCTGCCACTAGCACAGTCAGTGTAGTCAGCTCAGCTATCCCCATTGAGACCGTGTCTGTGCCTCGATCTAGGTTGGGCAAAACTAAACACGGTGGTGTTCGCCTTAGCAATCTCACTAGAATAAAGACCTCCTCCATTCCTGTCATTATTGAAAGAGATTGTGATATCTCACATCTCAAAATATGGAAACTTAATGTTAGATCCCTCACTTCCAAGGCAGTTATAGTCAATTAACTAATCACTGATCATAATCTTGATGTGATTGGCCTGACTGAAACATGGCTTAAGCCTGATGAATTTACTGTGTTAAATGAGGCCTCTCCTCCTGGTTACACTAGTGACCAAATCCTCCGCGCATCCCGCAAAGGTGGAGGTGTTGCTAACATTTACGATAGCAAATTTCAATTTACCCCCCAAAACATTACTGGATTTTCGTCTTTTGAGCTTCTAGTTATGAAATCTATGCAGCCTACTCAATCACTTTTATAGCTACTGTTTACAGGCCTTCTGGGCCTTATACAGCGTTCCTCACTGAGTTCCCTGAATTCCTATCGGACCTTGTAGTCATGGCAGATAATATTCACATTTTTGGTGACTTTAATATTCACATGGAAAAGTCCACAGACCCACTCCAAAAGGCTTTCGGAGCCATCATCAACTCAATGGGTTATGTCCAACATGTCTCTGGACCTACTCACTGCCACAATCATACTCTGGACCTAGTTTTGTCCCGTGGAATACATATTGTTGATCTTAATGTTTTTCCTCATAATCCTGGGCTATCGGACCATCATTTTATTAAAGTTTGCAATCGCAACAAATAATCTGCTCAGACCCCAACCAAGGATCATCAAAAGCCGTGCTATAAATTCTCGGTCAACCGAAAGATTTCTAGATGCCCTTCTAGACTCCCTCCACCTACCCAAGGACGTCAGAGTACAAAAATCGGTTAACAACCTAACTGAGGAACTAAATTTAACCTAAATGTAACCCTACCTTTTCTGGTATACAGAAAATACCTGAGCCCTGAAGCAAGCTTCCAGAAAATTGGAACTGAAATGGCGCTACACCCTATTGGAAGTCTTCTGATTAGCTTGGAACGACAGTACCGTGCAGTATCGAAGAGCCCTCACTGCTCCACGATCATTCTATTTTTCCAACTTAATTGAGGAGAATAAGAACAATCCAAAATGTATTTTTGATACTGTCACAAAGCTATCTAAAGAGCAGCGTTCCCCAAGAGAGGATGGCTTTCACTTTAGCAGTGATAAATTCATGAACTTTCGGGGTGGCAGGTAGCCTAGTGGTTAGTGCATCGGGCCAGTAACTGAAAGGTTGGTGGATTAAATCCCTGATCTGACAAGGTAAAAATATGTCGTTTTACTCCTGAACAAGGCAGTTAAGCCACTGTTCCCTGTCATTGTAAATAAGAATGTGTTCTTATTTAGAACAATTTGTTCTTATTAACAGAATTGCCTACTTAAATAAAAAAGTTATTTGACAAAATGATAATTGGAAAGCAAATTATGGACCTAAAATATGTGTATTTCTCCAAAACTCAGTTGTCCTGAGTCTGCACAACACTACCAGGATCAAGGGAAACACAATGTTTTTAATCCTATATATCTTGACACATTGATGAAAATAGTCATGGCCTATAAACCTTCAAGCTGCATACTGGACCCTATTCCAACTAAACTACTGAAAGAGCTGCTTCCTGTGCTTGGCCCTCCTATGTTGAACATAATAAACGTCTCCCTATCCACCGGATGTGTACCAAACTCACTAAAAGTGGCAGTAATAAAGCCTCTCTTGAAAAAGCCAAACCTTGACCCAGAAAATATAAAAAACTATCTGCCTATATTGAATCTCCCATTCCTCTCAACAACAAAAAATAAGCTGTTGCGCAGCAACTCACTGCCTTTCTGAAAACAAACAATGTATACAAAACGCTTCAGTCTGGTTTTAGACCCCATCATCGCACTGAGACTGCACTCGTGTAGGTGGTAAATTACCTTTTAATGGCGTCAGACCAAAGCTCTGCATCTGTCCTCGTGCTCCTAGACCTTTTGATACCATTGATCACCACATTCTTTTGGAGAGATTGGAAACCCAAATTGGTCTACACGGACAAGTTCTGGTTTAGATCTTATCTGTCAGAAAGATATCAGTTTGTCTCTGTGGATGGTTTGTCCTCTGACAAATCAACTGTAAATGTCGGTGTTCCTCAAGGTTCCATTTTAGGACCACTATTGTTTTCACTATATATATTACCTCTTGGTGATGTCATTCGGAAACATAATGTTAACTTTCACTGCTGTTCGGACAATACACAGCTGTACATTTCGATGAAACATGGTGAAGCCCCAAAATTGCCCTCCCTGGAAGCCTGTGTTTCAGACCTAAGGAAGTGTATGACGGCACATTTTTTACTTTTAAACTCGGACAAAACAGATATGCTAGTTCTCGGTCCCAAGAAACAAAGAGATCTTCTGTTGGATCTGACAATTAATCTTGATGGTTGTACAGTTGTCTCAAATACTCTGAAAAACAAGCTCTGACTGGGAAAATACGTTTTGAACGGTCATCTAACTCGGAATTACAAATCGGGAACTAGAACTACTTCTAGAGCTCCTACCTGAAGATCACTGACATCATATGCAGCCGCTTTACCTTCCTGTTCAAGTGAGCACAGCACAACAATGTGAGTCCAAAAGTATATTGTATGCTGCTGCATAAATTATGTAATATGCCAGGGAGATATGTATACTGTAGTTAAGAAAGTAATACTTATTGTATGTCGTGTAGTAAGCTGTTAGTAGTCCAAATATGTGCCTCACCCAAATAATTTGGTCCCTTCCCCTCATAATTTAACCTACTGTTCTGACTTGGTGGTGCACATGTAGCCTATAGCCTGTTTTTAGAGAAATGTAATCATTAAATATTGTAAGAGCTTACATTGTCTGCTTATATGCCCCCTTGATTTATCCTATGGTTCTGACATGGTGTACAGGGAGAATACTGTAAGAGCGGCCCATGTTCTGAATTCTGTCACTGTACATTTCAAAAGTGCTGAACAAATAGTTATATTGACTACGTCCCTCCTAGCTCGCTCATTAATGTTTTAATCTAAATTACGGATTGCCTCTTATCTGCTCGTCGTCCCCTTATGCCATAATATGTACATCTCAATTGTCAGTAGAAACCACATTTGTTTAATGACCTCTTACATCTACACGTTCCGCTAGCGGAACACCTGCTCCAATAGCCAATGATGGGCGTGGCGCGAATTACAAATTCCTCAAAAATACAAAAACTTCAATTTTTCAAACATATCACTATTTTACACCATTTTAAAGACAAGACTCTCCTTTATCTAACCACACTGTCCGATTTCAAAAAGGCTTTACAACGAAAGCAAAACATTAGATTATGTCAGCAGAGTACCCAGACAGAAATAATCAGACACCCATTTTTCAAGCTAGCATATAATGTCACATAAATCCAAACCACAGCTAAATGCAGCACTAACCTTTGATGATCTTCATCAGATGACACACCTAGGACATTATGTTATACAATACATGCATGTTTTGTTCAATCAAGTTCATATTTATATCAAAAACCAGCTTTTTATATTAGCATGTGACGTTCAGAACTAGCATACCCCCCGCAAACTTCCGGTGAATTTACTAAATTACTCACGATAAACGTTCACAAAAAACATAACAATTATTTTAAGAATTATAGATACAGAACTCCTCTATGCACTCGATATGTCCGATTTTAAAATAGCTTTTCGGTGAAAGCACATTTTGCAATATTCTCAGTAGATAGCCCAGCCATCACGGCTAGCTATTTAGACACCCAGCAAGTTTAGCACTCACCAAAGTCAGATTTACTATAAGAAAAATGTTATTACCTTTGCTGTTCTTCGTCAGAATGCACTCCCAGGACTTCTACTTCAATAACAAATGTTGGTTTGGTCCCAAATAATCCATAGTTATATCCAAACAGCGGTGTTTTGTTCGTGAGTTCAAGACACTATCCGAATGGTAAAGAAGGGTTACGAGCACGACGCATTTCGTGACAAAAAAATTCTAAATATTCCATTACCGTACTTCGAAGCATGTCAACCACTGTTTATGCCAATTTTCTCGTAAAAAAGCGATAATATTCAGACCGGGAGTGTTGGTTTTCGTTCAAAGAAAGAGAGAAAGTAAACATGGAGCCGACTCGTGCACGAGCCTTAGTCTCATAGTACTGTGACCGGCCACTATCCAAACGCGCTAATGTTTTTCAGCCAGAGCCTGCAAAGCCACGATTCAGCCTTTTGCCGCCTTCTGAGAGCCCATGGGAGCCGTAGGAAGTGTCACGTAACAGCAGAGATCCCCTGTATTGGATAGAGATAATCAAGAAAGCCAAGAAATGGTCAGACAGGGTACTTCCTGTTTGGAATCTTCTCAGGTTTTGGCCTGCCAAATGAGTTCTGTTATACTCACAGACACCATTCAAACAGTTTTAGAAACTTTGGAGTGTTTTCTATCCAAAGCTAATAATTATATGCATATTCTAGTTTCTGGGCAGGAGTAATAATCAGATTAAATCGGGTACGTTTTTTATCCGGCCGTGAAAATACTGCCCCCTAGTCATAACAGGTTGCAAGCCATTCATATCAGCTTTTTTTTTTAAAGGCAGTAAATTACGCTGAATGAACTGTTTCGCTGCCAGACAAGGCTCTGCTGATAGCCAGGTGTAGCAGTGGTAAGGATTCACTTCATGGTGCTGAAAAGTAAGCTTTGCTGTTGGGACAGCTTTATGTAGGCCCTAAAAGTTTTGGGGCCCCATTTGTTACCGTTATAGTGTAATTAATGTATTGTTTAGTATTGTGCAGTGGCTTTGCTGGCATGCCTCCCCTCCAAAACATTTTTGTTTGCCCCACCAAGATTTACATGCTAAAATCGCAACTGCACATAGCTATGTGTGTGGAAAACATTTCATCACAGGTAAGACATTTAACTTGTTTAGTATAGACAAGTCCATTTGTAACTCCACTCACTACTAGCTGTATAGTCCATTTGTTTGTGTTGTTGGTCTTGGCTATCCTAATGATTCGGTCGTTAACTAGCTAGCACTCACTCGCGTGGTTGCTAGCACCATCATGAAAAGGGGCATGAGGGAAGCCCAACAATATTACATTTTTCTAAGTAATGAAAACGCTCTGGAGCAGGCAATGTTGAAAATGAATCTTTAGACACCTTGTACTTTTCCTAAATATAGTTTTGTAATTGACTAAAACAAGCAGATAACAAGCAGGTAAAGTTTTTGCTGGGAGCCAATGGAGTAACCTAAATAACCATCAGTTGTTTTCCCCACAGGCGGGCATTCTATCTAATATCGACTATGACTATACTACTGTGTGTGCATTGCTGTGCTTAACACGAACAAGCCAGCAGATATGTAGAAACTATGTATATAGAAAGCTATTGTTGTCTAATTTGGCTAGCTAGTAATCCCCTTCCTGTCTATAAACTCCTCTTCTTCTTCTTTAAAAAAAAATTCTATGGTATATTCACCGAAGTCGGTTCCTCTCCTTGTTCGGGCGGCGTTCGGCGGTCGACGTCACTGGTCTTCTAGCCATCGCCGAGCCACCTTTCATTTTCCATTTGTTTTGTCTTGTTTTCCCACACACCTGCACCTGACTTCCATGCACCAGCTACACTCACTCCTTGACACAATCACACAATTTAATGTGCATCCCGCCAAGTACTATGCGGGATGGAAACAGGATTCCCCAAAAAACTGAACAAACTACAAAAAAAATGGAAAAAAATGTAATAAATAAGTAAACTAAATCAGGTGTAAAATCCTTAAGTCCCAAAACCTTTTTTGCCGCAGCCACAATAATGTCCAGTTTCATAGACTTCTTTGAGACTTGTCCTGTTCAGTTCATAAACATTTACTACAGGCTGTGGTGTATCCACTACCCAGTGGTGGAAAAAGTACCCAATTCTCATACTTGAGTAAAAGTATAGATACCTTCATAGAAAGTTACTAAAGTAAAAGTGAAAGTCACTTAGTAAAACACTACTTGAGTAAAAGTCTAAAAGTATTTGGTTTTAAATATACTTAATTATCAAAAGTAGAAGTAAAAGCATAAATCATTTCAAATTCCTTAGATGAAGCAAAGCAGACGGCACCATTTTCTTGTTTTTAAAATGTTTTCCTGTTTGCTTATGGCGGAATACAGCTCATTCAGTGCGGTCTTAGTGCCAGCATCAGTCTGTGGTGGTAAGTGGATAGCTACAAAAAATACTTGCTATTTGCTATTTTTCAAAAAACAACAGGACTGACATATTTTTTTATTTGTTTCTCCATTCAGCCAGCGGGTCAGACGCCGGGCATCAACCACACTGGGAATTCTCTTCAAATATGACCTGAACATCCATCGTCACTCCTGATATTACTCCTCTGACAGGTGCTCTAGTCCGACTCAACAGCCTCGGTTTCTCAAATGACTGCCTTGCCTGGTTCACCAACTACTCCTCAGATAGAGTTCAGTGTGTCAAATCGGAGGACCTGTTGTCCGGACCTCTGGCAGTCTCTATGGGGGTGCCACAGGGTTAAATCCTCGGGCCGACTCTTTTCTCTGTATACATCAATGATGGTGTACTTGCTGCTGGTGATTCTCTGATCCACCTCTACGCAGATGACACCATTCTGCATACGTCTGGCCCTTCTTTGGACACTGTGTTAACAAACCTCCAGGCGAGCTTCAATGCCATACAACACCCATTCCGTGGCCTCCAACTGCTCTTAAATGCAAGTAAAACTAAATGCATGCTCTTCAACCGATCGCTACCCAGGATGTGGACAACTACAAATACCTAGGTGTCTGGTTACACTGTAAACCCTCCTTCCAGACTCACATTAAGCATCTCCAATCCAAAATTAAATCTAGAATCAGCTTCCTATTTCGCAACAAAGCATCCTTTACTCATGCTGCTAAGCATACCCTCGTAAAACTGACTATCCTACCGATCCTTGACTTCGGCGATGTCATTTACAAAATAACCTCCAACACTCTATTCAGCAAATTGGATGTAGTCTATCACAGTGCCATCCGTTTTGTCACCAAAGCCCCATGTACTACCCACCACTGCGACCTGTATGCTCTCGTTGGCTGGCCCTCAATACATATTCGTCGCCAAACCCACTGGCTCCAGGTCATCTACAAGTCTTTTCTAGGTAAAGCCCCGCCTTATCTCAGCTCACTGGTCACCATAGCAGAACCCACCCGTAGCACGCACTCCAGCAGGTATATTTCACTGGTCATCCTCAAAGCCAACTCATCCTTCGGCCGCCTTTCCTTCCAGTTCTCTGCTGCCAATGACTGGAATGAATTGCAAAAATCACTGAAGCTGGAGACTTATATCTCCCTCACTAACTATAAGCATCAGCTGTCAGAGCAGCTTACCGATCATTGCACCTGTACATTGCCCATCTGTAAATAGCCCACCCAACTACCTCATCCCCATACTGTTATTTATTTTTTTGCTCCTTTGCACCTCAGTATCTCTACTTGCACATTCATCTTCTGCACATCTATCACTCCAGTGTTTAATTGCTAAATTGTAATTATTTTGCCACTATGGCCTATTTATTGCCTTGTCTCTCTAATCTTACTACATTTGTACACACTGTATATAGACTTTTCAATTGTGTTATTGACTGTACGTTTGTTTATCCCATGTGCAAGTCTGTGTTGTTTGTGTTGCACTGCTTTGCTCTATCTTGGCCAGGTCGCAGTTGTAAATGAGAACTTGTTCTCAACTGGCCTACCTGGTGAAATAAAATGAAAATACGGGTCTCTGTAGTTGACTGTTGATGGTTTGTTTTATTTTATGTTATTGTATTGTTTGTGTAGAATATCAATAAAAACTAGATCACTAAAATAAATATAATATACATATTTAGCAGTGTTGGTTAGTGATAATTTGTAGATTGTCTCTATTACGCAGCATGCATATTTTTTTTTACCATTCTGAATGACTAAAGAATCCATATGTTCGACTGTAATATTAAAACCCCTAGAGTCAATGTCCGCGTGGAAATATAATTAGCATAATACAATAATCCCCATCAAAATCCATCTGTTTAAAATAGAGATATCTGGTTTTGTGCATGCGCTGCGTCTCAATCCACCACATCCACCAATTATGGCCTTCCGCATCTGCGGTGGAAGGTGGCAGAGCTACAGCTGTTTGTCAGTCCAGGTGACATCCCAAAACTCGGTCTTTTCATGAAAACGTCTGCAGAATCCGTATGGTTTTGCTCTACGACCCCCACAAACTTCACAGGACTTGTCTGAAGTCGATACAGCCAATGTGCCAGCTTCTGTCTGTAGCATCCCAACAGTTTGGGCTACAAACTATTATGACTGCACCATCGAAAGCTGAGACTCTCACGAACACATACATGTTGTTTTGCTCTACGACTTCCACAAGCCTCACATTTCCACTTCAAATGTACACATTTCCTGACCTTTCTTGTCTCTCAGATATAGCAGACACTTCAAAACATACTAACGTTTGATGTATTTTTTCACTATCTGTTTTGCCATATATCAATGTGTTATTTAATGTGTTTCTATGGGCTAATAGCAATAAGTCCAAATTCAATGATTCATAAAAGATCAATTAAAACATGTATACTTACAGGGTTCCTAAAATTCAAAATCAATTAGCATAATGAGCCATGGTATGACCATCTGAAACCCCCCCCCAACATTTTTGGAATCCCACACTCACATATTTTCAACTCTTATGATGGTGGCGAACACAATTCCAATCATGGTCTTGAAATGGACTTGCATTGTTCTGGTTTCTGTCTTCACTCGGACTCACCCCCCTCACGGTCTCGGTCTTGACTTGGTCTCGATTTGCTCCAGTCTTGGTCTTGACTTGGACTCGATTTGCTCCAGTTTCGGTCTTGACTTGGTCTTGACTTGGTCTTGACTCGGTCTTGACTTGGTCTTGACTTGCTCCAGTCTTGGTCTTGACTTGCTCCAGTCTTGGTCTTGACTTGGTCTTGCTTTAGGTGGTCTCACACTGATTTTCAGTCCCCTGCTCTTTCATAAAAGATTGTTGTTTTTGGAATTTTGGAATGATAAAAAGTGTTGTAGTCCATATCTGCATACCCTGTGAAAAAAGTTATTCAGAGACAACGCTGACCTCTTCTCCATCAAACATCTGTTCACATATTGTACTATAGAGATAATGTTTTCCAAGATAGTCTCAATATCCCACTTCTAACACCAGTGTATCACAGTCTGGTCAGCAAATTACATTACATGACCACAGACACAAATAACATGAGTTTCAACGAAGATATATAATATACATGACCCTATCTGCTGTTTGGAGACATAACATCTCCTATTATAAACCAAGAACATTTACCCTTTACCCTTTCAGTCTGCCTGTCTGGCAGGTTTACCTTCTTCCTGGTACAATAAAGTCCTAAAAGAAATGTCTGCTAGAGTCCCCAGAGGGATGCCTCCTGGCTCTGTGCCCCTAAGGCTGGTCTATATGTCAGAGGAGGAAGCTGTCTGCCTGGACATTGGGTGCAGTATATCTCCAGTCCCGCTGGGGCAGAAGCCCCCTGTCTCTTCGCTGCTCAGGGGAGCTGGGGCTGACAGGTCAACCCCCCCACCCCACCCCACCCCTGCCAAAGGCCCTTTAAGTAACTTTTAAATAGCTGATATTTCTTCCTCGCTTCCAACAGGAGGAAAGCATAAAAAAGAACAGAGAAGAAAAATCACAGGGTTTAAAAAAAAATAACATCTGCATTGGACATTGTTGAATGGCACTTACGGTACCCACACACTTGATTTACTTTGGGCAACATAATGTCTTCATAGAGAACAGTCACACTAGCAGCACACACACACAGAGCAGATGGAGTCTGTTATGCATGGGTTTCATTTTTAACCTAATCACAACTTGCTTCGCTGGCGAGTGGGTGAGTTCTGAATTGAACCGTTTCAGAATCGTGAGGGATTTGATACACTGCAGTTTGGAGTGCAGTGATGGGTGGCCAGGGAACCATGGAAGAGGTGGGGTGTAGGAGTGGGGGCTCCCTAGTTGAAAACACATTTTTGATTGCTCTCATGTGCCTAGGCATTATGTACTGCTCTCATTAATTCTGTGAGGGCTTTTTCTTTTAGGGGAGTTTAGTCCAAACAGGCGTCCTTCCAGTCCTGTGTATTTATGTTGGGCTACAGACAGACGTCCACTGACCCCAGGCTGCCACTGTTTACAGATCCTGTGTGTGATGGCCTCCTTGCGCTAATATGTTAACAACGAGCAGCCTTGAAGAACGGCAGCCCCCGGCCCCTGGGCATGCTAAAGATATTACATTAGTTTACGACTAAACAGCGGGAGAGAGAGTGGAGGACAGGCGAGAGCAGAATATCCCGGCCAGCGGATGCACCACGGGGCGGAGGACGTGTTTGGATGATCAGGGTCACTTTACTGATCCTGTTACTGAGCCAACCTCCCCAAACTGTCTGTCAAATGATAGTAGGTTCCACTATTGGGCTAACTGTGGCATTGTGTCCTTAAGAAACACAAGGGGGTTTAAATGGCTTTGGTACTGAAAAAATTGATTCCAATACTTAACAACCCATGATCTTCACCTTCTCTTCTAACTCCATCAAACAGACAAATGTTCAGTTGGCATCTAAGATTCTACAGTATACCATCAAAACTACTGAACCATGAACCCCAAACCTAGTAGTGATTCTTTAGTTGATATAAAGCCTATTTTGTTGATCGGCCTGTGAGCACTGGGCAACGCAGCACAGGCTGAAAAGCGTATATACAGACGTACAGTTTCAGCTCCATAAATCTGCTCCCCCCTGCAGAGAGAGATGAAACTGTCTCCTATAGGGCTGGTATGGACAGGGAAGAGACCGATCATATATCACATCATCGCTGTGCTCACAGCAGCACAGGTTAGAGATATACACCCGGCCCCCTCCGGCACGGGCCGACATGGCAAAAACACTGCAGAAACCACAGCTCAGGCCTAAAGTCTGGTCTGTCAGGAGTCCAAACTGTCTATGAGCTTAACAAGAAGATACAGCCATAAATATGACCTTCCCAGACAGAGGAAGGTTTGGAACGAGGATGTGCTGTGCATATGGAATGCAATGGATTCAATGTAATGTAATGCTCTATGAATTTTGCACAAATAGCTAAGAGTGAGTGTATGGGTGTGGAGTATTGGTATGAGTGCTAGGTCTGGACCAGACAGGTTGTGGGTTCATAAAGAGCACCAGATAGAGAAGTGGACGTTGAATCTGAGGCAGTGGCATCATTAGGGCTTCCGGGGCTGCAGCCCCAAATATTTTCTGTCCAGCCCCGAACCTTTTGATGGTTGAAGAATTACAGCCTGTATGTGTGATACAAGTTCCCATAACGACGCTTCACTGACACACTAGGCATTATGACATAGAGAAGAACTGAGCACAGCTTTGTGACTGTCATGGTTTCACCATTACTTTACTGAAAACTGTGTGTCTCTAGCCAAAACCATTCAAAAGATCAATTATACCGGAGCTATGTTGAGTTTTTCTTTCACAAATGTTCTAAATAAACCATATCTAGGGCCATTTAAAACTACAGATGTAGGATCTTAATTTGAATCAGTTTGCTACAGCATGAAAACCATCCTGCAGCAACATGAAATGTGAATTATTATGTGGATTATAAATAATGGATATTTTTGTAGGGGTTGCAACATGTTTTCTAATGTAGTAACTCCTGCAAGTTCTCCTGTAACAGGGTGATCAAATTAAGATCCTACATCTGTAGGGTACTCACAGAGCACTGATTTGTTCAATAACAACTTTGTTCAGTCATGTTACCTTATTAGCTAACAACCTGTTAACTGGACAGGCAGAAATTTGGTTTAAGACTGCACATGGAGAAAGAGATTGTGAACCCAAAAGTATACTTTTTATCCTAGTGGGGGGAGTGGGAAAAAAATGGACATCATTTGGGTGGGTGTAGTCCTAGATAGATTTAGGATATGCTATGTTGTCTTCAGGAGATTTTCTGTAAATTTCTTTCATTCACATTAGCTGATGTAAGTCAGTGGAACAATTCATATTCCTTATGATGGGCTATCATATTATAGGATTAGAATTGTGCTTGTCAGCAAGAACAGTACTGTTATTCCTCATACTTTTATTATTCCACTTCTTCACAATTTTGTTAGTGTAACTACTTATTTTAAATAGAATATGCCTACATGTGTTTTAGTTAGTGTAACTACTTATTTTAAATAGAATATGCCTACATGTGTTTTAGTTAGTGTAACTACTTATTTTAAATAGAATATGCCTACATGTGTTTTAGTTAGTGTAACTACTTATTTTAAATAGAATATGCCTACATGTGTTTTAGTTAGTGTAACTACTTATTTTAAATAGAATATGCCTACATGTGTTTTAGTTAGTGTAACTACTTATTTTAAATAGAATATGCCTACATGTGTTTTTGAAAATAAATTACAAGAGGCTATGCATTTTTGTCGGCATTCATTTAGATAGGCTATGTCATGGACATGTTGATTGTAAGTCATAAAATAGAGAATAGGCTATATTGAAATGCCTGTTACTTCAAGTATTTTGTCATTTATTAAGTAGTGTGAAAGCTGCTGGGCAGAGATGGTAAGGGGACTCTCAATAGCTCATAAATGTAAAAGATCTTGCCTATGTATTGTAAGATGACAAGAGTCTGCAACTACCTTTAGATTTTTCTTGAAGGTGGGGTGACTTGGAGAAAATCGTTGTTATAGCGTGAACATTTTCAAACCCCTTGCACTTGGGAAACACCCCCTGCAGGAATTTCTTCAAGTCCTATTTTAAAGGGATAGTTCACCCACATGAATTAATGTTTTTATGTTATTTTAACAAAATTCTTAGTAGATCTACAGTACATAGTAACACTTTATTGGATAGACCATCTGTAGATGCTCTACAGCAGGGATCATCAACTAGACTCAGCCGCGGGCCGATTTTTTTCTTGAACGGCTGGTTGTGGGCCGGAAGATAATTACAAATAATTAGCAAATTGACCGCAAAAAGCCCAAACAGATATAATACTTGACAAAACCCTAATGATTTCAAACCTTGCTTAGATTTATATATGATCCTGTGTCTCTCTATTATGCGTGGAAATACTCCGGAAAAGATTTCCCAAATGAAAATCATTTGGAGCTGATTTCCTGTTGTTTTTAACATTTTTTGTGTCCATCAACTAAATTATTATTTTATTTATTTATTCATTAAACATGGGGTTGGGGAACCCTGCTCTACAGACTATCATTAACATTTCAACTAACTATCTGCTAACCCTAGCCCTTACCCTAACCTTAACCTTTATCCTAACCCTAAACTGAACCCTTACCTTAACCTTAGTCCTAACCCTAACCCTTACCCTTATTCTAAACCTAACCGTAAATTTAGCAAGCAGTTGCTTATCAACAAATAGTTAGTTGATAGTATGACCATCTACAGATGGACTATCTGGACTATCCAAATAAAGACCATCTAATCGCTCAATGTTCATTTCAATGTGCACCAGATTGATGCTTTCCATTTTTCTTCCCATGTAAGACAGACAGTGTGTGTGTGGCTGGGAGTGAAACCTTTCTGTTCTTGTTCTCTTTCCCTGGTATACTATCCAGCTGTGTAAATGTGTTGCAGGACGTGTGAGACAGTCAAGGAAATAAATGAGCTGCTGAGTAATTAGCTGTTCATCCCTGACCTGACTCTCTTTCTCTCCTCCACCCCATCTCTCTCACTTTCTCTCTTTCACCCCATCTCTCCATCTTTCTCTTCCTCTCCTCTGTGTGAGGGAGGAGTCTGTCCACTGTCCTTGATGTTGTGATAATGGTATTTTAAGTATGTTCTGAGAACCCATCCCAAACTCACTGACACACAGTTTCATTTTCCACCGTCACTCTCATGAGTTCACCAAACCCTCCTTTATGTCTCCTCTTGCTTCCGTCTGAAGAGAGATCTATGTTGTCACTTCCTGGTGTGGAGCGCTGCACCTCTGGTGTTTGCTGTTCTCACAGTTAACATGGAGAGAGAGAAAGGGAAAGAAAGAGAGGGAGGCAGAGGGAGAGAGAAAGACAGAGAGGGAGGTAGCAGCAGGAAGAGGTGATGAAAGGGCCATCTGGCCAGGGAGTTGGTGTATATCAGCGTATTAATCCACAATCCCAGAGTGACGAGTTGGAGTGAGAGAGGAAAGGGAGCAGAACAAGGAGGACTGGAGAGGACGGACTAACCCCTGCTTTTATCGCCAGGGAAAGGAAAGGATCAATCATTAGGAACGATCACAACATCCTGAGAAACAGGATTCAAACCTTTCAGACATGGTCTGCTCCCACTGGGACAGCTGACCACAATAGATTGTTAACATTTTACCTCAAAAGCGCAAATCCATGGTGTCAAAATGACTTACTTGTAGAGCTTTTTGCACAATGGTTTTATAAAACATTGATTGTGTCTGAATCGCACACAAAACAATTAACTGGCAGTCACATTTTTCCCAACCAATAAACTGTGTAGAATACAAGCATGTTGCAGATGTAGTTTAATCCAAGATCACTCAACAATGTGGATGACCCACCGTGGCTTTCGGCTGAACCCTTTACCAAACTAATACCACAGGGTCAGGGGTCATGGGTCGTGGGGAGCGGGGTGTAAAGGAATATCAGTGAGCAGTGTGGTGTCAGGGCTGGGGCTGTGGGTGTGAGTGGAGGGGTTAGAGGAGAGACTTGCTGATTGAGTATCCATGTTTATTCTTCCATGGGGAGACGACTGTCGTTGCCAAATTCCTGTGAATGACGTATGGCCGTCCAACCTGTGAACTGGACTGTCCACCTACGAAGGGTTTAAAGTAGATGATGTGTCACTTCCCCAACAGCGCTGAGACTTCACACCAGGCTAAGGCCTCGTCCAGAGACAACCCCTAGCCCACTATCCTCTATACACTTGTATAGAACTAAAGGAATTTGATAGGCTTAGGTAATATGGTAGGAGCTCCATCTTGCCCTTCATCTCTTAACTTTATCAGACCAACTGGTGGGGCTATTGTTGGGCAGAAACATAGGGTTGTGGCTTTAAGGACTGTAGTTAGCCAATCCAGACCAGAGAGAGAAAAAGCAAAAAATTATGACTGGCCAATCAAACAACTCACTTTTCAGTATTTACAAGCTGCCGACAGGTCGTCTGAAAATCACATGGAAACCCCTCGGTGCCCACACCAAACACCTTTCCTGTTTCAGACTGTTATTGTTACATGACGTCATAATGTACTTTGCCCACTGCCTGCGTCACCTTACTACTTTACTACGTGGAGAGTCTATAACAGTTCTGTGTCACTCTTAGACAGAATAACCCAGTGTTGGAAGGGTATTGCTGAGCCCTGTACAGTCCCATACACTACAGTGACTTGGGGGATGGGTTATTTTCTTTGCCTTTTCCGGTAGAAGTCCAACTTCATATTGCGATATTATATATCACGTTGAGTTATCTGCTGTGTTTCCTGGAACGCATGGCTCTTATTGAGAGGGGGCTGAATTCCTCCATGCTCCAGCCCCTCTGCGGTAGGCCCTGGCCTGGCCTGCTTTGTGGCTCTGCAACCTTGCCTTGGCTCTGGCTCTCTGGTCCCCATCTGATTATAAACCTGCTCAGGTTTTCACCTGCTGAGACCATGAAACTCAACCTGGCAGTAAAAGCAGCCCTCTCTCAGCTCCAGTAGTGTTACTGAACCTGGCGCTCCCTGATAAACACTGAAATATGCTCCAAACCTGCTTCTCTCTTGCTCTTCTTTCTTTCTTTCTTTCTTTCTTTTTCGATCTCTCTCTTTTCTCTCCTGTCATTCTCCGATGGGAGGCTATCTGGAGCAGATGTCGACGCAACGGTTCTGACGCTGTGGGGCGGAGGTGGCCGATTTCCTAGCAGTCAATGCGAGGCAGCCCGGCCCGCCCGTACCTCGGCAAATCTATCAGTGTTGTTTTTTTATGAGGAGAGAGAAGGATAGAGCTGTACTCTATAAAAGTTATTTTAAAAGGTTTTCCCCCTTGTCCCTGGCATGTACGACCTGCACTGGAGCGTGTAATCGTAACACCATGTCCATGGCTGGAGAGGACACACAGGCCAAATTGTCTGTGTCATCGCCCGCGTCTGGCCGTGAAATACAGGGTCTGACATCATCACCCCTCATCGAGAGGGAGGCAAGGAGGGACTCTGGGTGGGTGGGGGGAACCGTAGGGGAAGTGGGGGGGCTGAAGCTGCTGGGAATGTTGTATCTGCTCAAATCGTTATGCTGTATCCCCCAGGTAGACATTTAAAATTATTACCTGGTTTCTTTCTCCCTATAAATGTTGTTTCCGCTCTCTCCCCAGCTCGCCTCCTCTGTCTCCCCACCCCCTTCCCCCCTCTCTCTCTCTCTCTGTCACTTCCTTCTCCTCCCTTTCTTTTTATTCATTTGGATGAACTGCAGTTGTCTGTAGAGGAAACTTGTCCTCCTTCCCACCCAGCTGTATATCAGGACCTGGACAGACAACCAGAACTGACTGAGCCCTCTGCAACTGAAATCAGATCTGTCACCATCAAAAATGTCATGATCCTAGAAAAGCGGTGCTAAAATTGGTGGTAGAAACGAAAGTCAACGACATCTAATCTGACAGGCAGGATCTTTTGATGTGCTGTGTTGCAACTGTGCCCACAACCCAGGCCGGCTTTCATCTGATGTTTTGTAGACGGACGGCAGCTGCAGCCGCCAGAGAACCAACACGAGGCAAGAGCTGACCTGCCGGCTCCTCAGGACTTTTTTAAAAAGTGTTTGACAGATGACATAGGACAGAGCTTTTCTGCCTTGGCCCTCTGGGACCCGTCCAGAGAGAAAAACATTAGTCATGACCTTGAAGTTTCAGATGCAAATACATTTTAGAGGAGACATCTAGTCAACCACCGGATGACCCCTATGCTTACTATTTACTACTACTTTACTACACACACACATGCATACACACACATGCATACACACAGTACACAAACTCAGTTTGTGAAATCACACCTAATCCAAATAATCACCATGTACATTTGAACTTATTCAGGCTGCGGACAAAGAGAATAAAAACATGTATTTATAAAGCCTCTGTTATAGAGTATACTTGAATGGGTATGACTCATGGAGGAGTGTCTCAGTTTGCTGCATGGTTCAATTTCAGCAGGAGGGTTCTGTATAGAGCTCACATCGGGAGTGTGCATCATAGCTACATAGCAGTGAAGATGTGTCTATTACATTTTGGATGACCCTCTCGATACCAAATGTAGACAGCCTCGCTCCTACATCTCCATGTATTCTGCCCCCGCCTCCTGCCCACCCTTTAAAACTCTCCCTCCCTCCCTCCACACCCCATGCAGAAGGGTCCTTTTGGTTGTGTACAGCTCCTGCCGCAGGCTCCGTTCACAGGGGCCCAGGGACAAAGAGGTGCCTGACCGGGGCAGCAGGGGCCTGGGGGCCTGTAAACTCAGTCCCCTCTTCCCTCAACCCTGACCCAGACCACTAAAACACACAGGGTAGGCCACACCACCCTTTAAACCTCTCAGCCCATGTTCAGAAATGATAGACAAATAACCTACTAACTTTGCTTTTAAGAACTCATTCAACATGTTTATAATGTTCAGTATCTGTAATATATCATTGTGTTTATAACATACTATATTAACCTCTGATTAATTGTCCCTGGGCTAATGTCTAAGCTTTAGCTTAGCGGGCTAGTACAGACTTGTGGTGCACAGACAACCCGTGTTCAGTCCCAGTCGGTCAAACAGAGAACCCTATTGTGAGGTCTGGGTCTTTGGACCAGAGTGAAGGCTGTGATTTCAGGTGGGCTGGTTCCTCTGAACAGGTGGTCCACACGTGCTGAGAGCCCTTCACATACTCATATTATTTACAAGGAGGACCTCTCTGTCATCGGACGACTTTTATCAATTGGGGCATTTTGAGGGTTTTTACTTGGGTAGAGGGCGGCGAGTTGCGGAAAAGGGAGGTTTCACTCACTTTTATTTCTATCCCTCTACCCCCCCATTCCCTTCCCTTCTCACAAAAATACAGATCTGTCAAGATGAATTTTATAAACATGTCCTGTTACATCAAGCTGCTGCTGAGGCTCTTTTAACCTTTTTTTTAAGCCCCGAGATAAAACGTAGAGAGGAGTGCTATCTGAAGGGAGAGAACAGGGAACGGTAGGGACCACACGGAACCCACAAGGAACTGTTGCCTGCTGGGATCCTTGGGGGAACCCTCAGCGATACAGTGAGGTAATTCAGACCATCTGCAGTAGAGAGGGGCCATTCTCTTTTAGGAGTATCTGTAAAACAGGTTAGGCTAGTGGACAGCCCCGGACAGACAGACAGGCAGACAGACAAGCAGGCAGGCAGACCTGATATTTACACAGCGCCCTCATAACACTGACGGCTGCTCCACCACTTCAGCAGTATCCTGTAGGTCTACATTCATCACTGTAAAGAGGACTGGAGCGGCTCCCCATGCTTTTGATACTGTTACACACACACACACACACCTACGTACAGTACACAGACACAGACTAAGAGAATTACACAAGCGAGGCCCCATACACCACAGGCTCTGTGTAGAGTATCTGTCACCAGGGTCTGAAGACACGTCCTATTCTGTAATCTATGTGGTGTGTAATTTCAGATAAGGACATTATATGTACAGTAAATGCTTGCTGGTGAAACATTAGAGAAGCCTTTCATCTCATTATTTTCAGAGGTATATTAGTAAGGTTACCTTGTCAAATTATCAGACCACCTGATGTGCCGACATCTCACAGAAATGGCTTTTTAGGGTACTGCTGTGGACCAAACTCCACAAGGGAGCCAGAAATACACCCTGCAACCAAGAAAGCAGCCAATCACACACACTACATAATGAGCCCTGGGGAGATGTGGCGCAGTGTAACTATATATGCGCTCGATATCACTGCCATCTCTACTTTGCACTTCTCAAAATATAAGCAACGGTTCACATTTAAGTTCATTAGAGGTGGGGTAGGAGACCATATCCAAACACCTTCGCTTGCAAATCTGACGTGGGCGTCTGGAGATGTCCACTATCAAATGTCGGAAAGAATCTTCATCAGTTGTTTAAAAACACAGACCTGACTCAATCCAACTCAATTCATTACAGTGTGTAATACTACATCTGTCAATAAGTTCACTCCCACTTCTTCAAGCCCGGCGACCGAATGCCTTTTTTTATTGTCTGTTCATATTCATCCATATTACCTAAACGATTCGCCTCAGAAAAAAAAATACAATTGAATTCTTCAGAAAAAAAGAAAAGAAGTAAAGAATTGACTAGAATCCAAGTGTTTTAGCACCTGAACCCTAGCGAGTATAATAAACGTCACTGGGATATTTATAGCGTAGTATATGGAGAATGTCCAATTCCCTTCGCAATAACGAGAATGCATCTGTTAACCGTATCAGAGCAGCCCCCTTTGCCTGAAGAAAGATCGGGTGAAAATAGAAAAGTCGACTGTGTCAGCCCCTCGACGTGCCACCGTACACTTTCTATTAACTTACACTTTAATCCCCCCGTAACCCAAACCCTACCAACTGCAGCCCGCTTTGCCCTATTGGGCCCAGGAACCAGGCTATATATAACCTTTAACAGAGCCACGAGAATACAGCACTGAGCACACACAGTCATATCAGCCACATGACCCTTAGTTCATTGTAGCTATAGGCTAATGTATGTTTTTTACTGTACAGGTTTTTCTGTATCAAACTGTGGTGTGTAATGTAGATAATTTAGCAGTCGTGAACATATTTTACGTAACCCATCATTGGATATAAAACAACATTGATTTGTAATTCAGAACAGCTCCTGATGATGGAGTTGAGGTGTTAGTGATGAGCAGTGAGTTTACAGTCAGGCGGTTTCTAGTGTTGTGGAGAAGGAGTTGCTGTAAGGCCCTGGCAGAGTAGCACTATGGCAGAGCGGAGTGTGGACCTGGTGTGAAGCTGTTGTTCGGCCACAGTGACAGATCCCTGTGTGCTCACGGCCTCACGGTATTCTGTAAGTTTCATCTGTGGCCACAGACTCTCTTCTCAGCCAAGAAGAGACACTAAAGTAAATAACCATACTGTATAAGTAAATAACTACACTGTGACAAACCAACAGCAACTGCCTGGCTGAGACACTTGAGATTCACACACCCACACATCATTTACACAAATACAAGCTCACATAAAGATACAAAGACTGGCCTACACCAACATTATCAGTTGGGCCGTTCCACCAATTCAATGTGTTTCGAGATGTGTATCTTGGTGTGGAATTTTGTTGTTGATTTCACCTAATTTCAACATAAACAGCACATGCTCCTGTCATAAACAGCACATGCTCCTGTCATAAAGAGCACATGCTCCTGTCATAAACAGCACATGCTCCTGTCATAAAGAGCACATGCTCCTGTCATAAAGAACACACGCTCCTGTCATAAAGAGCACATGCTCCTGTCATAAACAGCACATGCTCCTGTCATAAACAGCACATGCTCCTGTCATAAACAGCACATGCTCCTGTCATTAGCCCAAACTACTACCTCTTCCCCTACTGTATTTATTTATTTTATTTATTTTGCTCCTTTGCACCATATTATTTATATTTTAACTTTTAACTTTCTTCAAACTACAAATCTACCATTCCAGTGTTTTTCTTGCCATACTTTATTTACTTTGCCACCATGGCATTTTTTTGCCTTTACCTCCCTTATCTCACATCATTTGCTCACATTGTATATAGTCATATTTTTTTTCTTCTGCATCATTGATTGTATGTTGTTTTACTCCATGTGTAACTCTGTGTTTTTGTATGTTGTCGAACTGCTTTGCTTTATCTTGGCCAGGTCGCAATTGTAAATGAGAACTTGTTCTCAACTTGCCTACCTGGTTAAATAAAGGTGAAATAAATAAAATAAATAAAAAATAAACAGCACATGCTCCTGTCATAAACAGCACATGCTCCTGTCATAAACAGCACATGCTCCTGTCATAAACAGCACATGCTCCTGTCATAAAGAGCACATGCTCCTGTCATAAAGAGCACATGCTCCTGCCATAAACAGCACATGCTCCTGTCATAAACAGCACATGCTCCTGTCATAAACAGCACATGCTCCTGTCCTAAACAGCACATGCTCCTGTCATAAACAGCACATGCTCCTGTCATAAACAGCACATGCTCCTGTCATAAAGAGCACATGCTCCTGTCATAAAGAACACATGCTCCTGTCATAAAGAGCACATGCTCCTGTCATAAACAGCACATGCTCCTGTCATAAACAGCACATGCTCCTGTCATAAAGAGCACATGCTCCTGTCATAAACAGCACATGCTCCTGTCATAAACAGCACATGCTCCTGTCATAAAGAGCACATGCTCCTGTCATAAAGAGCACATGCTCCTGTCATAAACAGCACATGCTCCTGTCATAAACAGCACATGAATCTGTCATGAACAGCACATGCTCCTGTCATAAACAGCACATGCTCCTGTCATGAACAGCACATGCTCCTGTCATGAACAGCACATGCTCCTGTCATAAACAGCACATGCTCCTGTCATAAACAGCACATGCTCCTGTCATGAACAGCACATGCTCCTGTCATAAACACCACATGAACCTGTCATGAACAGCACATGCTCGGCTTAATAAAAACACGTTTTCCCATCTCAAGAGGTTAAATAAAACAAATGACTATAGTAAGTGCCAATTAAGTGCCAGATAAAATAACAAGGCTGACCGTAACAGGGTTGATGATTTCATCTTAAATCAGCCATAAAGGCCCTTGTGACAGAGGAAATGGAAGCTTGTTGTGTGCAACAGGGAGGGGCAATTTAATGTAAGCTTCACCCCAAGATGTTTTTTTGTTAAACATTTCTAGCCTAGCTTTCTATAGGTAACAGGGTTGACGTGTTATGCTCGACCCATTCAGTTTTCCACCACAAAACACCAGAAAGATCAGAACCAGCTCACCTGCTTTTAAACTATGATTTGACTATTAGATTTCCAATGTTTCTTTTGAATTTTTTTTTTTAAATGAATAGCTTCACCATATTAAAAGCAACTTAGTGTTTTTCATCATGAATCTTGTTCTGGAGGCAGCTCTGCAGAGTAGACACTAGCTGGCACAGCCACAGTCATGAAATATTAAACCTAACCTTAACCCTTAACTTAACCGCACTGCTAAGCCTAATGCCTAACCCTAACCTTAAATATTTACAATATAGCCAATTTTTACTTTGCAGCTGGCCCATCTAGCAGAAATAGCTCAGTTCTGCCTCAAGGACAAGACTCATCCCAATAAATGTCAACTTGCATATTAAAACAAGAGTTCAGTTCAAGTAACTGGGTTGACCTTAAATTGAGGGACAGGTTTTTTCCTTCCTTAAAATGATTCATCACATTAATAATCTTCAGAAGTGACTGTGTCAAAGCAACAAAATAACTAGGGCTTTCTAATAATGGTGAAAAGTTGGAGAAAGTTTGGGGTTACATGGGGTAGAATCTTCCTGGATGTCAAAAAGGGTGCACATAGGGACATGTCAATATGCATAATTTGGGCACTTTAGCAAGTGTCTTGTTCATATAAAAAAAATCTGATTTATTTAATTCTCCTGTGGTCAATATTAAAGGCCACTTCATAGAATATAACAGGCTTTTAAAATGTATTATTGTGTGTGTGTGTGTGTGTGTGTGTGTGTGTGTGTGTGTGTGTGTGAGAGAGAGAGTGTGTGAGAGTGTGTGTGCATGAGAGTGTGAGTGAGAGAGCATTTGTAGCTTGGTGCCCATATAAATCATTTCAGCACAGCTGCGCCCTGTCCCTCTATCTATCCTCGGATAAGCCTTCTCAAATCTCCCCCCGACATCATCTGGCCTCGCCTTGCTCACAGGCTGGCCAGCTATCAAACCTCTCTCTGTGTGTGTGTGTGTTTACTAAGCTCTCAGAGGATGAGTAAGCTCCCTATCTTTCTCTCCGTCAGCAGCTTCTCTGAGGACAGAAAGAGGATTGATTAGGACCCTGTCTGACTATACACACTATGAGTTTTTCAGGACACTATCTGTCTGTCTGAACGAGGCCTATCGGTAGGCTGGACAATAGTACGAGTCAAAATTCACCCAAGGCTGAAAAACGGCAAAACAACGTTGGCTAAGCTGGAACATTAGTGCGTGCCCATAGCAATTCATGGAATTGAACATTCGCAGAGCCTATTTTGACTGGAGTGATGCTTAGAATTCCATTTCACCTAAATGGCATTAAAAAATGTATCCCTTTTAATTTACCTCCCCAATCTGTTCGTCGGAAGAAACTGGGAAAAAAACAACTTGTGTAGAAAGTAAACATCCGCACCTCGATGGTGTCAACTGTGCTTATGTCTGCGTAATGAGGAAGTAGGGAAAAAATGAAAACTTCGTACTATTTATGGACTTTGCGAGATATTTGGAGAAATAGACAGACATGCCTATATTTCCCCGACAGGAAACAATGGGAAGACCTCAGAGTTCCATGGGTCATTTTTTGTTGTTGTTTACATTTGAACTACCAACAACGTGAGCAGGTCTCATTGCCAACAAAAGCGAAGCAGGCATTGTGAACAATAAGCTGGGAATAGAACGTTCAGAAGGCGAGTGTTGGTGCCACGGTGCTCAATACAACTAACAGGAGCTGGCAAGGTGAAAAATGCTCTAAAATAAGGCCTGTTTTTTTGTGATTACTTCAAAATGATGGCAAGCAGCTGGGAAATATGGTCATATTATGAAACTGGGCTCCACGGCTGATGCAATGAACTAGTTTTCATAAGAAAAAAGCGTTGTTAAAAATGTAATGTATCTAGGAGACGAGATGAGAGAGGGTTTAATTAAGAAGGTCCTAACATGAAACCGACCTTTTAACACTCCTAAATCAGCTGGAACAGGGTGGTATGTCAATCATAATGCTTTATGAATTAGACTTTACAGAATAGTTACAGAGATGTTTTAAAGACTTACACTCCACTGCTGTACAGTATATTGAACTAAAACTCAATTTTGGTCACCCTCATTATTTATCCTCCCATTCTCCACTCTCTTCTTCTCTCTTTCTTTCTTTCTTTCTTTCTTTCTTTCTTTCTTTCTTTCTTTCTTTCTTTCTTTCTTTCTTTCTTATTTGTCTGTGAATCAGACAGAGGGGCCTGCAATAGAGCCAAGGCAGTCAGGATGGAAAGTATGAATTTTACATAAAACTAAATGCACCGGACCCGAGGGAGGGAGAAGAGTAAAGAGAGAGAGAGAACGGGGGGAGATAGTAGAAGGTAGAAAGGGGTGGCGAGAGGGGGGAAGATGGAGGGATTGAGAAAGGGAGTGGTGAGAGAAGACAAGAGGGGGGTAAAGAGGGGAGCAGATGGAGTCAGATTTCATATTTCACATCTACTATGTCTTGCTCACACAAACAGAAACACAAAAACACATACATCTGTGCACCAGAAAGTCCCCCAACCATATGAGGGCAGTATAAAATGCAGCAGTTTGAGTGATTGAGCTTCTTTCTCACTGAAATTACCTTTGTCGTCAACCAAACCTCCCCACCCCCACCCAGGACAACACATACGGTTTCTTGGAATTCAAATCAAATCAAATTTTACCGTGAAATGCTTACTTACAAGCCCTTAACCAAAAATGCAGTTGTCACGACTTCGGTCCCTCTCCTTGTTCGGGCGGCGTTCGGCGGTCGACGTCACCGGCCTTCTAGCCACCGGCCTCCTCCGCCCCCTCTGGACATCGAGGGGGCCCTGGCGTATGCTGTTCAAGCCATCCTGGTCTCGAGGCGTCGGGCGAGGGGCCTTCAGTACCTCGTGGAGTGTGGAGTGGGAAGGGTACGGTCCGGAGGAGAGATGCTGGGTGCCGGTGGAGGACGTCTTGGACCCTTCGTTGCTGCGGGAGTTCCACCGTCTCCATCCAGATCGCCCTGCGCCTTGTCCTCCGGGTCGTCCCCGAGGTCGGTGTCGGTGCACTGCTGGAGCCGCGCGTCAAGGGGGGGTATTGTCACGACTTCCGCCGAAGTCGGTCCCTCTCCTTGTTCGGGCGGCGTTCGGCGGTCGACGTCATCGGCCTTCTAGCCATCGCCGATCCACTTTCATTTTCCATTTATTTTGTCTTTGTCTTACACACCTGGTTTCAATCCCCCAATTACTTGTTCATTATTTAACCCTCTGTTCCCCCGTGTTTGTTTGTGAGTGATTGTTTGTATGTAATACGGTCCGTTATTGTGGGCTAGATTATTGCGTTGTATTATTGATTCTTTAAGTAAATTACGTTTATTACTCATATCTGCTGTCCTGCGCCTGACTCCTCTACACCAGCTACACACAGGCTTATTACAGCAGTTCAAGAAACAGAGTTAAGAAAATATTTACAAAATAAACTAAAGTAAAAAATAAAATAAAAAGTAACCCAATAAAACAACAATAACGAGGCTATATTACAGGGGGTACCTCGGGTACCGAGTCAATGTGCTGGGGAACAGGTTAGTCGCGACATTTGTAAATGTAGGTAGGGGTAGAGCGTGACTATACACAGATAATAAACAGCGAATAGCAGCAGTTGTAAAAACAGGGGGGGTCAATGTAAATAATGTATTAATTGTTCAGCAGTCTTATGGCTTGGGGCAGAAGATGTCAAAGAGTCTTTTGGACCTAGACTTGGCGCTCCGGTACCGCCTGCCGTGCGGTAACAGAGAGAACCGTTTATGACTTAGGTGACAGGAGTCTTTGACAATTTTTTGGGCCTTCCTCTGACACCGCCTAGCATATAGGTCCTGGATGGCAGGAAGCTTGGTCCCAGTGATGTACTGGGCCGTATGCACTACCCTCTGTAGCGCCTTTTGGTCGGATGCAGAGCAGTTGCCATACCAGCCGGTGATGCAACCGGTCAGGATGCTCTCGATGGTGGAGCTTTATAACTATTTGAGGATCTGGGACCCATGCTAAATCTTTTCAGTCTCCTGAGGGGGAATAGGCTTTGTCATGCCCTCTTCACACCGTCTTGGTGTGTTTGGACCATGATAGTTTGTTGGTGATGTGGACATCAAGGAACTTCAAACTCTTGACCCACTCCACTACAGCCCTGTCGATGTGAATGGGGGCGTGTTTGGCCCTCCTTTTCCTGTAGTCCATGATCAGCTCATTTGTCTTGCGCACGTTGAGGGCGAGGTTGTTGTCCTGGGAACACACTGCCAGGTCTCTGACCTCCCCACTATAGGATGTCTCATCGTTGTCGGTGATCAGGCCTACCACTGTTGTGTCGTCAGCAAACTTAAGGATGGTGTTGGTGTTGTGTTAGGCCACGCAGTCGTGGGTGAACAGGGAGTACAGGAGAAGACTAAGCACGCACCCTTGAGGGCCCCCCGTGTTGAGGATCAGTGTGGCAGATGTGTTGTTGCCTACCCTTACCACCTAGGGGCAGCCCGTCAGGAAGTCCAGGATCCAGTTGCAGAGGGAGGTGTTTAGTCCCAGGTTCCATAGCTTAGTGATGAGCTTTGTGGGCACTATGGTGTTGAAAGCTGAGCTGTAGTCAAAGAATAGCATTCACACATAGGCGTTCCTTTTGTCCAGATGGGAAAGGGCAGTGTGGGGACTATGGCGGTCTGCTTGAAACATGTAGGTATTACAGACTTGGTCAGGGAGAGGTTGAACATGTCAGTGAAGAAACTTGCCAGTTGGTCCGCGAATGCTCTGAGTACACATCCTGGTAATCCGAATGTTGATCTGTTTAAAGGTCTTGCTCACATTGGCTATGGAGAACGTGATCACAGAGTCGTCTAGAACTGCTGGTGCTCTCATGCATGCTTCAGTGTTGCTTGCCTCGAAGCAAGCATAAAAGGCATTTAGCTCGTCTGGTGGCTCGCGTCACGGGGCAGCTCGCGGCTGGGTTTCCCTTTGTAGTCGGTATTAGTTTGCAAGCCCTGCCACATCCGATGAGCGTCAAAGCCAGTGTAGTAGGATTTAATCTTAGTCCTGTATTGACGTTTTGCATGTTTTGTTGGTTTGTCTGAGAGCATAGCGGGATTTCCTATAAGCGTCCGGATTAGTGACCTGCTCCTTGAAACAGCAGTTCTAGCCTTTAGCTCGGTGCGGATTTTGCCGGTAATCCATGGCTTCTGGTTGTGATATGTACCTTTTGTCACTATGGGGACGAAGTCTTTGATGCACTTATTGAGGAAGCTGGTGACTGAGGTGGTATACTCCTCAATGACATTGGATGAATCCCGGAACATATTCCAGTCTGTGCTAGCATAACAGTCCTGTAGTGTATAATCCACGTCATCTGACCACTTCCGAGTCACTGGTACTTCCTGCTTTAGTTTTTGCTTGTAAGCAAGAATCAGGAGGATATAATTCATATTTGCCAAATGGAGTGCGAGGGAGAGCTCTGCATGCGTATCTTTGTGTTGAGTAAAGGAGTTATTTTCCTCTGGTTGCACATGTGACATGCTGGTAGAAATGAGATGAAACGGATTTAAATTAGCCTCCACTAACAGTGCCGCTTCTGGATTGAACCTAGTATACTTTCAACCTAATATGTTTCAAGCAGCTTTAAGCACCTGCTGTCAGAGCAGCTCACAGATCACTGCACCTGTACATAGCCCATCTGTAAACAGCCCATCCAACTACCTCATTCCCATACTGTGGCTCAGTTGGTAGAGCATGGTGTTTGCAACGCCAGCATGGTGTGTGCAACGCCGGGGTTGTGGGTTTGATTCCCACAGGGGGCCAGTAAAATGCATGAAATGTATGCATTCACTATGGATAAGAGCGTCTACTAAAATGTAAATGTATTTATCTTGCTCCTTTGCACCCTGGTATCTCTACTTGCACATTCATCTTCTGCACATCTACCATTCCAGTGTTTAATTGCTATATTTTAATTACTTCGCCACCATGGCCTATTTATTGCCTTAACTCCCTTATCTTACCTCATTTGCACTCACTGTATATAGACTTTTTGTTTTCTTTTTTTCTACTGTATTATTGACTGTATGTTTTGTTTATTCCGTATGTAACTCTGTGTTGTTGTATGTGTCGAACTGCTATGCTTTATCTTGGCCAGGTCGCAGTTGCAAATGAGAACTTGTTCTCAACTAGCCTACGTGGTTAAATAAAGGGGAAAAAAATAAATAAAAATACTGTTAGAAAAATAGGCTGTAAACTACCAGAAAACCAATTCAACGGCATTCTCACATTTTCCTGTTCCTGCTTCAGAACATAATGAGTAGACATAGAAGGTGAACACATTCTCATCAATATTTTCCAGCTAAAGGCCAATACGTTCAAAGAGCTACGCTGCTGTATGAATCAGTCATCACACCCAGGCCAACAGCACACACACACACACACACACACACACCACACAAACACACACGCAGGCTCGACTGCAATCAGCCAGAAGCTGCTGGAGGAAAGGCTTGGGTGAGAGCGAGTGTTTTTTGGATTAAAGCCTTTTGCATGCGTAATATAGCGCAATAAGGATACATTAGCCATTACCTTCTCAGCAGAGAGTGCCTTAATGATCTGGAGAGGCAATAGCATGGAAAGCCAGACTCACACATCACCCACCCAATAAATGTAGGGAGGGAGAGAAAGAGAGGAAGGGAGAGAGAGAATGAGATTGAAATGAAGGGAAAAGTAGAGAAATGGAGGGAGAGAGAGGAAGAAACTGGGAAGTAGAGACAAATGGTCTATAGGCTAAGAAAATGTACAATCAATTTAAAGTGCTAGGGTTAGGGCTAGTGGGGTTAGGGTTAGGGTTAAGACCAAGTCTAGGGTTATTGTTAGAGTTAAGGTTGACAGGCAAACAAATGATGGAGTACTTACACCCCTTATATCCCTGTTTCTTCGCTTTCCTAATTACGCAGCACTGCTGTTGTGGATGGGATCCTCCCGTTCCTGTTATTACATAATGTGCTGTTTATGAGATTTTTAATGTGATGTACTGTGGCAGATTATATCATGTAATGCTGAACCACTGGTCTGTATTCTGATACAGTCCATGAGGTCTCACCATGGTAGTTATTCATTGCTTTTTAGGACAACACCCTGGCGACAAAACTATTCATTTGAACCTATATGGAAACCAAACTATTTTAGGAGGGGGGCAACAGAACTAGGCAGGTGTAGGACATCCCATCATTACAATAGCGGGGGAAACACTACTTCTAAGAGTGTGTCCATCATCTTTAGCTGAGAGCCTCATAATTTAAAGACTTGCCTACTGTTGCATTCTTCACCAAACATGGTCATTAACACGTTAGTTAACCACCGCCGATCCTTCACATCTTGCTCACTGACACACACACACACACACACACACACACACACACACACACACACACACACACACACACACACACACACACACACACACACACACACACACACACACACACACACACACACACACAAAACACATGTAAGACAGGGAATGCCACTGATCAGCACGAAGTCACAAGACTTATCGCCCCTCATATTTAACCATTGCGAGATCTGGGCTATTTTGTTCCTTCCCACAGGTGTTAGGAGTTAATGCCACTGGTCATGTGATCGGCGTGGCCTTAGTGCGGCGGGATGCCAGGGAGGCCTGAGGGCTGTGAACAGGCCCGACGGCCTTCAGATGGGTTAGGAATAACAGTGTTAACAACCTCTCTCAGAGCATAGCACAGTGGTGCAGCTTTCAACACAACACATTACAACACAACCTTACAACACAACACAGCTCCTCAACATAACACGATGCAATGCCACAGCCTTTCAGAGACCTGGCACTACTACAACACAACACAGCTCCTCAACATAACACGATGCAATGCCACAGCCTTTCAGAGACCTGGCACTACTACAACACAACGTTAAGGAGTTAGAACAGTGTAACAAAACACAACAGTAATACAGAGATAAACTGGGCAATATAGAGAAACCAAATTGGTATGACATTAACACCAGAGAACATTCTCTAACATTTTGTGTTACCTCAATTTTGCCAAACAGTAAGCCATTTAGTGTAATACACCTGAATATGAGGCTGGTGTGAAATATTATTAAGATGGACAGTATAATGGTGTTCTCTGAGTATCAGTGAGAAATCAACAGGAGAGGCTGTTTTCCATAGTGTTGCCTTACTGATTGATATCTAGATCCCACTGGCTCCCCAGGAAGCCTCAGGCTCTGTAGCACACACACACACACACACACACACACACACACACACACACACACACACACACACACACACACACACACACACACACACACACACACACACACACACACACACACACACACACACACACACACACAAACTTCTGTAGAGGTATCCAGTTCTTCTTAATGGTGTATTCCCACTCTGTTGGGGGTTATAATGGCATTTCCAGGCTAAATTGAATAACATGTCTTCAGCAAAGAGGTGCAGAAACACTGAGGGCGCGGTGTGGCTGAAAGATAAAAGAGAGGGAGAGAAAGTGGGACGCAGAATCAAACTTTTTTCCCTATTAAAATGAGGCCTGGAAAACAATAGAGTTGGAGGTCGCAAACGATAGCCGGAGGACACAGAGGCGCCTTACAGACACTGGGCTATAAAGGAGCTCTGTGATTGGGCAAGATCCACCACCCCGACCAAAGGTTTCCCCAGCTCTCCGCCTGGGCAGGGCTGATGATGACCTTTGACCCCAGAGTTGGTTGTAGTCCGAGCCAGCAGAAGCTCTAGAGAGACGGGGGAGGGAAGAGTGGCTGTCTGAGACTCCCACTTCTGAGATCCAGACCTCTCCACATTGCTCTCAGTCCTGTCCTCTGTGATTACTTGTTTAATGTATTCAGGGCTCTTGCTCTGTGTGTTTTATACCTCTAATGACGTATAGACTTTGGCATCTTCACTACATCTTCATCCTGAGGTCCCTGGAGAACCTGAGATAGAGACAGATCAACAACATACAGTGTGCGAGAGACAGAGAGTGTGTGAGAGAGAGTGTGAGAGAGCGAGGGAGAGAGACTGCCTGTGCCTGTGCAGCATGTTGTTGGAAGATGGGGCAGACAGACAGAGAGACAGGAGGAAATGGAATGCTGTTCTTCAGTTTGGCTTTATTGAGATGGACACGTGAGGGAACTGGTAGAGAACAAAGGCTTTCTGCTGGTGTCGTATCAAACGCACACACGCTGGGAGTGGACAGAGCACTTTTTCTTGGAGAGCCTTTCATACATAAAATGATTATTTGTTTCACAGATGGCTTCATTTTGCTTGTGTCATTATGTCATCCAAGTTCTGAGAAAAATTAATTTCCTCTGCAAAAATGAGAAAAGCAGGAAAACTGGTACATAAAAAGAGAAGAAAATTCAGGGCTTTTCTCATTCCGCTAAAAGGGAAAAAATTGGAAAAGGGACAGCTGAACCATTTACTTACAACACAGCAGTTACCTGTATAATAAATTAAGTAAATTAAAGAGAGGCTGTTCTTGTTTTCTGATAGTCAAGTAAGCTGCTTGCTTTGTTGATTTTAATTAATATGGTATGACTTAGAGAAACAATATATAATTATATAGGTTAACGTTGACTGAAATGACTATGGCGTAAGATGGCCTTCACTGCTGCTGGTATACAGAGAACTAATAATGTACATCCATCCAGGAATTTGAACATGCTGCAGCACCAGCATCCACCAGGGGGGAGCTGTGAGTCTACTTTCTCCCAAAGCAGTCTGATGATACATTTGGCTCTGAGTGCATGTGACCATAATAGCCATTAAAGGTTTGGACCAGCGATATTGGAATGTTACATTTCATTTACACAACTCCCAACATAACAGCTTGTCATGGGTGAGGACTGAGTAGCCACAACTCCCAGTGGCCCCTGACCCCTGGGCCTAGAGTACCAGTAAGTGTCTAGTTCTGCTGATAATACTGACCCAGCTAATTAACCCCAAGTCAGGCCTTTAATTTGAACCGTTCAGCTCAGCGTCTCATCCAATGGCCCTTGAGGAGCTGGGGATAATGAGAGACCAATAAATTTGACTGGATTTAAGCTCAGGGAGGCAGAGATTCGGTGCACCTGTCACGGCCAGATAGCAGTGAATGCAATTGATGGGCTCGACAAGGTCAATTTCGATTGCATAGGGCCCCATACAGCCTCCTCGGATCTCCGGCGCAATGCCACAGGGATTGTTGGACACCTATCAATCAGCCTGGAGAGGGAAAATATCCTGACTTGGCTACAGTGCCTCCTCTGTAAGACGGATAAGCCAGCACTAGGCTAACTCATGATATTCTCACGGAACCCCTGTAACAAGATAATGATCTTACAATAATACACCAACATTGAGAAACATTTTGCACACTAGCACATTATGAAGGGTGAATGCGTAACATGCTGCAATACTACACTACGAGGACTTTATACACTTTCCACGAACAGAATAGCCTCCTGACAACAGTGTTAGTGTGTTTAGTGTATTAAGTGTGTGTGTGTGTGTGTGTGTGTGTGTGTGTGTGTGTGTGTGTGTGTGTGTGTGTGTGTGTGTGTGTGTGTGGGGGGGGGGGGGGGGGGGGTGTTGGAACTAATGTTCACTGCCCTTGGTGACAATTTGTTTGTTGCAGGTCTGGAAAAGTCATCATCCAATTCAGGTCAGCGTGTTGAGTTCAATGTCTCAACACTGATCAATGTAAGACATACTAGCTAGCTGAAATGTGTCTCACTACTGCAATCTAAATGTCATCATAACAGAAATCCTGTCCCCTCTTCATCAACAACAGTAAACATTGTTCCGGATGCACTGTATTGTAGCGTGTGTCAGTCTCACAGGGGGATGAGATGAAGGGTTTAAGTTGTGCTCACATTCGCACAGATGAGGTCTCAGTCCCACTAGGAAATGGCATGTGTTCAAGGAAAAGACGGGACGTCCCGCGAAGCTGAAGGTGATCCCATCTGGGACTGACCTCTGACCTCTGACTGAGAGTGTGGGGGGGGGGGGGTAGAAGATAGCGAGAAGGACACCAAGATTTAATTTTGTTTTCCCGTTGAAGGAGGGTTTGAGGATTTAGGGAGGAATCAAACCCCCTCTCTCCCCTGGCTCTTCCCCCATGTTCAGGGCCTTGCAGCTGTCCCCTTTCCCTCACATTTTTCTCAGTCAGATTTCAATCTATAATTAGCAGAAAGACCTCTAACTCCGCACACACGTGAGTGTGTGACTGCGAGTGCGCCCCGAAACTAATGGACTAAATCCACTCCCCCCTACCCCTCCCAATGGCTGGAGTGGCAGGTTCACATGTAGAAACTTAAAGCAACTTCTTTCTCAATGGCTGAGGGAGGCAGACTTAAAGGGCAACCCCTTGGCGGTCTCCTCCACCATGCCAGAGCATCACTAAGCCCCCACTGAGCCTCAGTCCTCCTCGGTTCCCTCAGCATTCCAAATGTGGCACATACAGACAGACCCACCTGCTTCCCATCGCTTTTAATGATGAGTTTTATAGAACACTTGACGATTGTAGATCTAGATTGGAATCTGATCTGTGCTGACTGATGAGGTCACAGGCATAAGGAAGGGGGACATTACTCCACCAGGCATGCTGTCTATAGCAGGAAGGGAACACTGACAACTTTTCCATGACATCCCCGTACAGCCCTTCATGCTTTGCCTGGTTGTTTAATCCAAGAGCAAGGTCGTGATTTTATGGGTCAGCAGTTCCCCTCTGGACTAACTAACGTACAGACCTGTTCCCAACGCTGTGATTGGTCACCAGAGCCTTCCCACAAAGCCTTCGACCTCATCTTGATTTAGCCACCTGTTATTATTCTACTGCTGTTACCTCCCCTGCCCTAAGCCAGGGGAGGTAACAGCACAAAACCAAAAATAAAGTTTGATGTAATTTTAGTAAATCTCAACCCTTGGATTATTTTATTATTGTTATTAGAATGTCAATCTTCCCCTCACCAGTAAGTGATGGTTCCTAGTGTTCTTCATGTTCAAATGGTACCTCCTGTTGTTGAGGAGAATTTACCTAAGGCCTTTAATGAGCTCACATAAGCATTTTGTGACATCTTACATATGTTCTCAAAATACACTTAACATGTATTGGTGTTTAAAGGTAGACTCAGTGACATGACACAGATGCTGAAAGTAAACAACATAGTGGGTCAATTTTCCGCAATAAGCGTGAGGCTCAACTTCTCCGCTGTTTTGGTGCCCTCGCTACCGCACTGTAACTGTATGAAGCGAACCTGTGCACATGCGCAGATACTGTGTGTGACTGTGTGAGAGCGAAGTCTTACATCTTTCTCAACTCAATATCTGCAGTGTTGCTTGTGGCTACCTTTAAATACACTAAAACATTTATCAATACTGTACACACCACTAAATGAAGGCACATCAGAGTCTGGACAGGGCTAAAAAATATTTATGAATTTCAGTACTTGAGAATCCATATTTGACATGTTTTTATTTTCAAATAAATAGCGAACTACACAACTTAATATCAAATTAATTGAATCCTTTTCCTTTGAAAATACCAGACGATAAGAATAACAGTCAAATAGAGTAAATAACAAAGGTCACAGATGTCTTGAAGGTGGGAATGGCCATTACAACGATGCAACAGCTTGAAATTCAAGCATGAGTATTTCCAGTTTAATACTGTGTAAGTCAGCGTGGAAAATGTGACAAATTCTGCATGCATTTCATACGGAGCAATATTTCCGATGAAACATGACACTTATCCTAGAGTAAACTGTGTCGTTAAAGATTTTACAAAGTCATTATTTTCTCCGTTTCTCACACTTCATTTGGGCATTACTCAGTGTTATGGAGGCTTTCTGTGGTTTTTCGAGTTTTTCTGGAGTTTCACTCTCGACTCGCAACGCTTCAATCACACATTATCTCCAAACAGATGTAGTTACCTGGCATGGCGTACAACCCTTACACCTTACATGCTAAGGCCCGGTAACAGTTTTATTGTTTCATTACTGCACCAGGTGGTACTTAGCATCGACCTACTGGTACAGAATGGTAATCTGACTTTGGGGTAGGATTCAGAGAAACTCATTTGGTTGGCATCTGTCCCCTGGGCATGTGTTTGTGCATTTAGTCACGTCAAGTTCTGCGTTACAGCCTCGTTACTGGAGGAGCCAAGGGCACACATTTTTAATCATGATCTAAATTTAGTAAGGAAAGGTTGTAAACCGATAAATACTGTTAACTTGGCATGGCAGCAATACCGCCACAACAAGGGAGAATAAAATATCGAATGCGGTCTAGTGAGAGAAAAAAAGTTACTCCCATTCAGTTTGATTGACAAATTCATATGGGGAGACCTTTACCATAGACCGTTACCATAGATGGGCCCTCTGATTTTCCGCAGTGACCGACAGTATGAGAAGGCATGTTGGGGGGAGGTGGTAGGGAGGGGGTTTGGAGGCAGGATGGTCTTAGTTCTCCTTGTGCCAGTTCACTGTGAGCCTACTGAAATGACTTGGCACAGGGAAAATGTATTCAATTCAGGGGGACAAATAATTAACTGACATCAGCTGGTGAGTCCGGACCCTCCGGGGAAAGGTTACGGTACAAATATAGCACCTTTTTTCCCAATAAATCGTATGCGGGAGGCAGAGGCGCGTGGATTGACAGAATATGTAGAATGGAAGGCACGGCGACATTGATTAATGTGACGGACGGGGTCTTTTAAGTCGACGCTGAAATAGAACATCAAACGCTTATCTCAAACAGCAAATCACTGTCCTGCTACCAGCTATGAGCCAGCCGACAGTTACGACCAACACAGAGGTTGTGTGTGTCCCTTTGTCATGTGAGACGAGTTACTGTAGAAGGATCAAAGCAACGCTGCTCCTATGTTTGGTTCAACAAAAAATACATACAAAAAATGGAGAAAGAAATTATCCAATATTTTTCCTGCTCCCATGCACCTGTGGTTGTATTGGATGTGCTTGCTTCGTAATTATTATTATATTCTTAAAATGTATTTCACATCACTGGTAATCAGGTAATCAGTTATGTCATGTAAACAATAGAGACAAGTCCTAGTGTAAACAACAGCTGCACTAAATACATCCAGGAAGTAGGAGCAGACTAAAACGTAGCTGTGAAGGTGTGGCTATGATAGACTGCACCAGTATAAAACACTGTGAAGGCTGTCCGTAAACACCTTGGCATAATGTATTAAGGTGTTGAGAGATGCACAGGAGTATACAGTTGACATACAATATGTCTCTCTTTTTATCTTTCTCTCTCTCTCTGTTCCAGCAGCTGGAATGGCTTCCCATGGGCAGCCTAGCGGTTAAGAGCATTGGGCCAGTAAATGGAAGTTAGCTAGTTCAAATCCCTGAGCTGACTAGGTGAAAAATCTGTCAATGTGCCCTTGAGCAGGGCACTTAACCCTAATTGCTCCTTTAAGTGTCTCTGGATAAGAATGTCTGCTAAATGACTAAAATGTAAATAGAGGGGAAAAAATTACACAGTGTTGTTGCTGATTGGGCACAGAATTGGCGCAGAAAACTTTTAGCATATCTGCGGGTTCAAGCCTTCCAATGTCATAAAATTAGCACCTTTCCGGAAAGATGGTGAATGCCTGGACTGGAACCAGCGAGAGCATTGGGGGATATTTTGGCAGGTGCTGGGGCAGTGGTTAATGACAGAGCAGATAATATTTCTGATTTTATTGACCTGTCAGTTCTTATCAGAGACTTCCTCTAAAAGCAGTCCAAGGTGAGCCTGAGATGCTACCCAGAGATTCAAACTCCAAAAATAGGAAAAATAGCCCAATGCTTGTGTTTACATCAATGCTAAACGCTTCCTAAATATTCCCTGAAATATAATATAAGCATTTGGCCGACATGCTTTACAACTCATAAACCTGTGGCCTGTAATGTTGGCTTTGGCAAACGTGTTAACATTCTGGAAAAAGATGAACATAGATATACATTCTCATAAGGTGTAATGTAAATGTATATACACATATTCAAGCACTGACATACATGTTCATATACATTCACACACACAGACAAGCACACAAATGGGTTATGCTCTGCAAACAAGGTACAAATCCTGACAACTTTGCACACAAAGTTGAGCTCACTTTTAGCCTCCAAAGTAAACCATGGTTCCTTGGCCAGCCCTTGGACTTCACAAAGACCCAGTGTAGTTATCACCTAAAGTGTGAACGGACTGCTCTCTCTGCTTTTTATAAACAACGTGGCCAGCCAAGAAAAACACACAATTCACTTGATTTACTTTAAGAAGATGTAATCTCTGGCGGTGGATGTCTCAGAGTGTATCTTTGGCCAAAAAAGGCTGAACTCTGGTACCACTTTTACATTCTTTCTCTTCAACACTTTTATTTAGCTTCCACATTCCTCGGCTTGAAAATGCTCATAGGGAACGAGATGTTTTGGACTCTGAGAAGAGAGAAAACCGAATACATGATATTAGTGGACATTATCTGTCAAAATGTTGACAGTCCTCGAGGGCAGCGGATTCACACCTCAACAGCTCGATGTCACTCATGGAGATCCACTAGTTCAAAATGGCTAACAAAAACACACCAGCCGTGTTCAAGAGGATCAAAACCGTAATGAATTATGGGTCAGTGCAGTCACCTGCAATGTCGGCTGCAATGTCGTACAAGCCCACTGACTACTCCTGAAATGTAAAGAACCAACCAACCATTTCTGACACAGACAATGCCTATACATTATCATCATTTCTAGGGAGTTTTTCCTAGCCACCGGGCTTCTACACATGCATTGCTTGCGGTTTGGGGTTTTAGGCTGGGTTTCTGTACAGCACTTTGTGACATCAGCTGATGTAAGAAGGGCTTTAAAAATACATTTGATTGATTGATTTGACATACTTACAGATGTCCTCACCAACCAAACAGAACCTAACTCCAAATGTACCCCCCCATCACACTCTGCCTCTCCTTCAGCACCCCCCTTGTCCCCCAACACACACAAGTGCGTACTGTATACACACACATACCATACCCCCCGCCGCTATGCCATCCAGCACAAACACACACGCACACACTCCAGCCGGGTCCACTCCCTGTGGCGAGGGTGCTTGTAAAGCAGCCTGAGGAGAGATTGATGTGTGCGGTGTGGAATCTTCATGTGATGTGACGATATCTGGAACACATATATGCAGCGGCGGCCCACAAGCATGCCTGGAGAGGCTCTATGTCCTGCTTTTAGATTTCCACTCACCCAGACTTTCAATGTGAAAAGACCCCTCCACTGTAATTTGTTGTCTGCTAAAACTTTGAGGTGATTCAAAGACAAAAAATGTGTGTGTGTGGAGGGGTGGGGGTGGGGGGCAGGACTAGGGGGTTTGTTGTGAAATGTCACAGGGGTTTAGTGAATGTGTTGTAAATGAAGTGATATTTTTCATTGGATTCTTCCCCTCATTACATTGTTTCAACTCACTGGAAGCGTACGATTTGCATATTGACTGTGTAGTATTTGCTACAGAGGAGGGTTTGAAAACACCACACACCTTCATCAATTTAGATCTATTATAATTATAGCACGCGTCATTAATCATAGGTTCAAATCAGGTATTCTGAGAAGAGCATACCAAGTTATTTTCGCCTTCTACTCATCCATCACACTGCTACACACTGTTACTCTAGAATACTGAACAACATCCCGTCACACTGCTACACACTGTTACTCTAGAATACTGAACAACATCCCATCAAACTGCTCAATTAACCTTGATTTTTAATCATGTTCAGTTACTCAAGTCAACAACAAGTGGATACATTTGCGTGGGTCTCTGTCTTCACTCCCATGCAATAGGTTTAAATAAAGCTTTATGCATACGGTAGTTTGAGTGTTCTTTAGATGGTGGATTGATTACTTTCTTTGTAGGCAAATACTGGATGGAGAGACTGATTACTCTGTAGCTGATTTAATCATTAACCATATAGTTAGAGGTCTCATAATGTATATAACCCATTTTAGCATGGCCATTTCACCATTTTAAAGCAGTCAACTGGGTGGGGATTCCTATGAGTCAGGTAATGAAGAAGATGAAAATGTACTACTTTAAAATGGAGATAGCATGCACAGTGCCATTGTGGCTGTCACAGACACTATGATGGCACAGCTACAAAAATGAGTCCTCTATCTAGCTCTATGTCACAAACTAACCACATTCACAGGCATACATCTGGCAGATTTGATTATGCTGAGCCGCAGGGCGCCGGGCAAAGGCCGGTCGCGTCACTGGGTGAAAGCAGGGAGGGAGGAGAGCCAATCTCAAATCGAACAGTAGTCTGAGCCGCTCAGTGATTTTGTCAACAAGGCACTTTTGCATGGGAAAACAGAATCCTACTAATTAGTACACATCCTTAATTATGTCACTTTGTTTTGATCCGACTTTGCCATGGGCTTTGAAAGGGGCACCTGGCTCACGCCCGGGAGGCAGTCCGGATCCAAATCGAATGCACTCGACTTTCAGCCAAGCAAAACACGCCTACATGGGCACCCAGTCAAGATTAATCAAACCCCCTCATCAAATACTTCCTGTTCTCTTCCAACAAATACTAACATCTGACCAATCAAAATACAGCAAAGCAGTTGCTAGGTAGATAATGAATTACCGTTACGATTCCAGACAACTGTTTCACTATATGTTAGAGCTACACAACAGTGATTTAGAAAATAATAATATCTCTCATAAAATGAATCTACAATAATGAATATCCATTTCACAATTTGTTTCAGATCTGATTATAAAAAAGATTGTAATCTAAATAGTTTTGAATAACGAATTTGCATAATACCTGTCTGAAAGTCCCATGAGTTATATTGGTATACATCAGACACCTTGATCAGGCCCAATGGGACATTGTCACATGATGAAGATGAATAATTTGCTTTTAATAATCATAAAACCATAGATCAAACTCACTTGTTGATGGATAGATTTGGTGTGATATTTAGAATCATGAATTGCACTAATTAAACACAATGTCATCAGACTGGACAATGCCATCAGACTGGAGTCGTCCGAAATAAACGTAACGACATGGTGACATGGTGATTGTAAACTATCAGGAATGTGGCACCAAGACAGACAGAGAGAGCGAGAGAGAGAGACTGATCAGCGGACGTTACACTACATTAACCCAATGAAAGAAATGGTCAGATGTATGTTTGTATCAGGGGCCTTGGAATGGGTCTTTAAACCCATAATGATGCCTTGTTTTGGTTTCATTAGAGAATACACAGCCCCAGAGAACATTGTGACCTCTTCTGGTAATGTTATCTACTGGTTTATGTGATTAAAAAAGCTCTGAGCCAACTGACTGACATAAAGTGTCCAGGAATGTTCCACTTGACCATCCAGAGAATACCAAGTGAGGACAAGGGGACTGTTTAGGTTACACGGTTCATTATATCAACTGAAAATTATATGATAGAAGGCAGCCGTTGCAGAGCGACGCTGTCTCTTACATATGAAAATACAGCATGTTTTGTTAAAATGTTCTATTAGAACACTTACATTGGGCTACCTAGACAACAACCATGTATGTTATAGCTACTGGCGCACCTCTGGCCCAAGATGTACTCTTAAAGAACCGAACGTTACCGTTACTCCTTAAGGTCCAAGGACCTTATATGTTATTTTCAGAGGTAGACTGGCTCTGGCAGCCAAAACAGCCAAATACTCCATCTAAACGTGAATCGATTTTCAATCGCAATATGGTTCTAGAAAAATAAAGCCCTTTCATATCACAACAAAATAATTTTATAAATGCAAAATACACACTTATTTTAGACTGTTTTAAACGACCTTATCACAGTTGCAACCAACAGTATTTTTCAGTGACAACATATTTCTTGCTGCCTTCTTCCATTAGACACAAGTGTTCGGAGCATTCTAGATAGCTAATTAGCATAGGTGGACCCTCTGTCTTTCGTTTGTCTCTCGTAAACAGGTGCTGTAACTTGGAGATATGGCCGTGTGGAAATTCCAACCCTAACCCTATAGCCCTATTTCAATTTAACGTTTTGTTTTTTGAAAATGATTTTGACGCTGATGTGAAAGATAAGGTGCTTTCAAAGCCGTACCTTAGGCGATGCATGTTAATGTTCAGACCGAGCGTCGGGGCTCTTAACAAAACTCCCCCGTACAGAGGACGCCTTCGTCCAATGACTCTCATGTGCAATGTAATGGAACTGAGAGTCATGATCAAGGGCAAGGCCTCTAGTTAGTACACAAATGTTTCTCAGCTTTGTAAATATGGGAGCGGCAGGTAACCTAGTGGTTAGAGCGTTGGGCTGGTAACTGTAAAGTTTGCTGGATCGAATCCCTGAGCTGACAACATAAAATCTCTTGTTCTGCCCCTGAACAAGGCAGTTAACCCACTGTTCCCCGGTAGGCCATCATTGTAAATAAGAATTTGTTATTAACTGACTTGCCTAGTTAAATAATGGTTATTATCTTATCAGTATACACTGATAAGTATATTATAAGTACATTATAATTTACCATAGCACAGACCTGAATAACCTTTCAGCCAGGGCAGTCAGGATATGCAACATCAACTATGCTAAGGGGCTCTTTACACTACACTACTTTGACGACACTAGTCCCAGGAAAGATACTTTTGTAGTGTAAAGGCTTGCTTCAGTTCGCTGGCGTCTAGCTGAACTCCGAACACATGTCCCTGCAAGAATTACCTTAATTACAAGTAACTGTCCAGTGAAAACCATACTTTTGAAAGTTCATATTCTGTTAGCTCGTACCAAAATAATGTTGTTGACTAGTCCAAGACTCAGAAAATTGGATGCAGTCTAACACAGTGCCATCCGTTTTGTCACCAAAGCCCCATATACTACTCACCACTGTGGCCTGTATGCTCTCGTTGGCTGGCCCTCGCTTCATATTCGTCGCCAAACTCACTGGCTCCAGGTCATCTATAAGTCTTTGCTAGGTAAAGCCCCGCCTTATCTCAGCTCACTGGTCACCATAGCAGCACCCACCCATAGCACATGCTCCAACAATTATATTTCACTGGTCATCCCCAAAGCCAACGCCTCTTTGGCCGCCTTTCCTTGCAGTTCTCTGCTGCTAATGACTGGAACGAATTGCAAAAATCACTGAAGCTGGAGACTCAGCTTACAGATCATTGCACCTGTACATTTCCCATCTGTAAATAGCCCACCCAACTACCTCATCCCCATATTGTTATTTATTTTTTCTGCTCCTTTGCACCCCAGTATCTCTACTTGCACATTCATCTTCTGCACATCTACCATTCCAGTGTTTACTTACTAAATTGTAATGATTTCACTACTATGGCCTATTTATTGCCTTTTCTCCCTAATCTTACTTAATTTGCACACACTGTATATAGACTTTTCTATTGTGTTATTGACTGTACGTTTGTTTATTCCATGTGTAACTCTGTGTTGTTTGTGTCGCACTGCTTTGCTTTATCTAGGCCAGGTCTCCGTTGTAAATGAGAACTTGTTCTCAACTGGTCTACCTGGTTAAATAAAGGTGAATTTTTTATTTATTTTTAAATACTGATATTTGTTGGCAAATCATATATTGGAGAAAAAACACCTCAAAAACCCCACCTGTATCTCAAACAGACCGTTTAAAAAATGCTTGCTATTTCCTGATAGAACATGGTGTCATGTTGGCTCTTTGACGGAGCTGGCCAATCAGCTGTCTACTCGTATTAATATTTTTCATGATCGGTATACGCCCAAACCATTCTTTTGTTGAGGTATGTCCACACCATTCCAACGCAGAAAAGCTGCTTTTTAACGTACTCAATTATTTCAAAAAAATGTTTTACTCATACTGTAATTAATTATAGGTCATATTTCATAGAAACCTGGGAACACTGGACAGTTACTTTAATACCAGTAGACGGCATTTTTGCTCTGTTAGCCAAATTGAAAATTAAAGCTTTTAAAATATCCATACATTTGTGAATTGTTGCATTAATCAAGTGTGCAATATGGTTTAGATGAGAAGCTCCTGTATAGTTTGAATTGCTATCCTTATTTTGTTTGTCTATATACTATGGTATTTGCGGTATGCTAATATCTGCACTCACACATGAAGCAGGCATATGGCTTTGGCCACATCACATCCAAGGCTAAAGTAAGGATAGTCTAAACAGAAAAATTGCAAATCTGATGTTGAAGAGAGAGAGATCTTACTACACATATTCTACTAATGTAAATCCACCCTGATAACCACCTTTCCATTAGGATACTAGTCAATAAACATGGTGCTGTTGATGAGAGGATAATGTCTATCTCCAAGACATTTCCATTGTCCTGAGGCAACCCTTGGTGTGGAGAATAAAGGTGTTAAAACAAGACCCTGATTTATTAAGTACTAATTGTTGGTGTGAATGTCTCTCATGCAGACTGGCGTGGGTTACTGACAGTCTCCGCTGAGTGCAAACATTAATCGGCTGGCAGATTCATTGGGCTGAAACCCTGCTGGGGACGGAATATTTTTGAAAAGTTGCAAAGTTGTTGCCACCACTCGAAAATCGACCCTCATGTCCTCAAGGGTTATTGTTAGTTTTTTTCACCTCCAACAGGCCTGTGATTGATGATGGTTGACTGCAGAGAGAGAGAGCGAGAGAGAGAAAGTCTAAAATAAACCTGGCGTGGGGACGGTCAGGGCAGCTCAGGGGTCGTGCTGGCTGCTGGAGATGTGTGTTCACAGGCCAGCACACGGGACGCATGACATGGATAGCAGACCATTGCGGGAGGGCCCAAAAAGAGAGGCTCGTCTGGCAGAGCTATTTGTGGAGCAGAAATTCAGCTACTGACACAGACTGTCATCCCATGATGGATCAGTGAGATAGAGAGAAGCATGGAAGCAGGGCAGAGGAGAGGGTGTGACAGGGGACAGGGGGAGAAGTGGAGTAAGAGAGGGGGGTTAGAACAGCTTAATGCAACACTGGGGTTTTGGGGGGAAACATTTTGCCTGACATGAGACCTGTTGCAACAGTGAATCACGTCTGGAAAATCACTGACCTCAGATCTGTCTGTCAGAGTCGAGAAGTTAATTAAAGTCCACAATGCCCCCAATGCATACCTACACCTCTAAATGTCCTAACTTAGGCCACAATGTTCCTGTCAACAATGAGTAACACCTTGTCTATACCTGGTTTTACAAATAATGTTTCTAATCATAATGTTTCTAATCATGAGATCCAGATAATAAGCTTTGTTTCCATTCACACTTGGTTTCCAATGTGTCATGCCCATTTTACACTAAATATCCCATGTGCAGGTGCCCTTGGGCATTATTTACCATAACAATATACCTGACCTCAAGCACTGCCATGGACTGTAAACCAATGATTCCACCACAATACACAGTACCAGTAAAAAGTTTGGACACACCTACTCATTCAAGGGTTTTTCTTTATTTGTACTATTTTCTACATTGTAGAATAATAGTGAAGACATAAAAACCATGAAATAACACATATGAAATCATGTAGTAACCAAAAAAGTGTTAAACAAAATATATTTTGTATTTGAGATTCTTCAAAGTAGCCACCCTTTGCCTTGATGACAGCTTTGCACACTCTTGGCATTCTCTCAACCAGCTTCATGAGGTAGTCACCTGGAATGCATTTCAATTAACAGGTGTTCCTTGTTAAAAGTTCATTTGGGGAATTTCTTTCCTTCTTAATGTGTTTGAGCCAATCAGTTGTGTTGTGACAAGGTAGGGGTGGTATACAGAAGATAGCCCTATTTGGTAAAACACCAAGTCCATATTATGGCAAGAACAGCTCAAATAAGCAAAGAGAAATGACAGTCCATCATTACTTTAAGATATGAAGGTCAGTCAATATGGAACATTTCAAGAATTTAAAAAAGTGTCTTAAAGTGCAGTCGCAAAAACCATCAAGCACTATGATGAAACTGGCCCTCATGAGGACCGCCACATGAAAGGAAGACCCAGAGTTACCTCTGCTGCAGAGAATAAGTTCATTAGTTAACTGCACCTCAGATTGCAGTCCAAATAAATGCTTCACAGAGTTCAAGTAACAGACACAATTCAACATCAACTGTTCAGAGGAGACTGCGTGAATCAGGCCTTCATGGTCGAATTGCTGCAAAGAAACCACTACTAATGGACACCAGTGAGAAGAAGAGACTTGCTTGAGCCAAGAAATATGAGCAATGGACATTAGACCGTTGGAAATCTGTCCTTTGGTCTGATGAGTTCAAATTTGCGATTTTTGGTTCCAACCGCTGTGTCTTTGTGAGATGCAGAGTAGGTGAACAGATGATCTCCGCATGTGTGGTTCCCACCGTGCAGAAAAGAGGAGGAGGTCTGATGGTGTGGGGGTGCTTTGCTGGTGACACTGTCATGGATTTATTTAGAATTCAAGGCACACTTAGCCAGCATGGCTACCACAGCATTCTGCAGCGATAGGCCATTCCATCTGGTTTGAGCTTAGTGGACCATCATTTGTTTTTCAACAGGACAATGACCCAACACACCTCCAGGCTGTGTAAGGGCTATTTGACCAAGAAGGAGAGTGATGGAGTGCTGTATCAGATGACCGTGCTTCTACACCTGCATTGCTTGCTGTTTGGGGTTTTAGGCTGGGTTTCTGTACAGCACTTTGAGATATCAGCTGATGTAAGAAGGGCTATATAAATACATTTGATATGATTTGATGACCTGGCCTCCACAATCACCCGATCTCAACCCAATTGAGATGGTTTGGGATGAGTTGGACCGCAGAGTGGAGGAAAATCAGCCAAGTGCTCAGCATATGTGGGAACTCCTTCAAGACTGTTGGAAAAGCATTCCAAGTGAAGCTGGTTGAGAGAATGCCAAGCGTGTGCAAAGCTGTCATCATGGCAAAGGGTGGCTACTTTGAAGAATCTAAAATCTAAAATATATTTTGATTTGTTGAACACTTTTTTTGTGTTATTGCATAGTTTTGATGTCTTCGCTATTATTCCACAATGTAGAAAATAGTAAAAATGCAGAAAAGCCCTTGAATGGGTAGGTGTGTCCAAACTTTTGGCTGGTACTATATATCTACCCCCACATCACAAGTCCCTGTTTCCCCAAAGTAGTGGTCCAGATGGGGGCAAAGTGTTGACCCCCAGTCCATATGAGTGGTGCTCCCTCTTCCATCCGCATGGCCAGGTTTGGAATACCACCGGCTACCCCCGGGGCGAAAGTCTGCAGATCCCGTTACTGAACCCCCTAAGCCCACTGTGCCCTTTGTGATTTATATATCTGCTCTGAATTTACAGCTTGTGAAATACTCTCAGTTAACAGCAGACGGAAGAACTTAGGGTGTGTGTGGGGGGTTGGGGGGGGGGGGGCACACAGAAACAATGGATCTGTCCTGCAGGAGAAGGAACCAAGAATTTGTGTGTGTGTGTGTGTGTGTGAGAGAGAGAGAGAGAGAGAGAGAGAGAGAGAGAGAGAGAGAGAGAGAGTGACTAGGCTGTTGCACCTGGTCTGGAGAGAAGTGCATAAATTCCCCAAATAAGGAGAGGGGAAGTGTCGCATAGCTGGGTGTCGTTCTTTTAAGATGTGAGGAAATTGCACTGGGCTTGATTTCTTTTTGAAATACAACAATACCTGATATGCTGCGTACACTTTTATGGAGGCAGCAGAACCTGTGTCCATCTGTCCTGCTGGTAAAGCCAATGGTTGACATTGACTCTTGGGTTCTATTACGCAAATAACAGGCCTTCACTTTTCCTTTTTCCCTTATGCCTATCAGTAAAACAAACTTTTGTATATTACTAAACCTGACTAAACATAGCAATATTTTACACGGTGGGCAAAAAGGTTACCTTAAGCTGTGGAACCTGACCACTGAAGAAAAGTACCACCACACACTTCGATAAAGTCAAATTTCAGAAATGTGATGTGCCAAGTTTTCAGTAACAGTAGAGAACCACAACAACTCAAGCACTGATTTAATTTCAATTAAAATTTTAATTTGAAAAGACTGGAATTACAAGACAATTTTCATAACCTTAACAGTGTCAAATAAATAGGAATGTACTGGTTTATAAGTTGTGTTCATGTTATAATGATTGAGGCCTTTTGGTAAAAGGTGAATACAGCTCTGTGTGTTGTGGGGCTGGTCTGGGGCTCTGGGCTAGTTAGCTACTGCTGCTGTAGGTCTCAGGTGGAATGGTCTGGAGGCCTGTCTGCCTGGCCTGCCTCTTGTAAAACAGCCTGGCCCCGCGTTATCACACATTCCCTTTTTAAAGGGATGCTCTATGTGTAATCTCTTCATTAATAGATTTTCAGGCGAGATGTTTCACGTGTAATCTCTCCATTAATTGGTTTTAAGGAGAGATGCTGGACATGTAATCTCTTCATCAATTGGCTGGCCCGGTGGGGAATCAGAGAGACCAGGGGCCAATGAAAAGGGGCTGTCAGAACCTTTCCCTGAGCATCTGAATGTTTTTAAAACTGAGACACTTTGTTGGCTGGTTGGTCAGGGGACCAATATTTAAGGCCTAATTACACATGACCAACTACGGCTGACAATTGATTTCTTTCAGATGGGAAAACCCCTGGTCTTGATGACATTCAAAGAGAGATATGTCAAACCTTTTATGAACTACTGAAAGATCCATTACCATCATGTTTTAATTAATCATATATAAATGGCAAACTGTTCGGACACCCAAAAAGAGGGACTTATCTCTCTCCTACTGAAGCAGGAGCCAGGGGTTGGAGGCCTCCTCACCCTTCAATGTTGTAATGTGAAAATATTGGCAAAATGTATTGCTCATAGAATAAAAAAAATTCTACCAGACATTATTCATCACGATCAGATGGGATTCAACATTAGACAACTACGAGAAATAATGGGAAATTATGAGAATGCTGGAAAACCAGGAATAATCTTTATAGCAGATTTTGAGAAAGGCTTTGATTCAGTAAATGTAGAATCTGTATAAGAGCCTGGATTTTTTCAACTTTGGAGAATCTCTCATGGGTAAAAGTAATGTACAAGAATTCTTTATGTAAAATAATAAACAACGGTTACTTCTCTGAGAACTTTGAATTGTCAAGAGGCGCAAAACAAGGTTGCCCTCTGTCACCATGCCTATGTATTATGTGCTTGAAAAATCAGCGATAAATGAAATCAAATGAAAGTGTTACATTGGGCGGGCGTTCTATGTTCATTTTTCTATGGTTTTGTATTTCTTTGTTTTGGGCCGTGTGTGGCTCCCAATCAGGCACAGCTGTAGTTCGTTGTTGCTGATTGGGAGTCACACATAAGGAGCCTGTTTTTCCTTTGGGTTTTGTGAGGGATTGTTTCTGTTTAGTGTCTTGCACCTGACAGTACTGTTTGGCTGTCGGTTTTCTTGTTTTGTTGTATAGTGTTCTTACATTTATTAAAACTCAAGATGAACACTAACTCCGCTGCACCTTGGTCTACTTCCACAGACAGCCGTTACACATTGCCTTTAAATTGCTGAACTTGGGTCAAACATTTCGTGTAGCCTTCCACAAGCTTCCCACAATAAGTTGGGTGAATTTTGGCCCATTCCTCCTGACAGAGCTGGTGTAACCGAGTCAGGTTTTATTTATTTTATTTTATTTTTATTTCACCTTTATTTAACCAGGTAGTCTAGTTGAGAACAAGTTCTCATTTACATCTGTGACCTGGCCAAGATAAAGCAAAGCAGTGCGACACAAACCACAACATAGAGTTACACATCGAATAAACAAACATACAGTCTATAATACAATAGAAAAAAGTCTATATACAGTGTGTGCAAATGAGGTAGGATAAGGGAGGAAAGGCAATAAATAGGCCATAGTGGCAAAATAATTACAATATAGCAATTAAACACTGGAGTGATAGATGTGCAGAAGATGAATGTGCAAGTAGAGACAATGGGGTGCAAAGAAGCAAAATAAATAAAATAAATAACAGTATGGGGATGAGGTAGTTGGATGGGCTATTTACAGATGGGCAATGTACAGGTGCAGTGATCTGTGAGCTGCTCTGACAGCTGGTGCTTAAAGCTAGTGAGCGAGATATATGTCTCCAGCTTCAATGATTTTTGCAGTTCATTCGTCATTGGCAGCAGAGAAATGGAAGGAAAGGCGGCCGAAGGAGGAATTGGCTTTGGGGGTGACCAGTGAAATATACCTGCTGGAGCACGTGCTACGGGTGGGAGTTGCTATCGTGACCAGTGAGCTGAGATAAGGCAGGGCTTTACCTAGCAGAGACGTATAAAAGACCTGAAGCCAGTGGGATTGGCGACGAATATAAAGCGAGGGCCAGCCAACGAGAGCATACAGGTCGCCGTGGTGGGTAGTATATGGGGCTTTGGTGACAAAACGGAGGGCACTGTGATAGACTGCATCCAATTTGCTGAGTAGAGTGTTGGAGGCTATTTTGTAAATGACATTGCTGAAGGATCGGTAGGATAGTCAGTTTTACGGGGGTATGTCTGGCAGCATGAGTGAAGGATGCTTTGTTGCGAAATAGGATGCTGATTTTAGATTTAATATTGGATTGGAGATGCTTAATGTGAGTCTGGAAGGAGAGGTTACAGTCTAACCAGACACCTAGGTATTTGTAGTTGTCCACATATTCAGTCAGAACCGACCAGAGTAGTGATGCTGGACGGGCGGGTAGGTGTGGGCAGCAATCGGATGAAGAGCATGCATTTAGTTTTACTTGCATTTAAGAGCAGTTGGAGGCCACAGAAGGAGAGTTGTATGGCATTGAAGCTCGTCTGGAGGTTGGTTAACACAGTGTCCAAAGAAGGGCCAGAAGTATACAGAATGGTGTCGTCTGCGTAGAGGTGGATCAGAGAATCACCAGCAGCAAGAGCGACGTCATTGATGTATACAGAGAAAAGAGTCGGCCCGAGGATTGAACCCTATGGCACCCCCATAAAGACTGCCAGGGGTCCAGACAATAGGCCCTCCGATTTGACACACTGAACTCTGTCTGAGAAGTAGTTGGTGAACCAGGCGAGGCAGTCATTTGAGAAACCAAGGCTGTTGACTCTGCCGACAAGAATGTGGTGATTGACAGAGTTGAAAGCCTTGGCCAGTTCGATGAATACAGCTGCCCAGTATTGTCTCTTATCGATGACGGTTATGATATTGTTTAGGACGTTGAGCGTGGCTGTTGTACACCCATGACCAGCTCGGAAACCAGATTGCATAGCGGAGAAGGTACGGTGGGATTCGAAATGGTCGGTGATCTGTTTGTTAACTTGGCTTCTGAAGACCTTAGAAAGGCAGGGTAGGATAGATATAGGTCTGTAGCAGTTTGGGTCTAGAGTGTCTCCCCCTTTGAAGAGGGGGATGACCGCGGGAGCTTTCCAATCCTTGGTGGATATCAGACTATACGAAAGAGAGGTTGAACAGGCTAGTAATAGGGGTTGCAACAATTTCGGAGGATAATTTTAGAAAGAGAGGGTCCAGATTGTTTAGCCCAGGTGATTTGTAGGGATCCAGATTTTGCAGCTCTTTCAGAACATCAGCTATCTGGATTTGGGTGAAGGAGACATGGGGAGGCTTGGGCAAGTTGCTGCAAGGGGTGCAGGGCTGTTGACCGGTGAAGGGGTAGCCAGGTGGAAAGCATGGCCAGCCGTAGAAAAATGCTTATTGAAATTCTCAATTATCGCGGATTTATTGGTGGTAACAGTGTTTCCTAGCCTCAGTGCAGTGGGCAGCTGGGAGGAGGTTCTCTTATTCTCCATGGACTTTACAGTGCCCCAGAACTTTTTGGAGTTTGTGCTACAGGATGCAAATTTCTGTTTGAAAAAGCTAGTCTTTGCTTTCCTAACTGCCTGTGTATATTGGTTCCTAACTTCCCTGAAAAGTTGCATATCGCGGGGGCTATTCGATGCTAATGCAGAACGCCACAGGATGTTTTTGTGCTGGTCAAGGGCAGTCAGGTCTGGAGTGAACCAAGGGCCATGTCTGTTCCTAGTTCTACATTTTTTGAATGGGGCATGCTTATTTAAGATGGTGAGGAAAGCACTTCTAAAGAATAACCAGGCATCCTCTACTGACGGAATGAGGACAATATCCTTCCAGGATACCCGGGCCAGGTCGATTAAAAAGGCCTGCTTTCTGAAGTGTTTTAGGGAGCGTTTGACAGTGTATTTGGAGGGCAGGTTGGTTAGGATGATATCTATGAGGGTGCCCATGTTTACGGATTTGGGGTTGTACCTGGTAGGTTCACTGATAATTTGTGTGAGATTGAGGGCATCAAGCTTAGATTGTAGGATGGCCGGGGTGTTAAGCATGTCCCAGTTTAGGTCACCTAACAGCACGAGCTCTGAAGATAGACGGGGGGCAATCAATTCACATATGGTGTCCAGGGCACAGCTGGGGGCAGAAGGTGGTATATAGCAAGCAGCAACGGTGAGAGACTTGTTTCTGGAAAGGTGGATTTTTAAAAGTAGAAGCTCAAATTGTTTGGGCACAGACCTGGATAGTAAGACAGAACTCTGCAGGCTATCTCTGTTTGTAGGCCTCCTTGCTCACAGACGCTTTTTCAGTTCTGCCCACACATTTTCTATAGGATTGAGGTCAGGGCTTGTGATGGCCACTCCAATACCTTGACTTTGTTGTCATTAAGCGATTTTGCCATAACTTTTGAAGTATGCTTGGGGTCATTGTCCATTTGGAAGACCCATTTGCGACCAAGCTTTAACATCCTGACTGATGTCTTGAGATGTTGCTTCAATGTATCCACATCATTTTCCATCCATATCATTTTCCATCCTCATGATGCCATCTATTTTGTGAAGTGCACCAGTCCCTCCTGCAGCAAAGCACCCCTACAACATGATGCTGCCACCCCCGTGCTTCACAGTTGGGATGGTGTTCTTCGACTTGCAAGCCTCCCCCTTGTTCCTCCAAATATAACAATGGACAATATGGCCAAACAGCTCTATTTTTGTTTCATCAGACCAGAGGACCAAAGTACGATCTTTGTCCCCATGTGCAGTTGCAAACTGTAGTCTGGCTTTTTTATGGCAGTTTTGGAGCAGTGGCTTCTTCCTTGCTGAGCGGCCTGTCAGATTATGTCGATATAGGACTTGTTTTACTGTGGATATAGATACTTTTGTACCTGTTTCCTCCAGCATCTTCACAAGGTCCTTTGCTTTTGTTCTGGGATTGATTTGCACTTTTCGCACCAAAGTACGTTCATCTCTAGGAGACAGAAGGAGTCTCCTTCCTGAGCGGTATGACGGCTGCGTGGTCCCATGGTGTTTATACTTGCGTACTATTGTTTGTACAGATGAACGTGGTACCTTCAGGCGTTTGGAAATTTCTCCCAAGGATGACTTGTGGAGGTCTACTATTTTTTGCTGAGGTCTTGGCTGATTTCTTTTTATTTTCCCATGATATCAAGCAAAGAGGCACTGAGTTTGAAGGTAGGCCTTGAAATACATTCACAGGTGCACCTCCAATTGACTCAAATGATGTCATTTAGCCTGTCAGAAGCTTCTAAAGCCATGACATCATTTTCTGGACTTTTCCAAGCTGTTTAAAGGCACAGTCAACTTAGTGTACGAAAGCTTCTGACCCACTGGAATTGTGATACAGTGAATTAGAAGTGAAATAATCTGTAAACAATTGTTGAAAAAATTACTTGTGTCATGCACAAAGTAGATGTCCTAACCGACTTGCCTAAACTATAGTTTGTTAACAAGAAATGTGTGGAGTGGTTGAAAAATGAGTTTTAATGACCCCAACCTAAGCGTATTTAAACTTCCTACTTCAACTGTAGGTCCTGGGTGGCAGGAAGCTTGGCCCCAGTGATGTACTGGGCCGTACACTCCGTAGCACCTTGCGGTCGGATGCCGAGCAGTTGCCATACCAGGCGGTGATGCAACCGGTCAAGATGCTCTCGATGTTCCAGCTGTAGAACTTTTTGAAGATCTGGGGACCCATGCCAAATCTTTTCAGTCTCCTGAGGGGAAAAAGGTGTTGTCGTGCCCTCTTCATGACTGTCTTGGTGTGTTTGTGCCATCATAGTTTGTTGGTGATGTGGACACCAAGGAACTTGAAACTCTCGACCCTCTCCACTACAGCCCCGTCAATGTTAATGGGGGCCTGTTCGATCCTCCTTTTCCTGTAGTCCACATTCATCTCCTTTGTCTTGATCACTCTGAGGGAGAGGTTGTTGTCCTTGCACCACACGGTCAGGTGTCTGACCTCCTCCCTATAGGCTGTCTCATTGTTGTCGGTGATCAGGCCTAACACTGTTGTGTCATCAGCAAACTTAATGATGGTGTAGGAGTCATGCTTGGAGACGCAGTCGTGGGTGAACAGGGAGTACAGGAGGGGACTAAGCATGCCTCCCTGAGGGATCAGCACGGCAGATGTGTTGTTGCCTACCCTTACCACCTGGGGGGGCGGCCCGTCAGGAAGTCCAGGATCCAGTTGCATAGGGAGGTGTTTAGTTCCAGGGTCCTTAGCTTAGTGATGAGCTGTGTGAGCACTATCAGGGTAGGGATAATAGAGTGGGGTGGGAGTATATATATAAACACTGGATTTAGTGTTTAAATCAAGCAACATATCACCGCTTCTAACTCACATTTCTGCGCCCTGAGATAACAACTGAGTGTTCTGATGGGAGAACTGGTGAAAGTTAGAAGTAAACAAACAACAACAACTCCAGTAAATGTCATGGCCCCCCAACAAGGGTTCTCTGGGGGGGTCAAGGGGCTAAAGGGGAAAACAGGAGTGGAAATATCATAAATCAGACAGATTTTAGAATCTAATGACAAAACCTCATTCCTGTCTGTAAAGAGCCGAGCCATCCCCTCCTGACTGTCATCGAAGCCGGCCTATGAACATCGCAGCTGTCACCCAAGCTCGCCTGGACCGCCAAGGACATGCCATCGCACATCTCGCATGCTCTTTCTGTGAGCCAATTCTGGAATGGAGTGGCTGGCGAATTCCACTTTGCATTTTGTCACATTCACCCCCCCCCTCCCAGACCCCCTCCTCCACCCCTCCACCCCCACCCCCACCGCCACCCCAACCCTATTCTCCTTCGCGTCTGACCATCTGTTCAAGGGGAATTCCTCATGTAAAATCACTTTATCCTTCTATCGCTCCTAAAACAGGTCGTGAAAAATTAATATGGAAATTGGGGTGAATGTGGGGTGAGGGGACGGCAGAAGGGTGGTGAGTGGTAGGAGGAGGTGGAGAGGGGTGCACCTTGCTAAATGTTGCTACTGTGAAAGGTGAGTAGAGGAGCTTTAGAGGCCATTTTCCACTCAACTAATGCACCTAACACACAAATACAGACACACACACACACAACACACCATACACACAGTTTGCGCGCAGTCGTAACTAGATAGGCCTCAGCGTGTCTGGTCTGTAACCCATACTACTCAAGCTGGCAACTCAGTCGTTGGAGAAAAAAATAGATATAAAATGACACAGAGACGTCCAAGCATCCTGAGAGCATGTCTCAATGTTCCAAAACTGTAACGTTAACTTTAACCTCTAAGTGCAAGATGAGCACTATATCAGTCTACAACACAAAATACGCCGGAACTCATGCAGAGTATTCTCTATAGCGTTTATATATCCCCAGGTCATTAAAATCAGCATCGCCGACTTCTCTGAAAGACAAAACTATTCCAATTAAAATTGGATGTAGAACATTTTAATTAGTAACGCTTGGTCTAGAATTCCAAAGCGACTAAAGAGAAGTCATTATGTAATAGTTATTGTATATATACTTCTCAAAAAAATAAAGGGAACACTAAAATAGCACATCCTAGATCTGAATGAATGAAATAATCTTATTAAATACTTTTTTCTTTACATAGTTGAATGTGCTGACAACAAAATCACACAAAAATAATCAATGGAAATCCAATTCATCAACCCATGGAGGTCTTGTTTTGGAGTCACACTCAAAATTAAAGTGGAAAACCACACTACAGGCTCATCCAACTTTGATGTAATGTCCTTAAAACAAGTCAAAATGAGGCTCAGTAGTGTGTGTGGCCTCCACGTGCCTGTATGACCTCCCTACAACGCATGGGCATGCTCCTGATGAGGTGGCGGATGGTCTCCTGAGGGATCTCCTCCCAGACCTGGACTAAAGCATCTGCCAACTCCTGGACAGTCTGTGGTGCAACGTGGCGTTGGTGGATGGAACGAGACATGATGTCCCAGATGTGCTCAATTGGATTCAGGTCTGGGGAACGGGCGGGCCAGTCCATAGCATCAATGCCTTCCTCTTGCAGAAACTGCTGACACACTCCAGCCACATGAGGTCCAGCATTGTCTTGCATTAGGAGGAACCCAGGGCCAACCGCACCAGCATATGATCTCACAAGGGGTCTGAGGATCTCATCTCGGTACCTAATGGCAGTCAGGCTACTTCTGGCGAGCACATGGAGGGCTGTGCGGCCCCCCAAAGAAATGCCACCCCACACCATGACTGACCCACCGCCAAACCGGTCATGCTGGAGGATGTTGCAGGCAGCAGAACGTTCTCCACGGCGTCTCCAGACTCTGTCACGTCTGTCACGTGCTCAGTGTGAACCTGCTTTCATCTGTGAAGAGCACAGGGCGCCAGTGGCGAATTTGCCAATCTTGGTGTTCTCTGGCAAATGCAAAACGTCCTGCACGGTGTTGGGCTGTAAGCACAACCCCCACCTGTGGACGTGTGGACCTCATACCACCCTCATGGAGTCTGTTTCTGACCGTTTGAGCAGACACATGCACATTTGTGGCCTGCTGGAGGTCATTTTGCAGGGCTCTGGCAGTGCTTCTCCTGCTCCTCCTTGCACAAAGGCGGAGGTAGCGGTCCTGCTGCTGGGTTGTTGCCCTCCTACGGCCTCCTCCACGTCTCCTGATGTACTGGCCTGTCTCCTGGTAACGCCTCCATGTTCTGGACACTACGCTGACAGACACAGCAAACCTTCTTGCCACAGCTCGCATTGATGTGCCATCCTGGATGAGCTACACTACCTGAGCCACTTGTGTCGGTTGTAGACTCCGTCTCATGCTACCACTAGAGTGAAAGCACCGCCAGCATTCAAAAGTGACCAAAACATCAGCCAGGAAGCATAGGAACTGAGAAATGGTCTGTGGTCCGCACCTGCAGAACCACTCCTTTATTGGGGTTGTCTTGCTAATTGCCTATAATTTCCACCTGTTGTCTATTCCATTTGCACAACAGCATGTGAAATTTATTGTCAATCAGTGTTGCTTCCTAAGTGGACAGTTTGATTTCACAGAAGTGTGATTGACTTGGAGTTACATTGTGTTGTTTAAGTGTTCCCTTTATTTTTTTGAGCAGTGTATATATAATAGTTACCAGGTAAATTGTGAACTGTAAAATAAAGTGTAACCATCAGCGAATATATTAGTGGACGTTTAAACTTGATACCAGTGAATGTAGATAATAGGCCTACAGTAAAGGAGAGTGGGGTAAATTGACCCAAAGGGGTAAGTTGAGCCATCCTTGTTTCTAGGAAACCATACACAAAATGAATAATTTGAATACATAATATTTAGGAAGAGGTCATCATTTCATGGAGTCTGTGAAGATGGAGAAACCACATGGAAAAAGTTGTAAGCAAGTTAGGTCCAAAAAACACCAAGTCAAATGAATTTATTGTGTTAGAGGTTTCATGATGCTTGTATCTAAACAAAAGTAGATCATTTAAAGATTGTTCAATACATCAGTTGGGGTCTCTATAAGCTTCAATATGAGGTTCTAAACCTAGCATGAAAGTCTATCCTTGTAGCTGTCTGGGCCAATATAGTCAAACAGTTCAGCCAATGGTTGAGCCAATGGCAAGTTGAGCAAATTGAAGTGTTTTGTTCCCAGGCATAATACAAGTTATTATTGCTAGAAAATGAGGTAACAAAATGGCTTGGTCTATATTACAAGCTTTTTAAAAAAAGGTACAAAGTGTTTGTTAGGTGTTAAGCCTGTGTTAAAATATGCTTAAAATTATTAAAGACAAAAAAAGCAATCATGATTGTGTTGAATTCTGCTTGGGAAATAAAGATAGACATGGTTTTAAAAAGGTAGTGGTACTATAGTGCCTTAAGAAAGTATTCATACCCCTTGACTTTTTCACATTTTGTTGTTGAATTTCAAAATTGATTAAATTTAGATTTTTTTGTCACTGGCCTAAACACAAAACCCCATAATGTCAAAGTGGAATTCATTAAAAAGGAACAGCTGAAATGTCTTGAGTCAACAAGTATTCAACCTCTTTGTTATGGCAAGCCTAAATAAGTTCAGGAGTAAAAACAAGTCACGTAATAAGTTGCATGGATTTATTCGTGTTCAATAACAGTGCTTAACATGATTTTGAATGACTACCCCATCTCTGTACCCCACACATACAATGATCTGTAAAGTCCCTCAGTCAAGCATTGAATTTCAAACACAGATTCAACCACAAAGACCAGGGAGGTTTTCCAATGCCTCGCAAAGAAGAGCACCTATTGGTTGATGGGTAAAAATATAAAAAGCAGACATTGAATATCCCTTTATGCATGGTGAAGTTATTAATTACACTTTGGATGGTGTATCAAAATACCCAGTCACTACAAAAATATAGCCATCATTCCTAACTCAGTTGCTGTAGAGGAAGGAAACCGCTCAGGGATTTCACCATGAGGCCAATGGGGACTTTAAAACAGTTACAGAGTTTAATGGCTGTGACATATATATATATATATATATATATATAGGAGAAAACTGAGGATGGATCAACAACATTGTAGTTGCTTCACAATACTAACCTAATAGACAGAGTGAAAAAAGGGAAGCCTGTACAGAAAAAAAATATTCCAAAACATGCATCCTGTTTGCAACAAGGCACTAAAGTAATACTTCAAAGCTATTCACTTTTTGTTCTGAATGCAAAAGCGTTATCCAATACAACACATTAATGAGTACCACTCCTCCAGTGGTGGAAAACGTACTAAAAAGTCATACTTGAGTGAAAGTAAAGATACCTCAATAGAAAATGACTCAACTAAAAGTGAAAGTCACCCAGTAAAATATTACTTGAGTAAAAGTCTAAAGGTATTTGGTTTTAAATATACTTAAGTATGAAAAGTAACTGGAATTGCTAAAATGTACTTAAGTATCAAAAGTAAAAGTATTAATAATTTCAAATTCCTTATATTATGCAAACCAGACAGCACAATTTATTTTTTATTTTTTATTTGCAGATAGCCAGGGGCACAATACAACACTGACATTAATTTACAAACAAAGCATTTGTGTTTAGTGAGTCCGCCAGATCAGAGGCAGTAGGAATGAACAGGGGTGTTCTCTTGATAAGTGCGGGAATTGGACCATTTTCATGTCAAAATGTAACAAGTACTTTTGGGTGTCAGGGAAAATGTATGGAGTAAAAAGTACAATATTTTCTTTAGAAATGCAGTGAAGTAAAAGTAGAAGTTGTCAAAAACATAAATAGTAAAGTAAAGTCCAGATATCTCAAAAGTAGAAATACCACTTAAGTAGTACATTAAAGTATGTTTTACTTAAGTACTTTACACCACTGCACTCCTCATATTTTCAAGCATTGTGGTGGCTGCATCATGTTATGGGTATGCTTCTAATCTTTAAGGACTGGGGATTATTTCCTGATAAAAAAAGAAACGGGATGGAGCTAAGCACAAGCAAATTCCTAGAGGAAAGCCTGGTTCAGTCTGCTATCCACCAGACACTGGGAGATTCATTCACCTTTCAGCAGGACAACAACTTACAACACAAGGCCAAATCCACTCTGGAGTTGCTTACCAAGAAGAGAGTGAATGTTCCTGAGTGGCCGAGTTACAGTTTTGCCTTAAATCTACTTGAAAATCTATGGCAAGACCTGAATATGGTTGTCTAGCAATGATCAACAACCAATTTGACAGATCTTTAAGAATTTTTAATTGCTGCCAAAGCTGCTTCTACAAAGTATTGACTCAGACGTGTGAATACTTACACTACCGTTCAAAAGTTTGGGGTCACTTAGAATTTTGTGTCCATTAAAATAACATCAAATTGATCCGAAATACAGTGTAGACATTGTTAATGTTGTAAATGACTATTGTAGCTGAAAACTGCTGATTTTTTATGGAAGATCTACAATATCTTCTTTAGACTAGTTGACTATCTGGAGCATCAGCATTTGTGTGTTCGATTACAGGCTCAAAATGGCCAGAAACAAATAACTTTCTTCTGAAACTCGTCAGTCTATTCTTGTTCTGAAAAATGAAGGCTATTCCATGCGAGAAATTGCCAAGAAACGGAAGATCTCGTACAACGCTGTGTACTACTCCTTTCACAGAACAGCACAAACTGGCTCTAACCAGAATAGAAAGAGGATTGGGAGGCCCCGATGCACAACTGAGAAAGAGGACAAGTACATTAGAGTGTCTAGTTTGAGAAACAGATGCCTCATAAGTCTTCAACTGGCAGCTTCATTAAATAGTACCCGCAAAAACACCAGTCTTAACGTCAACAGTGAAGAGGCAACTCCGGGATGCTGTCCTTCTTGGCAGAGTTCCTCTGTCCAGTGTCTGTGTTCTTTTGCCCATCTTAATATTTTATTTTTATTGGACAGTCTGAGATATGGCTTTTTCTTTGCAACTCTGCCTACAAGGCCAGCATCCCGGAGACAAAATATGGAATAAGTCAAGGGGTATGAATGCTTTCTGAATGCACTCTATTTCATTCAGAAAAATCATTTTTCGGCGGCTTAACGTACCCGGTCCCGCGGCTCAACTTACTCCATACCTGGGATAAGTTGTGCCAAGAGACAACTTTTTTTTGGACATGCTAAGTTTTCAAAACTGTAATGAAATCTTATTATTTCCAGGGATGCACAACATCCTGAAATATGTGTAGTTATCTTTGTTAGAAAGAATACTATATTTCCCTTGACGGAGTGATGTTGAATGTAAAAAAGAGCTCAGCTTGGTTAATTGACAACCAGTTGGTAAAACATCATAAACAAATGACTGAGAATAAAATCCATCAGAACTCTTATCTTTTATTTCTATGGTTCAGACTTCACAGTGAATCACTGTGTCACGGTCGTGATAATGGACGGACCAAGGTGCAGCGTGATTTGAGTTCCACATCCTTTTATTAAGTGAAACTTCTCAACAAAACAAATAAACAAGCAACGAAACGTGACTTATGTGGTGCAACAAGCACAAACACAAACAATATCCCACAAAAGTAGGTGGGAACAGGGACACCTTAAGTATGATCCCCAATTAGAGACAACGATAATCAGCTGCCTCTAATTGGGAACCACACTCAATCCCAAACATAGAAATAAATCGACTAGAACACCCCCTAGTCACGCCCTGACCTACAACACCATAGAGAACCAAGGGCTCTCTATGGTCAGAGCGGGACAGTACCCCCCCCCCAAAGGTGCGGACTTCGGCCGCAAAACCTAAAACCAAATGGGGAGGGTAGGGGAGCGCTACTGGATGCCGTGCCTGGACTGGGCACCAGCGCAGAGGAGGGCTCCGGCCATGGAGCTGGGTTGGCCTCCGTGCCTGGACTGGGCATCGGCGCAGAGTGCACCTGACTGATGACACGCTCCTCAGGTCGAGTGCGTGGAGCCGGCACAGGACGCTCTGGGCTGGAGAGGCACACTGGAGGCCTAGTGCGTGGAGCCGGTACAGGTGGCACCAGACTGTTGACACGCACTTCAGGGCGTGTGCGGGGAGCTGGCACAGGACGTACCAGACAGGGGAGGCGCACTGGAGGCCTGGTGCGTGGAGCCGGAACAGGTGGCACCGGACTGGTGACACGCACTTCAGGGCGAGTGCGGGGAGCAGGCACAGGATGTACCAGGCTGGGGAGGCGCACTGGAGGCCTGGTGCGTGGAGCCGGCGCAGGTGGCACTGGACTGATGACACGCTCTTCAGGGCGAGTGCGCGGAGCCGGCACAGGACGTACTGGGCTGGGGAGGAGTACTGGAGGCCTGGTGCGTGGAGCCGGCGCAGGTGGCACTGGACTGATGACACGCTCTTCAGGGCGAGTGCGGGGAGCCGGCACAGGACGTACCGGGCTGGGGAGGCGCACTGGAGGCCTGGTGCGCTCCTCAAAACACCTGCGCTGCAGCATACTCCTAGCCAACATCATTCTCCGATATCCCTCCTCACACTGCTCCATCGACTCAAAGGCGGGCTCTGGCTCTCTCCTTGGCTCGACCGACCACCCCATGTGCCCCCTCCCCCTAAAAGAAATCTTGGAGTTTCTGTGGCCGCGGCCCCCGGCGTCGTCGCTGTCCTTCCTGATCTTTCTGTGATTCTCTCCAAGGAAGGGTCTCGCATCCTCCCCGGATTTCTTCCAAGGTCCAACTCACTTTCTCCTCCCGAACACGCTGCTTGGTCCTTGATTGGTGGGATATTCTGTCACGGTCGTGATAATGGACAGACCAATGCGCAGCGTAATTTGAGTTCCACATCCTTTTATTAAGTGAAACTTCTCAACAAAACAAATAAACAAGCAACGAAACGTGACTTATGTGGTGCAACAAGCACAAACACAAACAATATCCCACAAAGCAGGTGGGAACAGGGACACCTTAAGTATGATCCCCAATTAGAGACAACAATAATCAGCTGCCTCTAATTGGGAACCACACTCAATCCTAAACATAGAAATAAATCGACTAGAACACCCCCCTAGTCACGCCCTGACCTACAACACCATAGAGAACCAAGGGCTCTCTATGGTCAGGGCGTGACACACTGTTTTACACCCACCTACAAGTGGTTGAAATTCCTCACTAATTGCGTCTGCACGTCCAATATCTAGTTGAACAATAACATTACAAAGAATTATGACTCTGAATAAATGTGTAGCTAACAAACTGGGGGCTTCCCCCTGTCGGGCTGTTTGGATGGAGTGATGGCCGCCACAGGTCATAAATAAGAGGAAGAATGTAGCAGGCCAACTTCCTGCATAATTAAAGAAACGTGCTGCGTCTGATGCTTTGAATGCCTGCTGTTGTGTGTGTGCACCATATGTATGTATGATACACACATACACACACACACACTTTCTCTCCCTCGCCTCCACACATGCATGAATGTGTTTGTATGAATGAACATAAAGCAGTTTCCTGATCTCTTAATAGGGAAGGCTGAGGGCTGAAGGCAGAGCTCCAGCTCCAGTCTGGTTTTATAAATGGCACTTGACCGCATTTGGGGAGGATAAGGGCTTTACCAGTCATGGCAGTGAGCTGCTTTAACACTGGCTGAATTTAGTATGGGTGGCTGCTTTCCCCGTTATGGATAGGCCTTTATTATATTATGGCCTTCAAGAAATAATGAATGAGGAAAACTTAATAAAGACTTGACTGGAGCCGGTAGACTCAGCTAAGAGGAGAGAATAAGCTCTGACCACATAGAATAATCATGCATGATAATGCATTTTGAGTGGACTGGTGATGGAAAATATCCGACCACTGTTTGTCATTTCAAACAGTCACATTGTAATTACATGAATAGTTTAGTCTATATGAACAGGCAGCGGCACCTGAAATATGCTTTACATAAATATTTACATTGAATAAGGTAGGACTACAGCACATACCAAACGGCCTAGCTTTCAATCTGAAAATGTACACCAATTAAAGTGTGAGAGGCAGTGTGTGTGTATAGTATTGATGTTTGTCTGGCCCTTGGTCCCATGACCCCAAAACAGCCCCAAAAACACCCTCTAAAGCACTGAAATGCCTCTCCAGCCCCGGGACCCGTCAGTCGACACCTCTCGCCAAAACACTAATTGTGTCAATCGTCGCTCCTTGTGATAGAGATACCAGCGCCAAGGGATTTCCAAAGGCAAGAGAAAAAGGGCCTGAGTAGCTGTGATTGTTCTCGTGCTCCCCAACTGGCCCCATTGTCATTTTCAGGAGGGCGATCACAGTAATGGCCTTGTAATTGGCTTTAAGTGGATTAGGCCAGAGGCATGGCAGGCAGAGCTGCTCTGGCCTGGAGAGTGAGAGAGCTACACAGCCTGCTGCCTTGGCTGGACTGGGCTGATCTGGGCTGATCTGTGCTGTGGTGTATGAGTATGAGGTCTGGGGGAACTGGCCTCTAGGACAGGGATCATCAACTAGATTCACGGGACGATTTCTTCTTGAGCGGATGGTCGGGGGGCCGCAACATAATTAGAAATAATTTGTAGACTGCAAATTGACCGCAAGAAGCCCAAACAGATATAATATTTGACTAAAACATAATCATTTTAAACCTTACTTACATTTGTATACCATCATGTGTCTCTCTGTTATGGTTGGGAATACTTGGGAACAGATTTCCAAAATTAACTTGGTGCCGATTTCCTGGTGTTTTTACAATCTTTTATGTCCAACAAAAAATTTTAATAAAAATTTGCTCAGAAAACTCGGGAGGGGACAAATAAAACTAAATGAATCCCGCGGGCCGCCAGTTGGGGGACATTGCTCTATGAGACAAGAGGTGCTACTGAGACCGTTTAGGCCTCAGTCGGCAGTCGGCACCTAGCTATTACTAAGGCATGGGTTGGGGTCAATTAAGATTTCAATTCAGTCAATTCAGGAGGTGAATTGACGATTTGTTTTCTTTAGGGATTTGTTTATTCCTTAATTACATTTGTATTAACTTCCTAAATTAAGTGAATTGAAAACTACATTGACCTCAACACTGAACTGGGCTGAATGATGTCTTCAACATTGAGCCCTGTTTATTTCTCTATTAACATTAAATCAACCCAGGAGCCTAAGGCCTCTGACTGCATGCAATTTCCTCTCATCAAGTTAAATACAGTTTACTTCATTGATTAGAGAACCCTATTTAATTAACAGGCTCTTTCTAGCAGGGGCGTGCCCCCCAAAAATCTGAGGGGGCGCAAAGTATGTGAGGATGGCTGGAACAGCTTTTGAAACAGCTTTTCCCTGCAATTTAGAGCCATAATCACTATACTTAATTCAATGTAAAAAAATATGTATATTGAGGGGACACATGCCCCTGTGCCCCCTATGGGCATGACACCTCCGCTTTCCAGTGTGTCTCTCCTTCCTTGCTGTTGTAAATTTAACTTGGCATTCCTTTGTGAAGCAGGTGTTGGGGATTACGAAGCAAACTGCTCGGTCTGAGGAGAGAGGGGGATGGGGCATTGGCAGGGATGTGTAAAAAACAAAACTGTAGGGTACAGTTGTTGTGGGACATCTGAATTTGAACTTTGTGTCTATCCTATGTCAAGCCTGTTTTTCCTACAAAGGTCTTCATATTTTCTTCTAGAGGCATTGCTTTGAAAGGAATGCATGAAACATACATCACACAGGAAGAGAGCGATGTGACAAGGACAAGACTTCAAAGAGCAAACATTATCCTTCACCTATATTAATTGAATCCTTTCTCTAAAAATAGTCCATTCCTCTTTGCCCTGTGTAGCGATAGTTGTGTGTTGTTATGCTGGAGCCCCACCTGCCACACCTCTCCCACCTGACTCCCTGCCCCTCCATCGCTCTCAGCACCTGTCATCTATACTGAGAAGACAAGTGTTGCTTGTGAACAGCCTAAGCCTGTAGTAACCTCTTGTTTCCTTTAAAAGCCTGATGGCTGTGAAACAAAAGCTGCAGTAAGATACTGCGAATCCGATTGGCTGGCTTACTGTGCCCACAGAGGACCAGGCTAGGTCAGAGGCCAGCCTCCCTATCCTCTTTCACACTGTCACTGCCTTTGGCATATCACCACACACACACACAAAACAAAACAAACACACAAATACACATCCTTTCACATGCTCGGCCTCGTACTGGTGTGTGTTTCAGTATCAGTAACTAAGCACTGACACTCACACACATGCAAAGATAACCTTTGTTTTCCAACTATCTGCATGTCAGGGACTTAAAAGGGGCTTTGGTTGAGGGAAAGCAGTTGGTCAGGGTCACAGTCCTCAGAAAGACGTGGGTTTCAGGCACTCACTGAGCGTGTGCAGCAATGCCAAATTCCATCAGGGGAAGGAGCGAGCTGACCCAGCTTCCTGTTTTCCGAAACCAGCACACATCGCAATGTGACCCGGGCCAAGCCCTCCGACAAGCATGATGAGCACGGGTGGCGAGACAGCTTTCAGCGGCCCTGTTACCGGGGATTATGTCTGTGTTGTTTAATAGCGCTATCGTTACCAGAATAGAACGCAGTTTATCCAAGTTATCAGTCAGACCTGTGCTTTGCTGAAGAGCTGTTAGGGAAAGGTCGCCGTTAAATTTCTGCGAAACCCTCTTTGTCTCGTTTCTGTCCAATAGATCCAGGTGAGGGAATGCAGCTGCCAGCCACAAACCTGCATTCAGACACGCACCCATGGCATATGCAGCCTCCATAGATAGATTGATGGTGGAGGAGCCGAGCAAGCGTCGCATGACAGTCCCAAAATCAGCCCCAGCCAGCCATGTTGGACTTAACACAACGGACACGCTCTTAAGCCCACAGCCCTAGTAACATTTTATGTGACAAGCATTATAAAGGTGATTTATAGTATGCATGTGTGTTGGCAGAATATTTTCCAGAATATTTAGATGGGGGGATTAGCTGGGCATTTTCAAATGCTTGAATGATGGTTGTCCACCGCGTCCATCTATCGACTGTTAAACAAACTTCATCTGAAAATAACGAGCACAGCGAATGGCGACTCAGAATGCCTATTCCGAAGGCCAGTCAAGGACAAGAGATGCATTCCGTGCCAGAGCTGGGAAATGTGCCAATTAAAAGCATTGTGTTGTTTTACGGGCCTTTTTATTTATGGCACGGAGCTTTGCTATACCCCTATAATGTTGGTTATACATCCAGAACCACTTGTATTATTTACCCCATGATCACCCCTGAGATTTCTCAATGTAGACTCAGTGTCCTTGATAACACTTTACATGAAGTTACTATTTACACCTGTGCAGTAACACTGTCTACTACCATACTCACACTCACACATTGTTATTACAATCTTGAGGAGATCAGTGATGGCATAAAGGATATCCCTAAGAAATACTCCTTGTCTCGTTGAAGATCTCTCTCTCATTTTATTGCCACCAATCATCGTATTCAGATCATGTTTGAGCTGCGCAGGCTCCAGACAAAGTGAGCTGCCGTTCCTAATTTTATTTTCTCCTGGTGGAGGCACAGGGACACCTGTTTCGCTGTATCTGGACACCCTCAAACTCCCCCTTCCCAGCACACCGTACCTCCCACCCCACCAACGAATCCACATATGTGTGCTATTCCACCACCACCCCCAAACCACCCCAACACCCGGCCTTTTTCTCAACCAGGTCTCTTTCTCAAGTGCAGGTTTTGCTCAGCTCTGAAGGCAATTTGAAACCCACAACCTTTAATCGCTCAACATCGCTCCTCTCTCCCCTCTGCGTTCATACCTTTTCTCAAACCCTGGCCATTCCTATTCCCACACAGCTCAGTCTGGCCCTTGTCGGAGTTCAGAATCCGGGTCAGCCGTCCAGGTCAGTTCCGGGTCAGCCGTCCAGGCCACTCTGGACCGGACCTCTTTCATTAAGCCAGGGAGGTGACCCGGTGGGACGTCTATGTACTCAGCAGGCCACCCGCCACATGAGACCTCCGGCCGCTTCCATCTAGGCCCTCAGGTTGATCAGAAACACCTGCCTCTGGGGTGATGGTATCTCAAACATCTCTGTTCCCTCCAGAAGAGAAAAATAATAATTTAAAGAATTTCCTGTTGACCTGTGCATCCACATTTCAGAGAAAGGTTTGTGTGTGTGTGTGTGTGTGTGTGTGTGTGTGTGTGTGTGTGTGTGTGTGTGTGTGTGTGTGTGTGTGTGTGTGTGTGTGTGTGTGTGTGTGTGTGTGTGTGTGTGTGTGTGTGCGTGTGTGTGTGTGTGTGTTACCTCATAGACATATGAGCTGCTCTATGCTGTTTTTCTCACACAGAGCAAAGGGAAACCATGAATCACCAACCAGTTGGATCCAGAACACGTTCTCTCCATCCTTCTCCTCTCCTCCCCCTCTCCTCCTCCTTCTCCTCTCCTTTCCTCCCCCTCCTCCTCTCCTCCCTGAATGTGGACTAAAAACTAGAAACAGAGAGGAATTATTTTCTCATACTTACCTCGGCAAGAGGTGTCTATCCAGAAAAGTTCTTAAGTCAAATTTGATAGCCGGCTGTAACTTTACATTCCTTAATGAAATGAGATAAAAAGTATTTTAAAGCGTTTAATGTGTTGTTTAATGTGTCGCAGTTGCCAATAAATCAACGTGTTGCTTTAGTTGGACACTCAGTGCTCAGATCTGCATCTTGATGTGTTACTCTCAAAATATATTCAAGATGTAAAATAAAAAAGGTATGCAAGGTATTTGAAGGTATTGGAATCTCAGTTGTGACATACAGGTGATTTAGTTTTGTAATACACTTGTCAGTTGAACAGTAACACACTGAGATAGTGAATCTGCTGACAGTTAGTGACTCATGATGGGCCAGTAACACTTAACAATCCACGGCAAAGAGGAGAATAAACACAAGAGGGCAATAGTTTACCAGAAATCTTAGCATACTGTCTTATTTACCCAACCAGCAGTCCGGACTATAAAAAAGAAAAACTATCCTAGTGTCCCCAATCAAAGCGACGTTTTTTTATCCCTTTTTTTGCACAGTTTCAATAATGGTCTTCAGCCAGACTTGCCCAGTAGGGTTTCCTGGGGACAGATTGCACGTTCTGGGAGTATGTAAAACGTCTGAAATCTGCTCTGAGAGAAAGATCAATGACAGCAGAGAGGATTATGGGATACCTTCCAGTCAGCGTGCTGTCACTCAAAAATGGCCTCAAAGCCCAGCAGGCACGGGAACCCTCTCAACTTTGCTAGAGTGTCTCGTAAAATATCCAGCCTGTCAGAAGTGTTTTTGGAATCTTAAATTGTTCCAGTTTCATATTTTACTATATGGCAGGCATACATCTATTAATCAATCAATCAGATTGTTTGCATATTTCACTGCTAATGAAAGAAGCCTAGATGAAAGGATGTGAGGGGGTTGTTATTCAAGCCATTCTTTTCCACTTCAGAACTGATCTGACATTGGAAGACAATGTTTTGATACGGTAGTGCTGTGCTATAGCAGACTGCGGTGTATTATATCCTATGCTTTGTAGATTTCTACTCTGTGTTCTTCTTACCATGTACGTGCCTTTCCTCTGTAAAGCTAAGGTAAGTTTGCGGTGAAGAGAAGTTGATTTTAAATGCTCCTGGAACCGAGTAGGGGGATATCAGACAAATAACGTAAATAATTATTGCAAATAATATTCAGATACATGGAGTTATGCCAAATTATGAAATCATTGCTGCTCTTCACTCCAGTACATCTACTCATTACTGTGGTCACGGTTGGAAAACAGGTGTTTCCAATAGAGCCCTGTCTCCACAGTCCCGGACCCCCTTCATTTTCTGATGATGGTTCAGATATGATATTTCATGGGTAGAACCGTACTCATGATAGGAAGTGATTGGGCAGGAACGTTCTCCTCTGAGGACATCCATGTAATGGATGCTGATTGGCCTGCTAAATCACTGTGGTCTGTAAGGCTCTAATGAGGGACAGCACAGATCAAGAATAGAATCATCATAAATACTGTATGGTTTCCTTCTCTCTCTCTCAAACGTTCAAATGATTACGAGCTACTTTTCTCTGGCAGACAGAACCAGCAGGACTGGGCTGTGTTTTTTCAGTTTGATAGATGTGTTGTTGAGTCATTGATTAAAACCAACGAGAGCAGATGTCTGTTTACAGGACCTTAAGCTTGTGAGAATAAGATCATTCTTGAATACTGTTCATTAAATACATGATATACTGGTTAATCATTTTCTCCATCTTTACTGTTATATTCTTGAATAGTTATATAGTATTGCAGATTTCCAATGCTAAAGCCACAGTTAGTAAGATGTCCTGTTATTTCAACTAATTAAATAAACCTGCTTGATTTTGAATAATATATCATGCTGTATATTCAGTGCCTACAGAAATTACCCCTTGACTTTTTCCACATTTTGTTGTGTTACAGCCTGAATTTAAAATTGAATAAATTGAGATTTTGTGTCACTGGCCTACACACAATACCCCATAATGTCAAAGTGGAATTACGTTTAAGACATTTTTACAAATTAATTAAAAATGAACAGCTGAAATGTCTTGAGTCAAAACATATCCAAGCCCTTTGTTATGGCAAGCCTAAATAAGTTCAGGAGTACAATTTTGGTCAACAAGTCACTTAGGTTGCATGGACTCACTCTGTGTTCAATAATATTGTTTAACATGATGTTACCCCACACTTACAATTATCTGTAAGGTCCCTCAGTCGGGCAGTGAATTTCATTTGGTAGATGGATACAAAAAAAAGAGTAGACAATGAATATCCCTTTGAGCATGGTAAAGTTATTAATTACACTTTGGATGGTGTATTGTGTCAATACACCCAGTCACTACAAAGATAAAGACATCCTTCCTAACTCAATTGCCCATAGAGTAAGGAAACCACTCAGGGATTTCACCATGAGGCCAATGGTGACTTTAAAACAGTTACAGAGTTTAATGGCTGTGAAAGGAGAAACTGAGGATGGATCAACAACATTGTAGTTACTCCACAATACTAACTTACATGACAGAGTGAAAAGAAGGAAGCCTGTACCGATTTAAAAAAAAATCCAAAACATGCATCCTGTTTGCAATAAGGCACTAAAGTAAAACCGCAAAAATGTGGCAAATACATTTACTTTATGTCCTTTATGTTTGGGGCAAATCCAACACAACAAATCACTGAGTACCACTCTTCATATTTTCAAGCATGGTGGTGGCTGCATCATGTTATGGGTATGCTTGTCATTGGCAAGGACTAGGGAGATATTGGGGATAGAAAGACATGGAATAGAGCTAAACACAGGCAAAATCCTATAGGAAAACCTGGTTCAATCTACTTTCCAACAGACACTGGGATTTCAAATTCACCTTCCAGCAAGAAAATAACCTAAAACACAAGGCCAAATATACACTGGAGTTCCTTACCAAGACTATGTTGAATGTTCCTAGGTGACCTAGTTACAGTTTTTACTTAAATCGTCTTGAAAATCTATGGCAAGAATAAAAATGTCTGTCTAGCAATGGTCAACAACCAACTTGACAGAGCTTGAAGAATTAAAAAAAAAGAATAATGTGCAAATATTGTACACGTGTGCAAAGCTCTTAGAGACTTACCCAGAAAGACTCACAGCTGTAATTGCTGTCAAATGTGATTCTAACATGTATTGACTCAGGGGTTTGAATACTTATTTAAATGAGATACTGTATTTTTGTATTTCATTTTCAATCATTTGGAATACAAATTATAAAAACATGTTTTTGCTTTGTCATTATGGGGTATTATGTGTAGATGGGTGAGAAAAATATATATTTAATCAATTTTGAATTCAGGCTGTAACACAACAGCATGTGGAATAAGTCAAGGAGTATGAATACTTTCTGAAGGCACTGTATACCATATATATAGATATATAGTAGAATATCATAGTAATCAAGTTCTATTTGCATGGGAAAATGTCAGGGGATGCATTTACTCTATTGCTTGTGTTTTTGTTAGTGGTCCACTTTTTTTAATATATGCACATCTTACAGAGAGTGACAGCTGTAAATGAATCAAAAACATGTAAATGAATTAAAATGTTTATTGAACTTTTGTGTGCTTGGCACCTGTATTTACAGTTTTTTAAAAGGCCTTTCAAAATAATAATTTTGCTATTTCCATTTTTTCTCACATTTGTTTTCATGATAGATTGGCCCATATAATTGTATTATTGCTTGGCACTTAAATACAATTATCTACAACACACCAAAACATACTATAATTACTCTGTTTTCCTATTCTATCTTTATAACCTTTCACACAACAACTTTAAAGCTTATGGTTTTTGCTTGCATTCACCATCTTATATATGCTTTTAAAAAGGTAATCCACTCAAAAATAGTGAAGCCATTCCAGTCTGTGAGGGAAGGAGTTGATAAGATTGTGGTGATTTCACTGTATTTCACTATATGTTCAGTGTCCACTTGAACAGAGCTTCTCGTCCACCGTGTCCACTGAGAGGTGCAGGGCCAACAACTGTACCCCACTGTCAGACAGACATAGTTCCTCCCTCACCCTGACCTTTAGTTTTTTGACTTCATCCTTCCAGCATGTGCTGTATTATATTATATTCACCCTCTGTGCCTCATCCATCATCCTCCCATCATCCCCGCTGAGTGGCCAGAGGGGAAAACCTTTATAGTGAAGTCCTTCATATTGATCCGGCACTGTTAATGTCCACAACCCTCTCAGTTCTCTCCCAATGTTGCCACAACGTTATGGCATAATGTTGCATAAATGTCTTGTTAAAACTAGAGCAGTGGAAGTGGAGGTGAAGTTTCTGGATCACACAGAGCCCCTGTCACATCCTGTCCGGGACTGGATAGAGTCCATAGCAACAAGGCTGAGTTACTGTAGAGACTGTCATTACTATTGCACCATAACAGGTTCATGGGGGTTCACTCCTGAGAATCCCTCGACAGTAAGAGTATGTGGTCTCCTCTCTTTCACGTATCCCCCTGTATGTCCCCATGGTTGGGGTTAGTGTTCTAAACAGCCACATGTGCACTGAGAGTACGGTATATGGTTCTACTTCCCCTTTTTAACACTATTGTGGTAATTAAATAACAGTTCCACCTCCTTGTTTAAAGCATGTGAGGTGAAATAAAAAAAATTAAAAAACACAATGAGATGAAAAGTCTGTTTTTTGAAAGGTTCACTTTGTACCTCAGTATTACAAACAACGCTAAATGTAAAATGACTCATCAATAGCATATCTTAGTAGAAGAGACAGAACTTCTTCAAATAACAGGACAGTGAAAATTGGTGTCAGAAGTGGGATCTCAGTTTTTACACCATGTGCATTGACATCTGAGAGGAGGAGCCATACTGACGGCCATCACAGGAGCCAGCCCCCTGCTGGCCAGCGGAGGGGTTGCCAATCATGTGCATGCTGTCCATGCCACCGTTGGACAGGTACTGGCGCTCGGCAAACACCCCGGCAGAGGAGGAGGAGCACAGGAGGCCACCCTGGGTCTTCTCAGGGCTGGAAGCCAGGCGAGGGGAAGTGGGGAAGTTGTATCCATACAGGTTGTAGGGGTTGTGGAGTGAGAAGGCGTTGTAGGATCCCTGCTGCACATGGTGATGGCCCCCGCTGAACATGTGGGCAGAAGAGGGGGAGGAGCCTGAGGAGGAGGAGGAGCCAGAGGCAGAGCTAGCTCCACCCTGCATCACATACTGCAGCTGGGAGGCCGGAAATGAGGTCAGCTGACCTCCGTAGGCATCCATCTTCCCGCCACCGCTGCTGCCAGACAGAGGGCCATGGCCACCCCCTTGCATGCCTGCAGTGATCAGGGAGGACGTCCTCTGGGGCAGGAAGGATTCAGACTGCTGGGCGGAGGCCACAGCGCCTCCTGCTGCTTGGAGGCGTCCATAGGAGCTGTCGGCCAGTCCCCCGTAGCCCTGCAGGGCCGCCATGTTGCTGCGGGCGCAAGCCGGATACTCAGACAGGCCCATACTGCACAGCTGGCTCTCTCTGCAGCCCACGTTGAAGGTGTTGGGGGCCAGGTGGAAGGTGGGCGGGGAGCAGGAGGGGGACAGGAGGTGGGCCGTGCCAGAAGGGGAGGGGGCTCCTGTGCTGGAGGTGGTGGGAGAGGTGCCCGTACTTCCTCCTGAAAAACACACAGACACACACACTCAACGCAAAGACAGTGAGACAGAGCCAACGCTACGGAGTGAAACAACAACAGAAGCATTGGCCAACAATCACACTCAGAGTATCTCTCATTTCAGCCATTCGACCTATCGCCGCCAGAATGTCTCATTCCAGTGACTGCTGCCGTTTGATCTTAACCGGTCAAATATGAGAGCCCTGTTTAAGACTGGTGCATAAGCCACTTAATTCACATGTATTAAAGAATTTGATATTACACTTACTGGTCAATTTCAGCTGACTTTACCACTTTCATATGCTCAACATCTGATTTTAAGTACTAATTGCATGACATCATTACTTTTTTGAAATAGTAGTATTTATTGGATCCTAAACCCTAAAATAACAGTACTTGTTTCTGAGCATAAATGTGGCTTCAGTTTGATACAGTACATATCTGGTCAACAGAGCTCCGAGCTTGCCCCTTTTCTCAAAGAATCATGCATTCATAATTTAGACATGTATGGATGTAGAAATATATATTTTTTATCTTGGCACAGGTTAACATGCAATAAGTCAAGCTTTTGGAATTGGCGGATAGCTGTGGGATATCACTCACATATTTCTTTATTGATGAGAATTTGGCCCGTATTAATTTTAATGTTAGAGAAATACAGTTTGAAACCAGCTAAAGAAAAGAAAAACTTCATGACTCTCTCTTGGCCAGGGTTCTGATTCTGACTGCACCATATGCCTTCGATAATGTTCAGCTCAGTTCTGCAGGGTTCTGTTGGCCAGGAGAGGGGGATATCATAGTGATGTCATGTTTTCCTCTCTGGTCGGGCAGGGGTTAGAGCAGCTTCAGCGTTGCTGAGGGGAACTGTTGATTACCCCGCTGGAAGGGCTGTTGATTACCCCGCTGGAAGGGTGTCTGGTGGCGCTGAGGGGAACTGTTGATTACCCCGCTGGAAGGGCTGTTGATTACCCTGCTGGAAGGGCTGTTGATTACCCCGCTGGAAGGGCTGTTGATTACCCTGCTGGAAGGGCTGTTGATTACCCCGCTGGAAGGGTGTCTGGTGGCGCTGAGGGGAACTGTTGATTACCCCGCTGGAAGGGCTGTTGATTACCCCGCTGGAAGGGCTGTTGATTACCCCGCTGGAAGGGCTGTTGATTACCCTGCTGGAAGGGCTGTTGATTACCCTGCTGGAAGGGAATCTGGTGCCGCTGGGGGGGACAGGAGTGGAGGTGGGGGGACGACACACGCTCTAGCTCCGAGCCCTTACGGAGCGCCCAAAGTTAATCAGCGGCGTGAGGACTCTAATTAACGTCTAATCGGTTTGGAGGAGTTTGTGATAACAAACAGATGTCGACACAGACAAAATACTGAGTGGTGTAACGTCATCATGACCTCGGAGGAAGGAGCGCTGAAGAAATTGGCTTTAATGCATCGGGGCCTGTGATACGAGCCATGACCAAGACGCTGAGCTTTCACTGATTTCACTCATGTCACAAAGCCGTCCAAAAGCAACAGGGTTAATTTAATAAAAAGTTCAGCAGATGCCAAGTTAGGTGCCAAAACAGGTGGTGATGACCAGACTGATGCAGATAATTGATGTGTTGTGAGGTAAAGGAAAGATATGAAGTGACAGTGAAAGAGTGTATATTGTAGAAGATTGTAGAGATTAGGCCATAGTTTAGAGACCGTTGTACACACCTTGCTGTTTCTGCATGTTGGTGAAGTCCTCAAACGTGAGTGTCCTCACAGGCGGTCTCCAGAACGCATAGGTCTCCATGATTGCCTCCAGACCAGTCCTGTGTGAGAGAGAGAACGAGAGACTGAAACAGTGGAGAGAAAAAAAAGAGGGTCAGTGTGAGGGACGGATACATAAAACATAACAAAGGCGGGGTAGGAGAAAGAGGAAGGAAGAGTTGTGATGGCAAAACAGATAGTCGAAGAGAGAGAGAGGGACATAGAGAAAGGAAGGAGTGTAAGTGAGAATGAGAGAGGGGGAGGAAGAGAAGGAGAAGTAGAGTCAGACTGGGAGGAAACTGGAGCCATTAAAATGTGCAGGTTTTTACTGTGATCATAAATCTGAGTGACGTTTCATCTAGAATCTGTACACGGTTCTCCTTACTGCATGATTTACTCTCGTGTGCGCCGCTGGGCCCTGTCCCAGGGAAACGAGGGCCTGTCCCGACCATGTTATTTTAGGGCCAGTAACTCCAGGGCCATTTCAGCTCATTTGCGCGCTACGCTAATCACACTGGCCCTGGCCATCAGTGCGCTCATTCATAGCGCTCAGAACCAAAACCCAACAAATGAGCTCTGCCCTGTTTTACCTCATAAAGTCAAGTGTCACCAGTCAAAAAATCTGATTGACGACAATCATAATTTAATGCCTGAGAGAGCGCTATATTAAGATATAAATTCATAGAGGGGAAACAACTCAGTAGTTAATTAACGAATTAGCTTGTGTCATATGTCCTCGTTTTAATTAATTTCAGTTCGCTATAATGTGGAATAACTGACAGCTTAACAGTGATGTAGTAAATTACTATAATGCATTGGTATGAGTAGTTAGGGGGATATGTGTGAGGATAAATACATTTTCTGTCTATAAATATCTTATTTCTACATAATCTTTTCATCTGTAGTTTTCTGCAATGAAATTCTAATGCTAGTTCATAAATCATGCACTGTATTGTTTGAAAAATGAAAAAATATGTCTCAAATAACTGTGCCGATAATGCGCTCCAGATGGGAGGGGAGCTTTCATGTGCTGAGGGTCTGGTTCAGTGTTTCCCCTGTTACATATGATAATCCGGACTGAGAGAGAGAGCGAGAAAGAGAGAGAGAGCTCTCCCCTACCCAGAACCTGTGGTTCTATCTCAGATGTAGTGGGGTTTTCTTTGCTGGGGAGAGAGTGACTAATTTTATATGGAGCAGCATATGGGATTAGGAGGTATCTCCAGGGGATTGTTTCCATATTAAAGGCCACGTTGGACAAAAGGACAGATTTGCGGCACACAGCATGGCGAACGCGGAGACAGGTTGTTTTACACGGACCTCGGGTTAGTGGAGGAATGTATACCTGTTTCTACCTGAATCCCGAAATCCTTTAGCAAATGGGTTGCGATCAATCTTTAATCTAGTTATCTGCGGGAAAGAAAAACATGACAATCAAAACAAATGACATATATATGACCGATGCACATGTTGGAGAGGGGGAAAATGTATCAATATAAAGATTTCAAAGAAATCAAAGGGGAAATTAAGGAATGTATGAATAAAGGAATTCATGAAAATCTTTTTTTATATAATAATAATAATAATAATAATTGGTCATTTTCCATTCATAAACTGAATTTAAAGAGGAACTGACACCATTTTAGCACAATACATTTCCTTAAAATATGTTTACATCCTGTACACCCTCGGGAAGAATATGGTGATTTTTTAAAAACATTTTGTGACAAGCGAGCATTTTACATTTTGATACATTCATAGAATGTTTGGGAATTTGTGAAAATTCTATAGTAATATGAGTGGGAAAGCTGCCGTGTATTTGGGCAATTAATAGACACCGCAGTAAATAAAAAGGAATAAAAACTTATCAGTCTTGTCCAGGCCCAGACTCTACACAGACCCTAACCAATCAGAGCTACAGTTGGCGTATATGCAAATAATCCATTGCCATTCTGGGTTATGCCATTCACTTTTAACGGTATGTTTACAGGCAGCTACAACAACACAACTTTAGAAAGAGCCAGATGAGCTAACATGAAATCTAGTGAGGGATAAATGTACAGACAAAAGAGGAAACCAGTATCTTTAGATAAACTGTCAAATGTTTCAGCATGTAGTTGCACTGATATGATGGGGAATAGTAGCCTGCTCACTTGCCCTGTTGCAGCCTGCCTTCCAATACCTGCTAACCTATGTTTTTGACAACTGAATTGGATTACCAGCTTGCTTGCGTGCCTGCCAATTTGATCGATGACAAATACATTTGATCGACAAATGAGAGTTTCCTGTGGCTAACAGTTGTTCAAGTTCAGTAGCAAGTCACATTTCTTGTTAGCTAGCTAACCAAATGACACCTGCAACTTAGCTGTAGCCACCTAAGCTGCGAAAATCTTTTTGGGGAAAAAGTCTGTCACTTATACACTCATCCAAATGATGACATTACATCCTTCCAGCAGCTAGCTACATCAAAGCTCTGTGTTTTTAGCTTGCTAAATATTAGCCACGTTATGACTTATGATCATTGCTCATGCTCGTTTGATTGTGTTGAGATATCCACCTAACTTTCACCCACTTGCATCAACCAAATGGCTTCAGGCTCCAAACAATGCATGAAATGTGATTTACAACCTGATAGCAATTTTTATTAGACTGCCAAGCATTGCATTGGTTAATTACAGTTGAAGTCGGAAGTTTACATACACCTTAGCCGAATACATTTAAACTCAGTTTTCACAATTCCTGACATTTAATCCTAGTAAAAAATCTTCCCTGTTTTACGTCAGTTAGGATCACCACTTTATTTTAAGAATGTGAAATGTCAGAATAATAGTAGAGTGATTTATTTCAGCATTTCTTTCTTTCATCAGATTCCCAGTGGGTCAGAAGTTTACATACACTCAATTAGTATTTGGTAGCATTGCCTTTAAATTGTTGAACTTGGGTCAAACGTTTCAGGTAGCCTTTCACAAGCTTCCCACAATAAGTTGGGTGAATTTTGGCCCATTCCTCCTGACAGAGCTGGTGTAACTGAATCAGATTTGTAGGCCTCCTTGCTCGCACACGCTTTAACAGTTCTGCCCACAAATTTTCTATAGGATAGAGGTCAGGGCTTTGTGATGGCCACTCCAATACCTTGACTTTGTTGTCCTTAAGCCATTTTGTCACAACTTTGGAAGTATGCTTGGGGTCATTGTCCATTTGGAAGACCCATTTGCGACCAAGCTTTAACTTCCTGACTGATGTCTGGAGATGTTGCTGCAGTATATCCACATCATTTCCATCCTCATGATGCCATCTATTTTGTGAAGTGCACCAGTCCCTCCTGCAGCAAAGCACCCCCACAACATGATGCTGCCACATCCATGCTTCACGGTTGGGATGGTGTTCTTCGACTTGCAAGCCTCCCCCTTGTTCCTCCAAATATAACAATGGACAATATGGCCAAACAGCTCTATTTTTGTTTCATCAGACCAGAGGACCAAAGTACGATCTTTGTCCCCATGTGCAGTTGCAAACTGTAGTCTGGCTTTTTTATGGCAGTTTTGGAGCAGTGGCTTCTTCCTTGCTGAGCGGCCTGTCAGATTATGTCGATATAGGACTTGTTTTACTGTGGATATAGATACTTTTGTACCTGTTTCCTCCAGCATCTTCACAAGGTCCTTTGCTTTTGTTCTGGGATTGATTTGCACTTTTCGCACCAAAGTACGTTCATCTCTAGGAGACAGAAGGAGTCTCCTTCCTGAGCGGTATGACGGCTGCGTGGTCCCATGGTGTTTATACTTTTGTACAGATGAACGTGGTACTTTCAGGTGTTAGGAAATTGCTCCCAAGGATGAACCAGACTTGTGGAGGTCTACAATTTTTTTTCTGAGGTCTTGGCTGATTTCGTTTGATTTTCCCATGATGTCAAGCAAAGAGGCACTGTGTTTGAAGGTAGGCCTTGAAATACATCCAAGGGAACACCTCCAAATGACTCAAATTATGTCAATTAGCCTATCAGAAACTTCTAAAGCCATGACATAATTTTCTGGACTTTTCCAAGCTGTTTAAAGGCACAGTCAACTTAGTGTATGTAAACTTCTGACCCACTTCTGATACAGTGAATTATAAGTGAAATACTCTGTCTGTAAATAATTGTTGGAAACATTACTTGTGTCATGCACAAAGTAGATGTCCTAACTGACTTGCCGAAACAATAGTTTGTTAACAAGAAATTTGTGGAGTGGTTGAAAAATGAGTTTTAATGACTCCAACCTAAGTGTATGTAAACTTCTGACTTCAACTGTGTATTAATCATGCATTGATTGCATCCATCTATTCTGCAAACAATACCTAACTATATATAATGGAATTTTGAGTCAAATATAACATTTTTTTTAAAACCTCTTACGAAGTATGTTTTGAGCCATAAACTATGAATTTGATATTTTGGACTGATATTATGATTGTCTGTTTATTTCATTCATATCTGCAAAGTAGTTAAAACGGTGTCACTTCCGCTTTAAGTTCACTTCCAAAATTGACTCAAATTAAACTTGAATTGACCCTAAGCCTGGTGCAGATAGACCAATTGAGTGGCAACAGCATCGTAGCAACAAAGAGAAAGGTGTCTGGCCTCAGACCTGTTGGTTCTGGTAGGCGGTGACGGTGGTGAAGACTGTGTCAGGGAAGCTAAAGGTCTTCACTCCCTCTCCACTGGGAACAGGCTTGGTGGGGGACAGGTCACTGCTGAAGTCCTTCCTGATCACATGGACACGAGGCTGGTACTTATGCATGGAGTGGAGGATGATCTGAAACCACAGAGAGATCGTAATGGTTACATTGTGTGTGTGTGTGTGTGTGTGTGTGTGTGTGTGTGTGTGTGTGTGTGTGTGTGTGTGTGTGTGTGTGTGTGTGTGTGTGTGTGTGTGTGTGTGTGTGTGTGTGTGTGTGTGTGTGTGTGTGTGTGTGTGTGTGCCTATGCGTGTCTAAGCAAGTCTGAGTTCATATCAGGGCTGTATGATTAAGAGGAACACAAGTCCACACTTATGATAAGAGAGGTGGTAAAGTAAGTATTTAACACCAGAGAGCAGAGTGCTTCAGGCTATGACGGCCCAGCCTTCCATCCGGCTCTTTGTCTGCTCTTGATTACAGCCCGAGTGAGAAAGCCTCCCTGGAGCCACAAACAACTAAGGGGGTCATTTCAAACAGTAACGAATAACATTGACAGTAAATGTAATATCCCAGCCCCCCATCCTCTTCCCCTTTCCCCCTGCTCAGTCCAGGGGACCCCAAGTCAGGGCCAGGGTTCTGGGTCAGGTCAAACCCTCCCCAGTCACACATACACACACTGAGCTCACAACAACACAGCGCAGACAAGGGACTTATCTGACGGATCTATTATCAAAGCAATACATCTAGTAGTGTCCTTAAAATAAGAGGCCTACTGTAGCAATAAAGTGATTTCAGTTACATATTTATTACTTATTTATATGAATAACAAGCAAAAGCCAATCAGCTTGGTTAATCACCCGTGCGTCAATCTAAGTAACATAATAAAAAAATCCCCATCAAATCCGTCAGTTTAAACTAGAGATATCTTTTTGCATGGGCTAGTCTCAATTCACCCCATCCGCCTCCGTCGGCCTTCTGCATCTGCGGTGGAAGGTGGCTGAGCTACAGCGGTGTTTGTCAGACCATGAGACATCCCGAAAATCGGTCTTCTCACGAAAACATCTGTACTATTATGACCACTATATGGAAAGGGGAGACTCTCTCCGTTTTGGTCTACAACCCCCACAAGTGTCACGGGACTCGTCTGAATGTAACCCATACAAATGAATGGAAGTATGGAGGTAGTTTTGTGACAACAAAAATAAGGGGTTAAACTAAAATATTTCCTGAGCTTTCTTATATCTCTTAGAGACATAGAACAGACACTTCAAAACCTTATGATACATTTTTTGTCTGTCTTTTTTGCCATTTATTAACATGTTATTCAATGTGTTTCTATGGGCTATAGCAGTAAAGGGCAAATTCTATATTTTATCCCCAAATAATGTATACCTAAAGGTTTCCTAAAGTTCTAAATCAAATAGCTAAATGGTCCATGGTATGACCATCTTAAAACAATTCCATATGTTAGTCCCCCCAACGGCTTACACTTTTAGAGTTTTTTAAGAACCAATAGCCCTGCTTATGTGATTCAGAGGGGTTGGCTTAAATGTGGAAGACACATTTGAGTTGAATGCATTCAGTTGTACAATTGATTAGGTATCCCCCTTTCCCTTTCCCTTTATTATAGCAACCACTGTTAATGGAGAGGTTTAATAGTATGGCAAGACGGCGGAAGAAGAAATGAGTGATGGGACAGATACCCGCCTATTTGCGGTGAGGTTTCCCACACATGAAGTTCCAAAGTTAATTTCCTCTCGCCTCGATGCCTCCAGCGGAACAAAGGCCTTATAACGTGGCTGTGGGAGAGAAAGGAGCCTTGCCTGACTCCCCCCAAAAATACGTGCCCACTGCTGCATCTAACACCCATCTGTTATTACATTTGTCGGAGCGGAGCTGCGATAGCATCAGCTGGCCGGTTGGAAAACAGGCCCATATGAGGACCAGAATGTGCCGGCCCATCAGCGCCTCACTAGGCTACATGAAGTCACTGGCATCCATTTTGAGAGAAAATTCTAAAAATGATGTATCTCTCCGTCATGGCTAGGGAGGTTGGGTCCTTCTTGAGTAATTACATTACCTGGCATCCCTAAATCAGGACCTCTATGGAGAAATGGATTTGCACTGGCTCTTCTGACTGTTTCAACAACGTCAAGGCCCCGTAATAAAAGCAATCTGGCCTGTAACAGCACGGAGTTCATGTCATGAGGAGATCCATCTTGTGCCATAACTACATCAATGCCGATCAACTATTTCAGCATCAGTTGATAAAGGCCGCAGTCTTGTTCTCTAAGAATAGTCTTATCTACACATGGGTGGGGTGAAGTAAAATCCCATATTACAATGTAAAACACTTTGAGAAATACTGAAACAGTTCAATTACTTACATGTCTTTGTATTAGTGAACAGGTGTAAAGGTGTACAGGTGTAACAGTGTACAGGTGTAGGAGGGGGGCAAGAGTATGGTATGTCAAGTTAAGCCGGCTCACCGGCTCACTCACATGGCCCTGGTCGTCCAGCTCATTGTTGGTGAGTTTGAGTTTGTCGAAGCTGACCACCTGCCTCATCCAGGTGTCTCCAGAAGCCAGGGAGTCTGGGTGGATGTAGACCCGCGGGGGCACTGGGGAGTCCGCGTTCCCCGCCACCATCCACTTGGAGCTGTGGTACACATACCTAGAGGACAGACACACAGTGACAGACGTATCAGCACCAAACCTTATTTCACATTTGATTCTCTGTTTTTTTCCACAGGTTTTGCACATGTTATTGTGAAGCATTGAAGTCAGGGAGTTCATGTGTTGCAGATGCAGAGCTTGTTCACAATAGAGACATCAAATATCCCCACACATACTACATATCCTTTTAACGACATATTCACAACTAAGCTGTCATAACATTTTATGTTGCATTGCGAGTTAGGGTACAATATGACTGCCCCGCCCAGCACAGAGCATTCCCCTCACTGACTGACTGAAGCAAGAGAGGGACTCCAATCCACTGTAGCCCCAAGCACAGCGGTTTGCCTTTAGTTCTGGCCATGCGCACAGTTGAAAGTGCTTAGCTGCAACGCCTCTTCCATAGTCATCACTCAGTGGTAAAACATGGACAAAACTCTAATTTGGCCTCTTTGTTATTGTCTAGCAGCGTTACACCACCCTCTCGGTCTCTCTCTCTCTCACACACACACAGCCTTAAGCCCCCTGTACACACATGCACACTCTCTCACCTCTTTAGCACACAAGAACACACACACAAACACACACCAGACCAAACACACACACAGAATGCCAGGCGTTTGTGTAATTTCCTGTTTGGAGTGCTGTTTAGGGTTAAGTTCCGTGTAACAGGAAAAGTGTTGAAGAAGAGAGAGACCTTAGCCCCAAACAGGACTGGAAATTTGATTAGCCCCCTTTCATCTTCCATAAATCTGCCATCTGGCTCCAGCACAATCAATAAAGATCTGACTTTATGTGACACCATTCGGACAGATGGGGGTAGCCTAGCCCGCTCACCCAACACCACACACTTCACACACACACACATAGACCACAGACAACATATGCATGCATGCAACTCATGAAACAGATACATACTTTTATGGACACAGAAATTCAGACAGACACACGTTAAAATACTCACACACACTTGCCAAACCCAGGCTGTACTGTATATTATGGGGCGGCAGGGTAGCCTAGTGGTTAGAGCGTTGGACTAGTAATCGAAAGGTTGCAAGTTTGAATCCCTGAGCTGACAAGGTCTGTCGTTCTGCCCCTGAACAAGGCAGTTAACCCACTGTTCCTAGGCTGTCATTGAAAATAAGAATTTGTTCTTAACTGACCTGCCTAGTTAAATAAAGGTAAAATAAATATTGGGTTACCTTACTAACTGATAGAGTAAGTATCACCATTACATTTCCCTACAGCAGGGTTCCCCAACTGGTGGTCTGTGGGCCGAATTTGGCCCACAAGTGGTTTTATTTGGCCCCCCAAGTTTTCTGAGCAAAAATAAGTATAATTATTTGTATTTTGGGGGGGGACATAAAAGGCTGTAAAAACACCAGGTAATCACCTCCAAGTGATTTTAATGTTTGGAATATTCCCAAATATTCCCTCGCATAATAGCGAGACACGAGATTGTTTACAAATGTAAGCAAGGTTTGAAATTATAATATTTCAGTCAAATGTTATATCTGTTTGGGCTTCTTGCAGTCAATTTGCAGTCTACAAATGATTTATAATTATGTTCTGGCCCCCCGACCATCCGCTCAAAACAAAACGACCCGTGGTTGAATCTACTTGATCATCCCTGCCCTACAGGGTTGACTGGTGTATGTTCAGAGTTTACATCATTAAGTAAAGTCCTTGTATGTGAACGTGTTTTCGTATGTGTGTGTGTGTGTGTATGTGAGTGTTTTCAAATATAGAGGACAAAGTCAATTTGAAGAGCTAGACAGTGCTGGTGTCTGCACTTTTCGTTTGTGATTCAAATTTAGAACATACCAACTGTCCACATAAAAGACAAGTAAAATATGGAGATTTAACGAGCCCAGTATAAATGAGACACTCCTGAAGAGAGGCAGAGAGCCTAAGTAAAGCAAGTAAATTTCAATAAAGACTATTTCCAGACCCCAACTCTATGAGAACTATGAGACATTCCAGTGACAGCTCGGAGCTCAGTTTGCAAAGCCCTGTGGTAAAGTCCCCAGCCAGGAAGAAAATCCTATTTAATTTTACAAGATCTTTTGGCTTCTAAAAATCCTCCATAATATGTTGGTTATCTAGACCGTCCCCTCGTAGACAAACACTTCAGTCAGTGAGCGAGCCAGGGTTCTACGATCCTTCAATTACACATTTACATAAATAAACAACTGGGGGAAATAATATGAATGCATTGTTAAAGTGGTTCCTCAGTGTTCCATTCAAGAAAGCCAAGTCCTGTGTCTCAAATATAATGCAAACATAGTAAAAATATCTGTAACAATAATATAACATTAATGCATGTTATTGATATATAAACTGAAGATGTACACTGTCAAATTAGAAAATAAATGTAACAAATGTATTGGAACCCATCTGTTGCGCTGCTATAACATTAATGCAACTATGACACTTTGCCATTTGTCTGTCGCTCTGCCACATCACCAATGTATGACACATTGAACTGCGTCCTTCAGCTGAGGTAGTTCATTAAAACAGTATCTTACGACATTAAAATTGTATTCCGCCATGGTCAAAGAACCAGGTTTAGGGTAGAAAGATGTTTTGCCATTTCCATAGTGAATAAAGCTATCAATATTATGGTGTCACTCTAACCATACACACATCGTATGATAAATCATTTTCATTCTCCTCTCCTATGGTCTCTTTCTCTCCAGACATTGTGCTCTATGCCAGAAATTAATTCAGATACTTTGGCCGGAGATATCCATCATAAAAACCTATCCCCAAGATGGACAACTGTAAAGGTCATTGTTTCAGGTTCCATTAGATTTATGTGCATATCAGCATACCATTGGAAATTTGCAATGATCTGTGTATGTTTTTTTGGGGTTCATGGGGACTACTCTCCATCTTAAAATACACAACAACTATTTATCGGCAATGTTGTCCAAATTGGGGGTAGAGCCTATTTTGGTTTGACTGAATAAGAACATGAATCTCAGACATGGAGAGTGTAATGTTCCAACAGCACATGTTGTGTATATATCTGTACATCACCGTGCACACACGATAGTACACACCCATCTGAATGAGTGGCGGGAAGTTAGGAAATGTTAGGAAGCGCTAATAAGTGTGAGCATACCTTAGGAAGATAGGAGCATACCTGTATCTCTTATTGTCCACAGGAACAATGTCCATGGCTATGTAATACTGCTGATGGGGGTCCAGACCCACAATCTTTACTCTCATTGCAGGGAACATCCGCCTGAGAGAGAGCGAGAGAGAGAGATTAGCAATATAGCTTAAGTTGAATATTATATTATGAGTATCAGCATTACAAATGGAACCCTGCACCATGTAGACATTAAGTATAATTCCACTCGCGCCACTAGAAATATATTATAGTGCACCACTGGGCATGGCTTAAAGTTTAACCAATGTCTTGCCAGTCATATAGCTAATTTCCACCCCTCATCCACTCATAACAGAGCCTAGACACATCATTTTATGATAATTCCTTAAAATGTCTGTATCAACATTCCATGTCTTCATTAAATAAATATTATTCAGATTAAAGAAAGTAGGTAATTTCATCCTCAAAGAAGATTAAAACTGTTTTAATGCACGAGCTGGCAACAACTCACTCTTCCTTGAAAATATGCACCCAATCATGAGAAGTTTTTTGGTAATTCGATGCAAACCAAACCAGGAAAAACAAAAAAAGCCATATTAAAAGTAGGACTACATACACAGAGACATTTTCAAGTTAATTCCTCGTTTTACACTTCAAAAGCTGCATTTTTCTTTCATTTAAACGTCATAAATCTTTGCCCTCATAATGACTAATGAGTTCTGTTTTCTTACTTTCTTTCTCCTCTGAATTTATAGGCTTATTATTAGCAGAGGCATGAACTACACGGAGCTAGTCGTTTAAACTCTACTGCATATAAACAGACACTGATTATATATATGGGGCTATTAACAACGGAAATCTGATTCATGAATTTCACGAAAACAACGTTGATCATATATTGTTTAGGTAAGTCAGATGTATAGGTTAACTGTAAAGTTGGTGTACATGTGTTATTAAAACAGAAGAACAAACGCGAAAATACAAACCTACAACTTTACAATACAACTTTAAAATCTTGTTATGTAATTTGATAGAGACCTACCAAAAGAAAATGAAACACGCAAACAACTTGGCCATTGTCATTTCTCCATAGAAATATGTAGACTAATTGGTCCGCTTCAAATAAATTAAGATACATTGACGAAAATAATCAGTGGATAGCCAATCTAATCTAACGAAATGGAAAGCATGGTTTTAAAATTAGAAGACTAAGAGAAATATGCCGCATCCCTGTGTTAGGCCATATATAGCCTATACTGCTCTGCCCTCACCCCCTTCTAATGCATGACACATATACAGAGGAATCATCATAGGCCTATGTTTGTTAAATGCGATTAATATCATACTAGTTTCTGTTGTTAAACTTCATAATATGTTCTGTTATTAAAGGTAGTAGGCCTATATTAGCCTAAAAGTAATAATAATAATAATATATGCCATTTAGCAAACGCTTTTGTCCAAAACGACTTACTGTCATGCGTGCATACATGTTACGTATGGGTGGCCCCGGGAATCGAACTCAGGCCCTAGTGGTGCAAGCGAGATGCTCTATCAACTAAGCAATACAGGACCATAAATGGTTATAAATGTGGAAAAATCTAAAGGCTTGATGCTGATTGACATTAAATGGGAGCTTGAAACATAACTAATATTCCTAATTAATTACAATTATTTTGAAATGGGCAACTGGCTAAGTCGAGTTTCACAATCCAGAGTAAAATAAAATGGCCTTTAAAACTAAAACCGGTTAGGATAGATTTAAGATGAACACCTTAACCTATATTAAACCTAGTTTTGAAATAAACAAATTATGCATTATAAACTATAGGCCTACAGAAGACCATATGCTTTCAGATTGTTTTTCGTTTGTTTTATGGAGGAAAACGTCATACCCTCGACCGCTTTATTGCTAGGCCTACTTCGTGAATCAGTCGACTACATAAATTCGTCGTCCGCCTATTCCTTGATCGTTAAATTCAAAATGGACGGGAAATACCTGGTGTTCCTGGCGAGGGGGGGAAGTCTTCATGAGAACAGTGTAGGTTAAGTTATATGCTCTGTTTGGGTTGTAATTGCTGCCTGTTACGTTCCCCAGTACGTAACACTGCCCAAAAGAGCAAGAACCGAAAACATGTTTCAAAGAGATTAATTAGAAACAGTTCCTTTCTTCCCCGGCTATTCTCTGACATCAGCCATGGAATACCCTCATACGTCATTTATGGCCTGTGATTACAGAGCGGCCCTCGCGCGTCCTGAGCCCTTGCCCCAATGTGCAACACATTAGCACCCCTCAAAAACATGCGTGCTACAGGGGTAATGCATAGCGCACGGCGGTCTTTTGCGCAAAAGTAGGCTACATGTGTGTCACCTTAGGAACAAAAAGGTGATATCAAACGTAAAAGGGTTATTCGGCTGTCCCCATAGGAGAACCTTTTGAATAACCCTTTTTACAGGTAGAACCCTTTTGGTTCGAGGTAGAACTCTTTTGGGTTTCATGTAGAAATCTTTCCACAGAGGAACTAAAAATGGTTCCACCATGAGCCAAAAATAGTTATCCTATGGGGACAGCCGAATGAGCCCTTTGGAACCCTTTTTTCTAAGAGCATGAACTCCAAGAAGAAAATATATTCATCAGCGGAGTCCTTTAAATCATAAATATGCAGCAGCTGCTTTACCTCCCGGCTTTAGTGATGATCATCTCCGTGCCAATTTCATGGAAGCGCTTCCAGAGGTCCGCACACTGCAGCTCCACCTGAATCTCCTCCATTGAGGCAGCGGGAGACAGCTCGCAGGCCGCCGGGGCTAGGTCCTCAGGGGAGCCGAAGGAGCACGACGTCCTCTCCGCCAGACCCTCGCCATCTGAACCCGGGCTCGCCTCCGAATCTGTGGAGATTAACACGATTATGAAATAATGTAGCCGCGGTAAAGCGGGGACCTCAGGAAAATTAGTTGAGTAGTGACCGTTGAGGCCAAATAATCTGTAGCATGAACTCCGAGAAAGCACCGAATTTGACTCACTCAAATCATATGGGTTTGGTTGGATTTCAAATAATAAAAAATAAATCTGACTCTAAAACTATTCCATTTACGTTTGAAATGTCATAAAGTGTCCACAAGGGTAACGCTTGCATCAAACGAAATGTGCATTTTACATGAAAAAACGACCACCAACAAAATTCTAAAAGCTATATTTAGCCCAACTGACTGTCATGTCAACTACAAACTATCATGCATATCACTATGTCTACAAATATAATATATTACTATGTCACATAGGCTATGAAAAGGGCCCACATCAAAGTTAGAAAAAAGTTATATTTTCCCCAATGGAATCTCTGGCAACACAATAAGAACAACTACTATAGCAAAATAAATGTATAGCCTGCATATAGACATTTTCCAGAATAGCTGCTCCAGATCTTAGCTTCCAAATAAACCTATAGGCTTACATTACTATTAGGCTGCAGCATTTTATATTCGACATTGACAACACTATGTAGTGAAAAAAACATTTTGCCATGTATCAGCTCATAAATATATATATTTTTTTTCTATACAGCCCACAGTAAAGTTATGAATTGTATGTTTCAATTTCTTATTAATGTGCTTGTCTCCTCTGTTATTATGTGCCAATATGTAATATGATATGATTTATTGAGGGCCCTGACATGAGTAGGTTGCTTTGGCAGGACACACCAGGCAAACAGGCTTTTATGCAGATTCAGGACTGCTGAGAGACTGGAGCGTGGCCCAGGACTAACCACCAAGTGATCACGACCCCAAAACAAGAGACAAGAGCATGGAGTGGAGACATGAAGACAGTGCAGGCAGGACCGGTCCACCACAGAGACAGAGAGGGAGATGAGAGAGGTCCAGAGAAGGGGAGCGAAAGTGTGAGAGGAGAAAAAAATATTTGCATAATCCTCTTGAGAGATCCTTTCAGTATGATGGCAGTGATGACTCTCTGTGTGAGGCAAGGAACATGGCAAGACAGTGCAACTGTTGATTGGCCCATACAGCCATCATGCATCCAGCAGCCATCAGCCACACAGCGGGCCAGGCCAGAGATCTGGGCCTGCTCAGAGCCATCATGGCTGCTGCTGCTGCTGCTGTTGTCTCGGCACTTTACTGTCATTAAGCTACACCACGTCCATCCACTAGCACTCACTGAGTCACCGTGCTGTCCCTCACATGTCATCAGACCAGTCCCTGTCCTCCACCGCTATCCCACTGTCCCCCTCCACACGTACAGCCTGCTCTCAGTCACACCCACTTTAACCAGCAGGAACAGAGCAGAGCTACAAAAGTGTGAGAAGAACTACACACATTACACAGGATATTGCTGGGTAGAAAGACGCATGTCCCGAGAGAAGGGGAGAGAATGAGAGAGATGGAGTGAGCGACAAATAAATAAATATATTGAAGGAAGTAGCACCTCATGGCAGCTTACAGATAGAAAGGTGGAAGCAGAGTCAGAAATCTGGTGCTAACCTTAAGTGCATGACTAATGCTGACTAACTAGCCAATCATAGACAGTAGCCAACCTCTGCTAAACTGAGGAGAGCAGCAACCACTTTTTCAAAACCCAAATGAACTATCTTGTGGTTAGGCACAGAGAAATCAACTTGCGGTGAGCCTCAATGGATAACATAGATCTCCTCAACTGTTTTGTCTACCAAGTGTAAAAAAATAACAATAATGCAATCTTCTGTTTGTCAAAGCTTGGGTACACACAAGAAATTCAGCTAGTTGAATGTGAATAACAACAGCTTGTAGGTGCAAAGAATATGGATTTCAGCTAATTATTCTTACACAAACTTATTCACTATGTGATTATCTAATTTGGACAAAAATGTTACAAATAAAATCGCAAAGACCTTTCTATGGAAACAGGTTTATGAATAGAAAATGCATTTAATACAGTTGTAACAGAGTGGGTAAGTAGCAATCTACCAACCTTGAAATTGCAGAGTAACCCAATCCACAAGAATCAGAACCACCTGTTTCCGCCTGTAATTAATTCAGGCCTATGTTAGGGAGAGGCAATAAAATAAGGATTAAACCCTTTTAATAGTACAAACATCTGTTGGCTTAGAGTTCATCTTTTCTCAGAGGCATCATTTTAAAAGTTGGGTTACTAACATACAAAATGATTCAGAGATGATCAGCAGCCATTTGCATTTTGTGAAAGAGGAATCATCACCCCAGAAGTACCAAGTGACAATGTCTATATCATATATTATTATATATCATATATCATATATTAGGCTATATCATATATTATTATATAGAATATATTATTATATATCATATATTAGGCTATATCATATATTATTATATAGAATATATTATTATATATCATATATTATTATATATCATATATTATTCTATATCATATATTATTATATAGAATAGGTTAACAATATTGAAACCTCAGAGCTATATGAAGTACGGACAGAATAAGATTAAACATTCTGTCACTTAAAAATCAGTGTCACTCCATAGACTAAAAATATAAAACAGTCTACATGGTTATCCATAATATAATTACAGATTCCTAGTGAGACAGACTACTGTCCAGGCCATATAGGCCAGTAATAGGTTTAAGAGTGAGATTAAAGATCATCTGTAGTGATATATTTCACAGTCTGGATGTTTACATTTATTTGTAAATCCATAAAAGAAAAGTCTCTCTCTCTCTCTGACACAAGCAAGCGCGCGCACACACACAAACTGCTGACAGTGCTGATGTTTACATTTAAGGCAGGCAATTTAATATTGGAGTGGTTAATTCTGCAGATAGGCCTACATGTGCTTGTATGAAACAAAGGTAATGTGTCGTACATGCTGTCTCTCTGGGAAACGGAATTGTTATTAATCCAATTGAACTATTGTGTGGTGGTAGTTTTCTTACACCTGATCTTTTTCCCATGATGTGTCTTTCAATGAGAATGTTATTTGACCATGTCTGTTTGAAAGCCTCACATGCAGGCAAAATCATTATGTAAAAAATATAAACCGCACAAACTGACCACAAAGACTAGCTGTTATCAGTGATGGCTGGTCTATACGTGTCAACTGGAGGCGAGTCAAGGTCGGATACTCAAACTACTTGCGACGCTGCCAGGAATATGGCTCCTAAATGACTTGGAGCTCGCGAGACAACGTTCCTTTTCAATCAACGACGACTCTAACTTAATGTGAAACCGTGGAGGATATATGACATTTCCTTAACTGACTGAATCGCAGTCAATGGTAGTACTGAAACCCTGCATCTCAGCTGTGAACAAATTTAGTTCGGTCCTCCGCATTTGTGAGGCATCCCCCAAACGCACAACACTTGCTGCTGCACATCACGCGTCAGACAAGAGCCTCTGTGCATGAGGTTCAAGTCATGTTGCTGAAGGCAAACCACAAAGCTTTGCAGCTTCTAAAATGAACTGTACAATTAGAAAATAAATGTGTAGGCCTAGATCATTAAGCCATGCACGTGACGCTAAATTAGGTTCTAATGAACCAAATAAGATATATATTTTCTATGTATAGCCATATAGTCTATAATGCGGGTAGGCTATTAGTTTGAGATCCTTTTAGATACCCTTTGTTTAGGCCTATATCCTATTTGATAAAAAGCAGGTGGGACTTCGCGCTTTGTCTATAGCTACTAGGCCTATTGTGAATCCAATTGTAATATTGAGATGTTGGTTTAGGCGTCTGTTGAAATTCAATGTAGGCTATACTGAGCTGAGAGGAGATATCAATTCATATTAGGATTCTGATTCATATTTGCGGCCTGGGAGGGTTAGAATGGGATATAGAATATAACCATCATCATTCATTGATGTATTTAATAAAGTAAGGATATTCAAACTCAAAGCCTTGAGATTGAGTCATTCATGCTAGCTTTTGACATCAGTCTCTCTTCGATGAGTTCAATGTTCTTAAATTCAAACCTACCCCAAATCCCCCAAGACTTAGAAAAGAAGAGACAGTCAATTGATTTTGTGACATATAGCCTATTAAATAACTTATTAGTTCGTTTTAAATTTGTATAAAAATGAAGTCCTAGACGTCTTTGTAAATAATTTAGAAAAATCTAGAATGAAAAATTATAGGATATGCCCATCTTGAATCTAATGTGATTTGCGTCATAGGCATGCAATAACTTTGGCCTATTGAAAATCGGGATAGCCCAGGCTACTTATTATTACAACATTTGCAACAAAGAAAAGCGAAAACAAATGGTTTACCTAAATATAATTGCGATTTAGGAATATCAAGTGTTTTGACAGTAATACAAAGCCTGCGTGGTTCATAGGCCTTAAAGATTAGCCTGAGCCTTTTGATTTTGCGATTTCAGATTACAAAATTAATATTATCAATTTCAATTAAATAAACATTGATATCCAATTTTACTTTAGACTATCCTTATAGGTGATTGATTAAATTGTCAAGAATTGGCTGAAAGCTAAGTTGATATTTTCCTTAGCCTTAAAATTTTCCAATGAACCCAGTTTGAGTGGGCTAGGACACAAACACAGGCAGAGGTTGCGTGTCCATTCCTATATTATTGGAAAAATAAAGTACTAAAACATAATTATAAAAATAGTTTGAGCGTAGGTCTACGTTTTATTGGCCTATTGTTTCCCACATAGGAAAAATTATGGCGTTAGACTATAGGCCTATAGATATGCTTCACTAAATTAGAATAGAAAATACAGGGCACACAGGCTAACCAAGTGAAAACAACAAGCACACAACAGGCCTACCTTCAAACAAACTCTCTTCACACGAAAACACACGCATTGTCTCATATTATATTTGGACTCACACAAAAACAGGTATAAGTAACCCAGGTGTGGCTTGTGATGGCTAATTTCTATATATTGTGCCATGCTCCAAACATGCATAATTTGCATTGAATCACAGAAACCAATGTAGGCCTTCATAATCTCAGCAAAACATTTCTCCCAATTCAAAACCATCTTAAGTGAATATGAATTACAACTGACCATGTCTCCACTTGGGTCACTGGCATGGCCAATTGTACTGTATCAAGAGAGGCACGCGTGAAAGAGAGACGGGGCAATTTTATGCAGCTAGGCTTCTGCAAATGGAGAAGGGACAATGGCCCCACATGCAACCTTCATTTTGTACCAATGTGTAGTCATTTGTGAAACAATGGTAATATAACTTTTAACGTAACCGCTTATGATATTTTTGATCATAGGCTGCATCACATCCGGCCGTGATTGGGAGTCCCATAGGGCAGAGCACAATTGGCCCAGCGTCATCCAGGTTTGGCCGGGGTAGGCCGTCATTGTAATTAAGAATATGTTCTTAACTGACTTGCCTAGTTAAATAAAGGATAAATAAAAATAAATAAAAAATTAAGGAATATAACTGCGCAAAAAGAAAATTAACCGTGCTCTACTGCAATAGGCTACCGCATTTTTCTGCGTGCGTCATGGTCTAGTGACGCCTCGATCAGACCGACAATGATCTTGCATTCTGATACACCAGAAGAACATTCAGTTCCATTTATCCAAATATGCATCAAATTGCATGCGTAGATGTGACAGAAGTACACTGAACAAAAATATGAACGCAACATGTAAAGTGTTGGTCCCATGTTTCATGAACTGAAAGAAAATATCCCAGAAATTGTCTTTATGCACAAAAAGCTTATTTATCTCAGATTGTGCGCACAAATTTGTTTACATCCCTATTAGTAAGCATTTTCCCTTTGCCAAGATAATCCATCCACCTGACAGGTTTGGCATATCAAAAAGCTGATTATAACAGCATGATCATTACACAGGTGCACCTTGTGCTGGGACAATAAAAGGCCACTCTAACATGTGCAGTTTTGTCACACAACACAATGCCATAGATGTCTCAAGTTGAGGGAGCATGCAATTGGCATGCTGGCTACAGGAATGTCCAACAGAGCTGTTGTCAGAGAATTTAATGTTCATTTCTCTACCATAAGCCACCTACAACATCGTTTTAGAGAATTTGGCAGTATGCCTAATTGTCCTCACAACCGCAGACCAAGTTTGCTGATGTCAACGTTGTGAACAGAGTGTCCCATTGTGGCGGTGGGGTTATGGTATGGGCAGGCATAAGTTCCCAACAATGAACACAACTGCAATTTATTGATGGCAATTTGAATGCACAAAAAATACTGTGATGAGAACCTGAGGAACAATGTGAAGACCATTTGTTTTAATTATCTGTGATCAACAGATGCATATCTGTATTCCCTGTCTGTGAAATCCACAGATTAGGGCCTAATGAATTTATTTCCATTGACTGACTTCCTCATATGAACTGTAACTTAGTAAAATCTTTGCAATTCTTGCATGTTGCGTTTATATTTTTGTTTAGTACAGCAGCAAAAGGTGAATGTTGAACTTTTGTTGTTCACATATCCAGTAAAAAATGTGTATTTATGAATAAAGTTTGACTGCAGAATGTATTATGCATTGATGCATTGTCCCTGTCGGTCTGACCGAGGTGTGACAGGCCTATCCGTTTGTTAAAGTGATGGCATTTATACAAAATCTATCATTTGGGGTTGGTTAACTCCTTTGATAATTTATGCAAAGTTAAAACACCACTATTACGGTACAATAGTTACGCCGTTTTAAACTACATCCATATTATTTATGGACACTATTAGCCTACATATGTTATTATTCCACATTAGTAGGCCTATCTGAGGAAAACGTTATAACTAGTTATCTTTGAAATGGTGATGAAATAGTAGCCTTTTCTGTATTCCTCTTTTCCGCGAGATAGGCCAATCCGTAGTTTTGTTTTGGAAGCATAACAATATTCAAAAAACCCCAAATATGAAGTGATGGTGGTTATGCACTGACCGGGGTCGATATCCAGACAATGCACAGGGTCGTCGCCGTCTCCTAATTGTCCGTTGTTGGCGAGGCTCTCCATAGACAACTCCAGATCCTTTTCCTCCCAGCCCCGGAGCTTTCTCTTCTTGTTTGACCCGATCAGGGCTTCCACCGAAAAGGCGTGCGCTCTTGAGCTCAGAGCAGCAGCAGATCGCCTTCTGTCACTCATTTCTCTCAAGGCAAATCCACCAGAGGGAAAACAAAAACTCCGTCCACGCAGCGAGCACAAGGAAAATGCACACGTCAATGTTTAAAACGGTGCAAAAGTCGCCAATGACGAAAGTAATCCAAAAACTATGACTAGAAATGTTGTTTCAAACCTCTAAAGATATGATACGCCATCCCCTCGGCGCATTTATTTGCTCGAAAGTTAGCATTAAATATATTCCTGGCTATCTATCGCTTTCTGTCTCTCCGTCCTGCTTTCCTGCCTCTTTCTCTTCCCCTTTCTGTCCTTCTCCCCTCTCTCTGATTGATACTCACTTCTGGATAACTTTTTTTTTGAAGCGTTAAGGGCAACCCTTTCGCTCACTGTCAAATCGCACACGTCCAATGAGAAGTTTGGAAAGAGAGAGAACCAAAATGTGTTAACCAATAGCAAATGAGAGAAACACCAACTCCTGAAGGAAGAATCCTAAACCCGACCCTTGTAACTGACCATCCAACACTGAATTAACATCGTCAGGGCTTTATGGGGGAAAAATAGAACTAAACGTATTTTATAAATATTTTTGCTCCACCCCCCCCCCTCCTGCCCCCCCCCAATCCGGACCTCCTACCCCCCTCTACAAATATGTTACGAAGATTTACTTGAACTACCTGTATGAAATCATTGTGCAATGATAAACTGTCACTGAAAGCCTCCATGCACAGCTACTGAATGTGCGAAGACATGCATAAAGGGCCCAGAACAAGTGATGTTTCCAACTAACCACATTTATAATGCGATATTATACAAAGGTTGGCTATGTTTCCGAATTTGTATTAGGGTCCATACAATGTCGGAACACTGTCCACTTACTTCTAATCACCACGTATCATAGTCTACTCTAATGCATAAATAGGGCTTTATTGATTTCAATATTACCAGATTTAATGAAGTTACATTACAGCTTCATGAACAGCTGAAAAACAGAGCGAGCTCAAAGACCGTGACAGGTGGCCTGGTCAGAACCAAGATAAGCCTATTTGATTGAGGGAAAAATATAGACGACAATAATTATCTTTATTGGGTAATTGAAACCGGTGCTATGTAGCCTCTAGCTGTGCACTGTGCATTAGATTGTAGAAGACACTGAAAACAAGGTTTTGTTTCTAGTTTTATTTGCCTCGATTGTTTGAATCCTAACGCGTGCATGTTGCTGGTGCGGTCAGTGCGCAATCGCTGGTAGCCTAAATATTAAAATCAGTTCAGTAAAGCAACCTAAATAGCTTATCTAATGAATAACGTTTACACTCTCACACGTTTAAAACGAAGGGTAGCCAATACTTTGTTATCATATCTTTCAACGTGGAGAAGATGTAACAAAACGGAATAGAAAACGTAATTATTGAGTTATACAAGGTTTGTATGGTAGACCTAATCATCTTTTCTATTAATCAGTACATGAATAAAGTCAGGATTTTTCAGAAGTGTGCCTCTTTAGAAAAAAGAGAGACTGGGTAAACACCGAAACATATATGTCCTATGATATACATAGGCCATGATCAAAATAAAATGTTGAACTAAGAAGTGATATACATTATCTTTCTCTATATGTATATACAGCATTTGTGCAAACGTTAAGTATGAAATAAAACCACAGCGCACAAAATTCACCATGAATAAACACTTTTAGATTACTGTTTTTTTATTAGGAAAGTTATAATATTAGACCCCTTGACTTGAATCAAACGAGCGTTCCCTGGGCCAAGTCCGCACTACAGAAAATACAGTCGCTTGGTAAACCATTCATTTTCAAACAAGCATAACCTTTATTTTATTATTAGAATTAATGTAGGACTATATATTTTGTATTTTTTCTGCATATAGTAGCCTATTGAGATGCCTCTGTAATGAAAAGTGCTGTAGAAATTAAATTAATTTTTCTAAAACTTAGTCTATATCAAAATGTTAACAACAGTCTTCGAGTTGTGGTAAAACTATGATTTCATATACCCACAAAATTAGCTACTTTTGGCTGCATATTATCGTCTGATTATGAAATCATCCTAGCCTAAATGCAAACCTGGTGCATCAACGAAACAAACCGGACTACTTGTGTCAGGCTAAAGAAACTGAATTTCAATCACCACCTGAGCTTGACGCTTTATTGATGCATGAATATAGCTATTAATTCAGAGTAAATAATAATTAATATGCAGTCTAAATGATCATTAACGACAACAAGATGGAAACATTTTAATTAATCCTGAAATTCATTAGAAATAAAAGTAGTAAACGAAGATCATTCTAATTCAAGACGTGATTGCTGAATGCCTATCAATGTAGAACTTGAAGTTCATAATCCATTAACTTTGAAAAGATTAAAATAATAATGAACAAAAATACCATAAAAACAATCAATCGTCGTGGTCCTTTCTCAACCAAATATGAATTTATCGCATAGGCTACAGTCCTATTGAGCTACACGTGAAATGAAAACGATTTGTCAACCATAATTAAAAACGGGAACGAGGTGAAGTAAATAATAGCTAGCCTAATATTTGCAAGGAAAGGTTTGTAATCGGAGTATAACAAACCGGTGGGTGTAGCAGCATCAATTGTGATGAACATGGTCATATAGGCTAACAATATTGAAATGATACCATCAAACAAACTTTGAGATAGGAATATTAACAACATTAGGCAATGTGCAAACGCTTATACCTAAAATGTGGTAAGCATGTTGCCATCATGCCTGGATTTTTAGTGTCTCCCGCCCTACGGTGGCCATGTAGAGTATTTCACACCTATAGCCCTAAAATTGCACAAGGCAAATGTGTGCATTAATGTCCAATATTCCAGGACAAAGAGTGTAAATCCCTCAGAGCCTCAGGGAAGAATTGGGCCTATAATATCAAAATACTCGAGCACTGTTGCCCATTCTAAAACCATTTAGATCCCAATTTCTGTTACTGGAAAATGTAAAATGTCTCACTAGAAAGTGTGCAGGATTTCCATTTCAGATGATCATGAGGGTTTTTCATAGCGGCCCTATTTGAGCTAATCAGCGGAATAAGATATGGGTTACTTTTCAGTTTTCACTGTAGCAGGATATCATTTTGTTGATTATGAAGTGGTTAAAGACTTCAACACCCACCGTTCACATTCAATTTGTGCAAGAAGTCGTTTGACCCCGTGACCTCGGGGAAATAAACCATGCAACAGAGGAAACATGTCCGGGCGCAGTAAACCATCCAAAATGACGACACATCGGCTGTTTATAAAACTTCCAAATGAACTGGCAGTTCAGGCTATCGGCGACCCGTTAACTGACAGGTCGGGTATTTCCAAACACTGAACGCAAAATTCTGAATTAAGGGACAAATCATAGAAATCACGCAGATCTCTTCAGTGGATTCGGTCTTTACACAGTGAGCTGCTGCAGGGTATAACAAATGAAAACCCGATCGGGAGAAGTTCAAGGCTATTATCTGGTTTAGACCTATGCCTTCAGATAACACAGCAGAATGGCCTATGCAAGGGAATTTTAGGGAGCGTGGAAATAATCAGTTTATTTTCTGAACGTGATTGTTTGCGCCGACAAATATTTCCGATTGGGAAGAAAATGCAATTGCACGGACGTCAGTTACATATCTAGTTTTGATTTACTTTGATTGAGTCGTCAACTAACGTGAAATACAACAAACAATTTCGCCATGTAATTGCATTTAGGTTAAAAGTTGGGTAAAAAAAAGAGAAAAAAATACCTTACCTTGATGACTTTTTGCAAATGCAGTTAGTTTTCCACGTTGATTCAATGTCATCGTTGTTTTTGGATGAAATGACATGGAAACAACGTTGATTCATGCAGTTTTTGCCCAGTGGGTTATTTCAGGGTTATGTTATTTCAAACTTCTGAGTAAATCAATAAATATATTACCAATAGGACTATAGTACAAAAGTCAAACACAAATTCAAACATACATATAAAACCCTCAATGTTTGTTTTTAGTTTCATTGACTAACGTCAAATAAAAATGTACATTAAATTGGCTACATTTCATAAACTTTGTATTCTACTTGCACATCATCATCTGCACATCTATCACTCCAGTGTTAATGCTAAATTGTAATTATTTCGCCTCTATGGCCTATTTATTGCCTTACCTCCCTAATCTTACTACATTTGCACACACTGTACATATACTTTTTCTATTGTGTTATTGACTGTACGTTTGTTTATTCCATGTGTAGCTCTGTGTTGTTGTTTTTGTCGCACTGCTTTGCTTTATCTTGGCCAGGTCGCAGTTGTAAATGAGTACTTGTTCTCAACTGGCCTACCTGGTTAAATAAAGGTGAAATAAAAAATCATTTTGAAAGTGCATTTGCCTCCGTTACGTTTTTCAATTTAAATTAAATGAATCTAACACTTCATAAAGTATCTGAGTCCGGCTACATGTGTTGCGAATGAAAGTGCCTTATAGTCCAGTCAGAGTACTTCAGCGGCTCTGGGGGTGCAGGCTTTTTCCAAGTTTTGGCCTATGCTCTGATGGAATATAGCCTCCATTGAGATACATGTACAGCTTTTCAGGTGGGCAAATTGGGCATACACTCCATTACACAGTGTATTATACATATGCCTATAAACCGGACATATTTCGGCTACATATGAAGTCTGGACAGAATATAAGACCGAGAGGAGAGAGATTCAGCCGAGCCAGGCAAAAAAACAAAAAAGGCCTATATTTTAAAAAAATAAATCAAGTCGACCTGCGTAAAAACATTAGAAATTCGAATCGAGACGTTTTTATGTGTACTCAAGTACGCTCGATCCCATTAGGCCTACATTTATATTCAAATGACCTTGACATATATGAAATGTTTTATAGCCTACTGAAAGATCTTGCAAGTTAATATTCTATAAAAATAGCATATAATACTGTATGTCTTAAAGGTAGGGTCAGCCATGTGATGGAGATCAGGTTTCCTCAATTAGCGGCCCACGTGCTGAATTTGGCCCGCAGGTGTTTTTATTTGGCTCCCCAAGTTCTGAGCAATTTGTTTTTATTATCATCATCATTATTCTTATAATCCTTTTCATTGTTGGACATAAAATACTAAACACCAGGAAATCCGCTCCAATTGATTTACATTTTGAAAATCGTTTCACAAATATTCCCACACACATTAGAGACATACAAATGTAAGCAAGGTTTGAAATGATTGATTTAGTCAACTATTACAGTGCCTTCAGAAAGTATTCACACCCTTTTTCCACTGTTGTTGTTACAGCCTGAATTTGAAATTGATTACTTTGAGATTTTGTTGTCACTAGCCTAAACGCAATACCCCAAAATGTCAATGGAATTATTTTTAAACATTTTTTAAAAACAAATGATAAAAAATAAAAAGCTGAAATCTCTTGAGACAATAAGTATTCAACCCCTTTGGCCATGTCTACACTTGACACTTACATGTGACTTCTGCTATCAGAATATGAAGATATCACTGAAAAGATGAAGATGCGCAAAAGTCGCTTTGCGGTCTGATTGTGTTCAGATCTGGCGGACCACTTCCGGTCAGGGATGCATCGTGTGCAGATTTCTTCTCAGTCTGGACGCAATCAGGCTACTGACACCGCATACTGTGGGTGACATCATCAGCACTCCTCCCACAAGTCTCCAGAAAATGTGTGTTTTGAGACTGAGAGGCACCTTTTCATTATAACGTTGGAGGAAATACATTCCTAGCTTGTGAGGAACGTGTTTGCTGGCCTCATAAATGCTAGCCAGCTAGCTAAAATTTAGAAGAAAAACAATATTTCTTAGGCTCGAGTTATGCTAACCCATTTGCAATCCCTTTAGCAGGCTACAGAGGTAAGCTGGCTAATTAGCTACAGTAGTTAGCTACTGCCACCAGTTGTTGTTGTGTTGTCATATTTTGCCTATTCCACCGTTTGTAGATGCATACTGACATTTGAATATAGAGGGGGAAAAGGGAATCCGGACACACGGTAGACACATTTAAATGTAGGGGTAGACGCATGACGTGGACGGAATTCCATGATCAGAACTCTATGATCAGAATACTAAAGCTGCATGAACTGTCAAGTCTAGACACAGCCTTTGTTATGGCAAGCCAAAATAAGTTCAGGAGTAAGTAAAAATGTATCAAGTCACATAAGTTGCAATAATAGTGTTTAACTCATCTCTGTACGCCACACATACAATTATCTGTAAGGTCCCTCAGTCGAGCAGTGAATTTCAAACACAGATTCAACCACAAAGACCAGAGGTTTTCCAGTGCCTCGCAAAGAAGAGCACCTTTTGGTAGATCGGTAAAAAAAAAGCAGACATCGAATATCCCTTTGAGCATGGTGAAGTTATAAATTACACTTTGGCTGGTGTATCAGTACACCCAGTCACTAAATATATACAGGTGTCCTTCCTAACTCAGTTGCCGGAGAGAAAGGAAATCGCTCAGGGATTTCACCATAATTTCTTAATTTATTTAACTAGGCAAGTCAGTTAAGAATAAATTCTTATTTACAATGACGGCCTACCCCGGCCAAACCTAAACAACGCTGGGCCAATTGTGCACCGCCCTATGGGACTCCCAATCATTCCCGGATGTGATGAAGCCTGGATTCGAATCAGGGACTGCAGTGACACCTCTTGCACTGAGATGCAGTGCCTTAGACCGCTGTGCCACTCGGGAGCACGTTCATGCCACTGTTGACTTTAAAACAGTTAGAGTTTAATGGCTGTGATAGGGGAAAACTGAGGATGGATCAACAACATAGTTACTCCACAATAACCACCTAACTGACAGTGAAAAGGAGAAACCCTGTACAGAATAAAAATATTCCAAAACATGCATCCTGTTTGCAATAAGGCACTAAAGTAAAACTGCAAAAAATGTGTCAAAGCAATTCAGTTTTTGTCCTGAATACAAAGTGTTATGTTTAGGGCAAATTTCAATACATCACTGAGTACCACTCATCATATTTTCAAGCATGGTGGTGGCTGTATCATGTTATGGGTATGCTTGTCATCGGCAAGGACTAGGGAGTTTTTTTTAGGGTAAAAAGAAACGGAATAGAGCTAAGCACAGGCAAAATCCTACAGGAAAACCTGGTTCAGTCTGCTTTCCAACAGACACTGGGAGACAAATTCACCTTTCAGCAGGACAATAACCTAAAACACAAGGCCAAATATACACTGGAGTTCCTTACCAAGATGACATTGAATGTTCCTGAGTGGCCTAGTTACAGTTTGGAGTTACATCTACTTGAAAATCTATGGCAAGATCTGAAAATGTTTGTTCAGCAATGATCAACAACCAAAGCTCTTACACTCACCCAGAAAGACTCACAGCTGTAATTCCAGGTGATTCCAGCATTTATTGACTCAAGGGGTTGAATAGGCCAACTTATCTAAATCAAGATATTCCCGTTTTAATTTTCAAATTTAAAAAAATTAATGTTAGAATTTTTCATCCATTTTGACATTAAGAGGGTTTTGTGTAGATCGTTGACAAAAAAATAAATGCAAAGAAAGTGCTATGGCTACCATGCTGTAACAGCGTGAAGCGAATCTCTGCACATGCACAGATACAGTGTGAGAGCAAAGTGTTGCATCTCGCTGATCTCCATATCTGCAGTGCTGCTCGTGCCAACGTCATTTCGCTGAGTCTAGAATGAAATTACATTTGGTAGCTTATAGTCCTTAGTCATTGTAGGCTATTATTGGCTCATATGAATAGGCTGTATTTTCAGTCTGCTGCTTATGCCACTGCAAATACTAAAGTTGAAATAAACTGCAGTTGGATGTGATCTGACTAGTTAGTTCCCAGGTAAATATGGATCTGGAAAACTACATCAGAGTCCAGCTCCCACAGATGATCTGCTCCATCACCAGGATGGTGGGAGCGAAGAGGGTGAAAATATTATCCTAAGCAGTCTGGATCCCAGGTTAGTCTATCCAAGTATCACAGTGAGGCTGAGCTCTTCTTTATGTTCCATCTGCAGACAAGAGCCCAGAACTGAACAGGCAGAATGCCTACTATTGACAGGGCATTGGCCTACTCATTACTCACTGCCCACAGACTGTGTCTGGTGACGTGTGTGTGTGTCTGTTTATTGTATTAGAGCTTGAGAGTTCTCATTGGACTTTCCACAGAAAACCCATAGCATATCCTATACATATATTTACTGTTTAAGTAAAAAATATCTTGCCATTCATTTGAAGCAAGGCATAGAGCCGAATAAATGACAACAACAATATACGTAACTCAAGCAAACGTAGTCAAGCACCAGTAGAATCTTCCATTCCCCATACACAGTGCCAGTCTCTACTTTTTTTAAACAGTTTAACAAGTCCCCCTTCAGCAAAAGTCTACTCTGTGGCGGACCTCCTTGAGGATGGGTGCAGCCAGTTCCCTGGCCCTGTGGGCTCCCTGGGCCAGCAGCCTCTCCAGGTGCCTCCTGTCCCCCCTCAGCCTCTCAATCTCCTCCCTGATCGGTGTGAGCCACACCACCATGGCCTCCGGGACCAGCTGTTTGTACTACCCCGTGTCTAGCCCCACCACCTCCTCCATCGTGCAACCTGCTGCGTGCATCAGCACCAGGTTGGACACACCCAGGCGCGCCGCAGGGTCAAAGGTCACCACGGAGGTGAAGTCTAACGGTGCAGCGGATTTTGAGGAGTCAAGGAGGTTGATGGTGGCCATCTTCTGGGGGTCTGACTTGGACATCTTGGAGGAGGGGTCGCGGAGGGATTTGATCTTCCGTTTGGAGGTTGATTGGGATGAAAAGAAAATAGGCCTTATTAAGGCTGGGTTGGGTTTGGCAGCGATATGGCTATTATTGTTATTAAGGTGAATGTATGCATGGGATATCATTACATCAGTTAATCATATCCCGATAAGAAGAACCAGGTCCTGGCAGTATGCTGTCAGCAGAGAAGTCAGGAGAAGGGTGGCACTGGAGGATGAAGGGAGGAGGGTCTCTTTCCTGATGAGCTCTTTGTTTCAGGGTGATTTAAAAGGACATCTTTGATTGGGTTTCAAAGTGGCGGCGGATGACTGGCAGTTCTGCCAGAAGCTGTTGCTCTGGTCTCTTTCCCACAAAACGTCCATCAGTAAACAGCCAAAGACAGCACAAAAAGGCAGCATCAATCAGCCTGAGCCAACCACTGTCCCTAACCCGCCCCTGTAATACACACACACTTTTATCTATCCATCTCAACACGCGGGCGCACACACATCTCTGAAGTCGTCTTGAGGACATACCCCCTCCCGCCTCCCCAAATCTATTATCACTTTATTTCTCAGATATATGAGGAAGGGAACGGTCCTTTAATCAAAGCTCCATTGCACGCATGGCTGGTTACATCTTGTGCTTTCATGACGGCGATAATGAATGAGTATAAAACGGAGTATATCAGAGTGGGGTTAAGTATCCATCAGTAGAACATGCTGGCCATGTGTCTTTGTGCATGTGCATCTGGACGTATGTGTATGTATCCACATGGGTATATCTATGTGTTTGAGAGAAAGAAAAAGAGACAGAGAGAGTTGGATTTTGAGTATGTTTACGTATGAGTGAGTGTCTGAGTAAGAGAAAATGTACTACACTGCCTGCATCCATAGATGTAACCCCTGTGTGGTACACAGTAACTTACTGAGCAGAACGCGTGGCTCAGGGAATAAGTCTCCGTATGTGTTGATGAAGATGCGGGCTAGGTCCTGAGCCAACTGCAGATGTTGGACCTGATCTTATCCTACTAGTGGACCTGTCACAACATACAACATAGAAAACCTCACACTCAGTGAATTCATTTTTTAAATATTAATTTAATTTATTTGCTGCAGCACACCCACACTTAATAGAGACTGAGCTCACTTGTAAAGGAGATTATCCGCAGCCTGCAGGACAGGGAAAGACTACAGCCCCACACTCCCCTCATTCTTCTGTTTACTTTTCATCTGGAGAGAGCAAGAGAAATAGGGGAGAGGGGTGTAGCAAGAAGAAAGAGGAAGAAACATTGCAAGGAGAGAATAAGTAGAAAATGAAAGACAAAAAGAAGAAAAATAAAACAGGTTAGCTTCTCTTTAAGGCGGCATGTTCTCTTTACAAGTGACGAGCACTCGCTCATACAAACTCAACATGGCTGAATCACAGGACATTTTCCACCACGTTTGACGTGAAGTCAGCTGTTGAGTAAACAAAAGGTGTTTTCAGTGTAGAACCAGAACACTGCTGGCCGTCCTTTCCTTCCCTCTGGCCTCCTAGTTAAACTGCATGCGGCCAAGGAAATCATTATGAGAACATTTAAACAGATCTGGCAGGTGAGGTGCTGCTATGAGAAACAAACAGGACTAACAATAGCCAGGATGCTGAACATGAGAAAGGAAATGGAGGAAAATGGAAGGATACCATTGAACTTTCCACCATTTGTAACTTGACTAACAATTTAACTGATCAACAACTCAATTGTGCAGCCATTGATATTAATGCATAATTTACACAAAAAGTCAGGATTTGTCCCCATGTAAACTCATTCAGTGGTTGTATCACTGCATTTCAAATCCTACAGTATTCCCAAGCTGTTATGTACCTTTCGGGGGAATACTGGTGAGGCAGCCCAGGATCCAGGACAGTTCAGCGTGTTCAGAGACCTGTGGAAGGGAGGGAGATACCACAACCAGTCACTCAACATGGTCCAAGCCTAAATATTATTATTGGTTTTAAACTAAGCCCACATGTAAAATTAAAAATCAAGTCTCTTCTCCACCACCTCAAATAAACATAACTAAAAACCTTTCAGATCCTCACATGGTGGGACTCCTCAGCCCCACCATGTGGCAGAGATAGGAACTATACTGGATCTTCCCTGTGCCCTAACAACCAAGTGCTCTGTTGCCCAGATGCGTAGCCAATAGCCATACTCCATTATACTAAATCAGTGACAAGGCATTAGAGCCATTATATAACTCCAATCTCCTGGACATTAGCAGGGTTGGATTTAACGACTCCCTCTCTGCATCACGCTACAGCCATCCCATACTTCTCTCTCTCTCTCTCAACATGGGTCTCTCTAAAACCTATGGGGCTTGCCAACAACTCTCATTGGTGGAAAAAAAGGCGCAAAATCCTTCTGCTTCAGAGACTTAAAGTTTATGGGTGCTGGCGAAGTGACTGCCATCCCTCTCCGCTTAAAACGGATTCTAAAGAGTGTGACGTAAACTCAAGACAGCACAGACATAAACAACATTTTTACACTGAATACATGTAGCTAGAGAGGGGGGGATTTGTTACAGACTATGAACGTGAAATAGGACAGATGTTGATGACAGCAGAGTAAGGAAGGAGACACTGATATAGATCTAGGTGCAATAAAATACATTTTAGAATGAACATCAACTCCATTCATATTGAATGTGATCTTTCTTTGTAGTATCTGAAACAAACACAGTGCTAGTAATGTTATGGATTTTGTGATTATAGGACTCTTTTTTTTATTTATTTAGGGAGAAAGCAAAGATATTCCTATAAACCTCAGAGTTTTGTGGATCTGCTGCTGTTATTCCAGTAAGAAATGGTGTAACTCAGTGGCGGTCGGTGGCGTTTTAAGACTAGGGAAGACAGTTTTTATAAAAATTTGATGTGCATGGCCTTATTTCTATTACAGCATATTGGCATGACTGTCATTCATATTCCATTCACCCAGTTCAATGTAACATCGATAGGTGTAGGCTACTACATGATACTCCAATTTGACCTATACCCATCATGATGTTGCTACAACCTAGCCTATATATGAAAGTTTATAACGTAGATGCACAGATCGAGAGACAAATTGGAGTAATCAAGGTGACAGACAGTGGCTGTGTCTGAATACCCATACTTGCGTCCTAAATAATAGGCCGTTAGCGTATGCAAAAAAAATATGTTTTATAGTATGTGACATTTCGAAAATCGAGTATACTTTTGATGCCCAGATGTCATAATTAGATATCTGGATGCACTACCGAAATGAACCAAAAGCGGGAAACAACACAATCACACATGACGCCTTCTCATGATACAAAAATAGAATGTTTTATAGTATGTAACTTTTTAATAAAAAAAAAAATAGAGTATGCTGTAAATGCCAGGATGTTATACTCATTTTGGCTTTATAGCTGATCTGTAGCTGCCTGCTGTGCCTTTAACTAGCTAGGCTACTCATGATATTGCTTGTTTGTTTTTTGCTTTTGATGCGCTTTGAGATTGTTATGAAAAGCATTATAGAAATGCAATTTATTATTATACCAAAGTGACAGCAGTGGGCAGGGTTTCTTTTTACTTTGAACTTCTCTAATTGTTACCATGCACCTGCAACAAGATAGCTGTGAGTGCATTTTTTAATGTTGAAAGTAAAACACACCAACAGTAAATGTACCGGTATCAAATAAACAAAAAATATTACAAACAAGAAACACTTTCAATGAGAACAGAAATCCACTTTGGGTTTTAAAAAAACTAACTTCACCAAAAACAGTAAAAAATGAATACATTAACAGCTATAAATAAAATGCATACAAAATACATAAAACGACTTCTTAATCATGGCCTCTAAAATGGCCATAAGGAGTGCCTCACAGGTGGTCACCTTCTCCCACCTCCCCATCTGGACCCTTTGGGGAGAAAGAGGAGCCCACATCTGCAATGTATTTTTGCTTAAGCCTAAGGTTCTCTCACTTATTTTTCACCCATGCAGGTGACAGCTGCCCCCCCAGCTCACACTCCTTTATCTAGATCCTGAAAAGACATGAGATTAAGTACATTAACCAAAACATGAGTAAAGTAGAGTTGTTTGAACTTTATGTAGCTAGATGGCCACATACTTTATAAAATTAAAGTGCCAAGGTGAAACAGTAATGAGTGCAGCTTACCATTACTTTTACCTTAACAGGGGTGTATACTCCAAACATTTGCAAAACGTTTTGCAACAAAAACTAGCGTTTCTATTGGAAAGGTTCAGCAAACGAGGAGGGAACCTGCCTGAATCTGTCCAATAGAAACACTAGTTTTCATTGCAAAACAGAATATTTTGCAACTGTTTGGGGTAATGATTACACCCATATGTGCAATGAAACTAACCAGCTAGCTAACTAGGCTAAAGTTAAATATGAAGTTGACGGTGAACAGCAAGTAATCATGTAGCTAGCAAACGTTACTGTTCGAACAGTTATAACTTCTAGTCCTAGCTAGCTACTAAAGCACATAGCTATAGTTAGGTCAACCAATAGAGGCCAAGTCTTTGAGTGTATGCATCCTCCAAAGATGGAGAGGGACAGCTCATGGCTTGATCAGAGGAAGGTGGTCAAGGAGACGGGTGATGAAGATGGAGTCTGGTGATGATCTTGTAGAGGAATAGCTACTCTGTTAACCAGCCTGAGTCATGTAGCCACTAGCATCCTTCACAATGTATGGCACCCACCCAGCTCTGGGCGCCAGAAATCTCAGCACATAGTTCAGAGTAGTAGCCAGTTGTCCTCATTACGAGCACTTTGCCTCACCACTGCATTCCTCTACTGCTTTTCCCACTCCTCTCAAGCTCCAGGTGACTGCAATTGATACATGTGTAGGCCTACGGTAACTCAAGTTCACTCCAAATACGTCATTCCAAATGCTAGCTACTTAGCCCACAACAATAACACGAAAGGTCACTGGGTTGGGCTACAGACCATCCTTTCCGGTTCATATGTGAAGCCGACACTGATGGACCTTGGAAAAAACCTACTCTGACTGGGAAAAATAGTTTTGAACGGTCATCCAAATAGTCAGAAACTCAGGCACTTCTTCGACCTGAAGATCACCGACATCCTGATTTTACACAGTCTGAGCTGTGCATTTTGTTGCCGAATTCCTAGTTGTCTTGAATGCACCAAAAGTAAGACGTTTCGGGCGTGGCATACTGCATACTATTTTTTAAACAGTACGTGCTAAATAGTATGTAGTACAATTAGTATACAGTATGCAGTTTAAGTAAGTAGTAGGCAAAACAGATTTCAGACAGCCAGTGACACATTCAATACGGCCTTGCACACAAAGTAAGTAGCATACTGTATTCAGGAAATATTTAAAAAGTCAGTTCCACTACCATATTTACATGTGCAGGGATACTGGAGTGATGGAGGTAGATATTGATAGGGGTAAGGGGACTAGGCAACAGGATATAAGATAAACAGAGTAGTAGCAGCTTGTATGTGAATGGGTGTGCGTGTGTATAGAGTATAGAGTCATATGGAAGAATGGCGCCGGAGGGGATGGCTGCCGTTTTACGGGCTCCCAACCAGTTGTGCCATTTTGTGTATTTTTTCGCACTTATTTTGTGCATAATGTTGATGCTACTGTCTCTATTGACCGAAAATAGCTTCTGGATATCAGAATAGCGATTACTCACCTCGAACTGGACAAAGATTTTTTCTTTAATGAGTCTGACGCAAAGGATATAATATTGCTCCCAGGCAAGGCCCAAATCCCTGTCATTCACATGAAGAAAACAAGGAAATACAGGGGGCGGAGATCTGGGTGTCTTGTGAGAATTAGTCGGCGAGTGGTTAACCTGCCTCTACCATATGTTCTATAGGTAACGTGCAATCACTGGAGAATAAACTGGATGAGCTCCATTCGAGACTATACTACTAACTGGACATTAAAAACTGTAATATCTTATGTTTCACAGAGTCGTGGCTGAATGACGACACAGATAATATACAGTTAGCTGGGTTTTTGGTGCATCGGCAGGACAGAACATCTACGTCTGGTAAGTCGAGGGGTGGGGGTGTGTGTCCATTTGTCAATAACAGCTGGTGTGCGATGTGTAATATTAATTCTTAGGGCTTGGGGGCAGTATTCGAAAGTTCGGATGACTGACGTGCCCAAAGTAAACTGCCTGTTACTAAGACCCAGAAGCTAGGATATGCATATAATTGGTAATATTTGATAGAAGACACTCTGAAGTTTCTAAAACTGTTAAAATACTGTCTGTGAGTATAACAGAACTGATATGGCAGGCGAAAACCTGAATTTTTTGTTGTTGAGGTCACCACCCATTCAAACACTTGTCTGTGGGATATTCAAAGGAAATCCTTCCAGATTGCAGTTCCTATGGCTTCCACTAGATGTCAACAGTCTTTAGAAAGGGTTTCAGGCTTGTTTATTGAAAAATGAGCTAGAATTTGTAGTTTTTCAAGGTGGCTCTCATTTGGACTGTAGTCTTGTGTCGCGTGTGGATGAGGGCGCGCACTTCGTTATTTATCTTCGGTATTGAACATACTATTCTCCGTCTTAAATTTGATCATTGATTTACATATTAGGGTACCTGAGGATTGATTAGAAACGTTGTTTGACTTGTTTGGACGAAGTTTATTGGTAACTTTTGGGATTGCTTTGTCTGCATGTTGAACGACTGGAACGGGTGGATTACTGAATCAAACGAGCCAACTAAACTGACTTTTTTGGGATATAAAGAAGGACTTTATCAAACAAAACAACCATTTGTTGTGTAGCTGGAACCCTTGGGATTGCAAACAGAGGAAGATCTTCAAAGGTAAGTGATTTATTTTATTGCTATTTCTGACTTGTGGCACCTCTGCTGGTTTGGAAAATGTTTTTAATGATTTTGTATGTGAGGCACTGTACTCAGATAATCGCATGGTATGCTTTCGTCGTAAAGCCTTTTTGAAATCTGACAAAGCGGCTGGATTAACAAGAAGTTAAGCTTTTAAATGATGTATGACACTTGTATTTTTTGTATTTTGAATTTTGCGCTTTGCAATTTCACCGGATGTTGTCGAGATGGGGCGTTTGCGTCCCACCTAGCCTTAAGAAGATTTTAAGTTAGTCTTGAGGTATTGCTCGCCTGAGGTAGTGTGGTCTACAGCTTATCATGAGGAACTCTATCTAACAAGAGTAATCTATATTTTTCGTAGCCATCTATTTACGACCACAAACCAACCCTGGCACTACAGGACTGTTTTGCTAGCACAGACTAAAATATGTTCAGGGATTCATCCAATGGCATTGAGGAGTATGCCACCTCAGTCATCGGCTTCATCAAGAAGTGCATTGACAACGTTGTCCCCACAGTCACCGTACGCACTTATCCCAACCAGAAGCCATGGATTACAGGCAACATCCACACTGAGCTAAAGGATAGAGCTGCCGCTTTCAAGGAGCAGGACAATAATCTGGACACTTATAAGAAATCCCGCTATGCCCTCAGACAAACCATCAAACAGCCACAGTGTCAATACAGGACTAAGATTGAATCCTACTACACCGGCTCTGACGCTCGTCGGATGTGGCAGGGCTTGCAAACTATTACGGACTACAAAGGGAAACCCAGCTGCCCAGTGACGTGAGCCTACTAGATGGGCTAAATGCCTTTTATGCTCGCGTCGAGGCAAGCAACACTGAAGCATGCAGGAGAGCACCAGCTGTTCCGGACAACTGTGTGATCACGCTCTCTGAAGCCAATGTGAGCAAGACCTTTAACCTGTCTGGGCTAGGGGGCAGTATTTTCACGGCCGGATGAAAAAAACGTACCCGATTTAAACTGGTTACGACTCTTGCCCAGACATGAGAATATGCATATTATTAGTAGATTTGGATAGAAAACACTCTAAAGTTTCTAAAACTGTTTGAATGTTGTCTGTGAGTATAACAGAACTCATATGGTAGGCAAAAACCTGAGAAAAAGTCAACCAGGAAGTGGAGGATCTGAGAATTATAGTTCTTCTTTCTAGTCCCTTTCAAAACTACAGTATCCGTGGGGTTACGTTGCACTTCCTAAGGCTTCCATTGGCTGTCTGGAGCCTTCAGAAAGTGGTTTGAGCATTCTCCTGTCACTGGGCAGATAATAGGAGCTCAGTTTCTGAGTGGACTGCCTGGCAACAAAGGGATTTGATATGCGCAGTAACGCGAGTACGCTGTTCCTTCTTTTTCTGCTAGAATGAATACGCTATTGTCCGGTTTGAATATTATCGCAATTTTACGTTAAAAATACCATAAAGATTGATTTTAAACAGCGTTTGACATGCTTCTAAGTACGGTAATGGAACATTTGGACTTTTCGTCTCTGGTTCCACGCTCGCGCGTTATGCCTTTGGATAGTGCTCTGAACGCACGAACAAAACAGAGGTATTTGGACATAAATATGGATTATTTGGAACAAAAACAACATTTCTTGTGGAAGTAGCAGTCCTGGGAGTGCATTCTGACAAAGATCAGAACTTGGCGGGTGTCTGTATAGCTCGCCGTGATGGCTGAGCTATGTACTCAGAATATTGAAAAATGTGCTTTCTCCGTAAAGCTATTTTAAAATCTGACACAGCGGTTACATCCAGGAGTAGTCTATCTGTAATTCCTTAAATAATTGTTATATATTTTGTCAACGTTTATGATGAGTATTTTTGATGAGTACATTCACCGGACGTTTTGGTGGGAATACATTTTCTGAACATCACGCGCCAATGTAAAATGCTGTTTTTGTATAAATATGAACTTTATCGAACAAAACATACATGTATTGTGTAACATAATGTCCTAGGAGTGTCATCTGATGAAGATCGTCAAAGGTTAGTGCTTCATTTAGCTGTGTTTTGGGTTTTATTGACACGTCCTTGCTTGGAAAATGGCTGTGTGACTATTTTTGTCTATGTACTCTCCTAACATAATCTAATGTTTTGCTTTCGCTGTAAAGCCTTTTTGAAATCAGACAATGTGGTTACATCAAGGAGAAGCGTATCTTTAAAATGGTGTAAAATAGTTGTATGTTTGAGAAAGTGGAATTATGACATTTTGTTGTTACGAAGCACTTTCAAAGGCTTCCATTGGCTGCCTTCAGAAAGTGGTTTGAGCCTTCTCCTGTCACTGGGCAGAGTATAGGAGCTCAGTTACTGAGTGGTCTGCCTGGCAACAAAGGGATTGGATATGCGCGGTCCCGCAAGCTCGCTGTTTTTCTTTTTCTCCTTGAATGAATACGCTATTGTCCGGTTGGAATATTACCGCAATTTTACGTTAAAAATACCATAAAAATTGATTTTAAACAGCGTTGGACATGCTTCTAAGTACGGTAATGGAACATTTAGACTTTTTGTGTCTCGAATTGCGCTCGGGCGTTACCCTTTGGATAGTGACCTGAACGCATGAACAAAACGGAGGTATTTGGACATAACTATGGATTATTTCGATTAAAAACAACATTTCTTGTGGAAGTAGCAGTCATGGGAGTGCATTCTGACGAAGATCAGCAAAGGTAAGTGCATATTTCTAATACTAATTCTGAGTTTAGGTTGCCCCGAACTTGGCAGGTGTCTGAATAGCTCGTCGTGATGGCGAGCTATGTACTCAGAATATTGAAAAATGTGCTTTCTCCGTAAAGCTATTTTAAAATCTGACACAGCGGTTACATAAAGGAGTTCTGTATCTATAATTCTTAAAATAACTGTTATGTATTTTGTCAACGTTTATGATGAGTATTTTGTCAATTCAACGGATGTTTTGCTGGGAATACATTTTCTGAACCTCACGCGCCAATGTAAAATGCTGTTTTTGGATATAAATATGAACTTGATTGAACAAAAGATACATGTATTGTGTAACATAATGTCCTAGGAGTGTCATCTGATGAAGATCGTCAAAGGTTAGTGCTTCATTTAGCTGTGTTTTGGGTTTTATTGACACATGTCCTTGCTTGGAAAATGGCTGTGTGGTTATTTTGGTATATGTACTCTTCTAACATAATCTAATGTTTTGCTTTCGCTGTAAAGCCTTTTTGAAATCGGACAATGTGGTTGGATTAAGGAGAAGTGTGTCTTTAAAATGGTGTAAAATAGTCGTATGTTTGAGAAATTGAAATTATTGGACTTTTGAGGTTTTGTATTTCGCGACACGCTGTTCCATTGGATATTGGCTAGGCGTTCCGCTAGCGGAACGTCTGTCCTCAATAGGTTTTAATCAAATGGCCAGCCAGGCGATTTCCCCCCACCCCCCGTTTTTACACTGCTGCTACTCACTGTTTATTATTTATGCATAGTCACTTTACCCCTACCTACATGTACAAATTACCTTGTTTAACCTGTACCCCCGCACATTGGCTCAGTACCAGTACCCTGTACATAGCCTTATTATTGCAACTTTTTTATTTTTGTAAATATTTTCTTAACTCTATTTCTTGAACTGCATTGTTGGTTAAGGGCATGTAAGTAAGCATTTCATGGTGAGTTCTACACCTGTTGTATTCGGCGCATGTGACAATTACAATTTGATTTGATTGAGTATAAATATATGTGCATATTATGTGTAAGTGAGCAAATTATGGAGTGAGTGTTTGTATGTGTGTTGGAGTGACAGTGTGTGTGAGTGTGTAAGACCATCTGAGTATGCATAACAACAGTGCAAAGATTGAAATAAAAGGTCAATAAAGATGCAAGGTTAACGCAGATAGTCCGTGAAGCTATTTTGGTAGTTATTTAATAGTCATATTGCTTGGGGATAAAAGCTGTTTAAGAGACTGTTGGTGTCAGACTTGATGACCGGTACGTCTTGCCGTGCGACACCGGTACCTCTTGCCTGCATCTAGTTGATCTGGGGAGTAATCATTAGTCCAAAATGTGTTTATTTTGGACAAATTCAGGTAGGTCCATCCAGAATCGGCAGAATGAATACACTCCTGATCTCCAGTCACACACAATTCACTTTCATAGCAGCCACGTACAGCATCATCGCTTTGCTCATTGTATAATTTCTTATCGCATCTGCGCGCTCTCCTCCTCTCACCTTTTCCCTTAGCTGTTGTGTTGTGCAGTGAAGTCCACAAGCAATCTGTGACAAGCCACAAAAACCTCTCCAAGCCAAACATTCAAACCATAAATGCTAACCTCTATAGAGTCTCCATCGTTGTAACCATAATTAGCTAACGTCATAGTCAACAAATTCAAAATCAAATAAATTGTATTTGTCACATGCGCTGAATATAACAGGTGTAGACTTACAAACCCTTAACCAACAATGCAGTTTTAAGAAAAAAAGAAATGTTAAGAAAGTATTTACCAAAATAAACTGAAGTTAAACTAACGCTTTAGTAAACCCACAATCAAATCCATGTGCACAATCAGGCATAACAGTGTACAGTAAGCAGTTTGCAATTACACCGGTGGCAATACATTTATAAAACCAAAAGCTTACTTTGACTTGGAAGAGATGTAGTGTTGGATGGCCTCAGCCAGCTAGCTAACAGAAATAGCATTCCTCTCTGTTTGAGTTAAGTTGTTGAGTAGGCTAAATTAGCTGCATTAGCTAAGTAAGTGAAAGGTTAACTAAGAAGAAGAACAAATATATATATATATATATATATACAATAGTTGAAAAGTTTTGAACAAATTAATTTATTAAATGGAGAAGCAGCAGAGGGGGAGAGCTAGCTATATATATATATATATATATATATATATATAAGAAATTAATTTGTTCAAAACTCTTCAACTATTGTCTTTCTCTCTCTGAGTCAACTACTCACCAAATGTTATGCACTGCAGTGCTAGCTAGCTGCAGCTTATGCGTTCAGTACTATATTGATGCTCTGATCCTTTGATTGGATGAACAACATGTCAGTTCATGCTGCAAGAGCTCTGATGGGCCAGAGGGTGTCCTCTGGAAGTCGTCATAATTACTGTGTAAGTCTATGGAAGTGGGTGAGAACCATGAGCCTCCTAGGTTTTGTATTGAAGTCAATGCACCCAGAGGACAGAAAATAGCTGTCCTGTAGGGTAGCACTCTGTGCACACTGTGCTACCCTACAGGGTGCTGTTGAGGCTACTGTAGACCTTCATTGCAAAACATTGTGTTTTAATTAATTATTTGGTGGCGTGAATATATTTAGTCTAGTTTTATCTAAAAAGGATAACAGACGTTTCACTATTTTTATATTTTATGAAGTTCACTGAGTAGGATGGTTTTCCCCTTCCTCCTCTGAGGAGCTTCCACTGGTGTAACTTTACTATGGTCTTTCTCTCGGACACACATACGCCCACGCACACACACTCACGCAATCTTTTCAAGCTGAAGGCCCTTCAATTAAGACACTATTGATTTCAACTGGTTACCATTTTTTCAATGAAGTCAAGTGTTTTCTTTGGGCGGTAGTGGTATTCGTACATGTGGAACAGACTCTGGTTAGTTTGTTCAATAGGAGATCCCCTTCGCTGCCAATATATGTGACATGAAGCTAAATGGGAATAAAAATAGGCCTCGGCGCGTGTGTGAGAGAAATATCACAGATGGACCACCCTATCAAAACACATATGTCACTTGCAGAGATATTCTGACACACACATACAAACACACGTTAAGTGTCCAGGGAGAAGAAAATGTCTATTCGGATTACACTTCCTTTCCTAACTCAGGAGTTTACCCCAAAAAATGTATCCCCTTCATGTGGCTTCCTCTGAAGTAAATGGTGGTATGTGTTTTCATAATCCCTGGGAATTTACAGAGCACACAGTGAAGATAAGGATTGGAGTGATAAAAGAAGCGTTTTAAACTGCCTGCATTAGGTAACCATTCAGAGCTTGCCATGATAAAATAAACATTCCAATATGGCCGCCACTTCAGCTGACTTTCTTGATGACATGCTGGGAAACAGATCCAAAGCAGCCTGCTCAGACCGCCAAGTCACAAACACACTCTCAGCTTTTCCAACTGTTTGCAACACCACATTAGAAAATGCTCAAACTCTTTTAATAGAGCAGTGATTATGTGTGTGTGTGTGTATGCATGAGTGTGTACCTGCCTGGATGTGTGTCTGACTAACCTGTGACTGCTGGAAGAGGATAGATGTCTCTGGGTCGATGCCACAGGCCAGCAGGCTGACAACCATAACCAGTATGTTGACCCGCAGAAGGGCGGGGTCCTGGGACTGGGTGATGGAGTACAGGTCCACTATGCTGTAGATCACTGAGGGGTACTGGCTCTGTAGGGACACCCAGCTCTCCAGAGCCCCAAAGTAATTCCCTAGGTGGAGCACAGACGTGGGCTGGATCCCAGAGAACACATACCCTCTTGGAGGCTCCTGTTGAGAAGCGGAGGAGAGAGAAGAGTTTGAAAAGAGATGGAACTTGAGAGGGAGAAGCAACTTCCTGATGGGCCGCCCCCAGGTGGTAAGGGTAGGCAACAACACGTCTGCCACGCTGATCCTCAACACCGGGGCCCCTCAGGGGTGTGTACTTAGTCCCCTCCTGTACTCCCTGTTCACCCACGACTGCGTGGCCAAGCACGACTCCAACACCATCATTAAGTTTGCTGACGACACAACAGTGGTAGGCCTGATCACCGACAACGATGAGACAGCCTATAGGGAGGAGGTCAGAGAACTGGCAGTGTGGTACCAGGGCAACAACCTTTCCCTCAATGTGAGCAAGACAAAGGAGCTGATCGTGGACCACAAAAAAAAGGCGGGCCGAACAGGCCCCCATTAACATCAACGGGGATGTAGTGGAGCGGGTCGAGATTTTCAAGTTCCTTGGTGTCCACATCACCAATGAACTATCATGGTCCAAACACACCAAGAAAGTCGTGAAGAGGGCACGACAAAACCTTTTCCCCCTCAGGAGACTGAAAAGATTTGGCATGGGTCCCCAGATCCTCAAAAGTTATACAGCTGCACCATCGAGAGCATCCTGACCAGTTGCATCACCGCCTGGTATGGCAACTGCTCAGCATCTGACCGTAAGGCGCTACAGAGGGTAGTGCGTACGGCCCAGTACATCACTGGGGCCAAGCTTCCTGCACTCCAGGACCTATATAGTAGGTGGTGTCAGAGGAAAGCCCATAAAATTGTCAGACTCCAGTCACCCAAGTCATAGACTGTTTTCTCTGCTACCGCACAGCAAGCGTTACCGGAGTGCCAAGTCTAGGTCCAAGAGGCTCCTTAACAACTTCTACCTCCAAGCCATAAGACTGCTGAACAATTAATGAAATGGCCACCGGACAATTACATTGACCCCCCCTTCCATTTGTTGTGTACACTGCTGCTACTCACTGTTTATTTTCTATGCATAGTCACTTCACTCCCTACATGTACAAATTACCTCAACTAACCTGTAGCCCCACACACTGACTCGGTACCGGTACCCCCTATACATAGCCTCGTTATTGTTATGTTATTGTGTTACTTTTTATTTTAATTTAATTTTTACTTTAGTTTATTTGGTAAATATTTTCTTAACTCTTCTTGAACTGCACAGTTGGTTAGGGCTTGTAAGTAAGCATTTCACGGTAAGGTCTACACTTGTTTTATTCGGTGCATGTGACAAATAAAGTTTGACTTGATTTGAACAAGAGTAATAAAAGTAACAAACTTCAAGACAACATCAAGAGAAAGAAAATACGAAATTAAGGAGAGAAAGAAAACGTGAAGTCATCTGCAGAGGTGTTTGTACTGTATGCTGCCAACTGGCAGATTGGGAGGCAGTGGTCATGGTTGTATTGCTGTTATGGAGATGCTTAATAAAATCCATACCTAGCACCTCTGTAACAGTCAATGGGAGAACGTAACCCCCATATGTCCAATAAAAATATAGAACACTCTCCAGACAGCCAATGAAGCCAGAGCAACAACTACAAATGGCCAATGAAAGCAGGGCAGAATGGAAAATAAACCAATAAGAGTTGAAAAAAAATGTAGGTTTAGGTATATAGTCAGAGCAGAAATCAAGTGTGTGGTGTGTGTGTGAGTGAGAGTCTATACTCAAGAGCGTCATAAACCACAGCTATCAGAAACAATTACATGAAGACCTTATTTTAAAGCCTTGGTGGGAGTTGAGGAATAGGCGCTTTTTAAAATTGGGATCCTTAACGTTAAGAAAAATCCCGAAACCGATTTCAATTGTTGTTGTTTTTTAACAAAATTTTAAATCACAGTGCAGTTATCACAAAACATTATTCTCCGTGTTATAGCCTACTTAGACAGGAGGCTATAAAGGCCAGGGGAAAGTGGTGTAATTAAATTAAACCAAGAGAAAAAGGCAAACTTTAGGCTACTTTGCTAGGCATACAAAACAAGACGTTGCGATACAGATTACCAAGACATTCTTTCTGTCTGCCCCCTCTTCTCTCTCCCTCACGCTTGCCCGCCTGCCCTTGCGCATCGCTAATGATGCGAGCGTGTTCAGACTTCAGTCTGTTGCGTGTAGAATATCCTAGCCTATTCATCAATAACAGGCCCTGCTTTACAGAAATTGCGAGACATTGCAAGCCAATAAATTGCAATATACAACATTCCATTGTAAGATACAGCTTTTGATTGCCGATAGATAGGCCTAGTGCACAGTTTTGACTCCCTCTGCCTGGTGGCTGAACCTGCTCTTTCTGTGCCCCTCCGCTCTCTCTCTGTCCCTTGCTAGTTCACTATGAAAGATGCGAGTGTTTGTGTTCTCGGAAGTACGGCAACTAAATCAGTCTCCTCCGTTTCAAAAACACTGAATCTTAGGAGGCGATTATTAGCGGAATGTACATATACATACTACCTCAATTGGCCCGACCATCCAGTGCTCCCGCACATTGGCTAACCGGGCTATCTGCATTGTGTCCCACCACCCACCACCCGCCAACCCCTCTTTACACTACTGCTACTCTCTGTTCATTATATATGCATAGTCACTTTAACCATATCTACATGTACATACTACCTCAATCAGCCTGACTAACCGGTGTCTGTATGTAGCCTCGCTACTTTTATAGCCTCGCTACTGTATATAGCCTCGCTAATGTTTTTCACTGTCTTTTTACTGTTGTTTTTATTTCTTTACTTACCTATTGTTCACCTAATACCTTTTTTGCACTATTGGTTAGAGCCTGTCAGTAAGCATTTCACTGTAAGGTCTACACCTGTTGTATTCGGCGCACGTGACAAATAAACTTTGATTTGATTTTAATTTAATCCTGACTCCAGAGAAGAAGAGGTGAAGCGAGAGGTTTCACTCTCGCCAAAATAAGCCCAATGTATTTCTATGGACTTGTTTCGAACCTAAGCTTGTCACCTGCCTTCCCTCCTTTAGGACGACTCCCATTGTTAGGGCGGAGACATGAGCATCTCGTCATCATATACAGATCTCTGTTGACACTCAGAAATGGCAGTGGACATGCAAGTCGAGGAGTCGAGGAATCAATTATTTTGCAGTCGACTCTCAATCACCAAGTCATCGTCAGTAACTTTGGAAAAATGCAAGCGACAGCACCAACATCCTGTATGGTAATACTTTTGAGAAGTTAAAGGAGAAGGAAATGCAAACATTGCGAGGTCGATTTGGGGTATAGTAATGGCAGTACAGGTGCAGTGCTTAACCATCTGAAATGGGACACATCGTGAGACCCAAACCATTGCTGGCAGCAGCATGGAATTTTAACGGAAAACCGATATAAAAATGGCTGTTTAAATGTTACATCCCTATGCCCTTTGACTAAAACCTAAAGAAATGTAGGCCTAACATATTGGAACCAAAATTCAAATTCTATCAGGCAGATGGAGTTATACGTATGGCTGTGACCAAGGTGATTCCAATATTGTTTGATAAAAAGTAGAGAACTTTACAGACCATGAGTGGTCTTGTTGCACTACATGTAATGAGGACATGAATAAGGGGTCCTTATGGTAGAGCTGACCCTGCTCATTCCTGATTCATTTAGGATTTTATAAAAATCTGACATCTTTTAGGAATCACAGTTTTGAGATAAATATTATTTAAAGTCACAGAGAGCTATTGCAAGAAACTACATAATATCATTTTTCTTATAATATCCATTATTGTCATTTTTTGGAGAGTTTGAAATGTAGATCCTTTGCTCCGGACAAGGGCATGTCCAGGCATAGAGCCTATTAAATTAATCATATTTAAAACATTTAGAAAATTCCCAAAACAAATATTTTCTCCAAATCTTTTCCTTTAAATTCCCAAAAATATAAATTGTTAACTCAAATAATGCAACAAAATCTAATTAAAAATAAAAGTTTCCTTGCCGGACAAGGATTGTGTCACGTCCTGACCAGTATAGGGGTTATTTGTGATTGCAGTTTGGTCAGGACGTGGCAGAGGGTATTTGTTTTATGTGGTTTGGGGTGGTGGTTTGTTTAGAAGGGTGTTTGATTTATTATTTCCGGGTTTTGGGTTATGTTCTATGTTTTTGTATTTCTATGTTCTTTCTGGTTTAGTATTTTCTATGTTAGGTAATTGGGTTTTGGACTCTCAATTGAAGGCAGGTGTTTGTAGTTGCCTTTGATTGAGAGTCCTATATATAGGGATGTGTTTTGTTTGTTAATTGTGGGTAGTTGTTTTTTTTTTGCATTGTGTTGGTGTAGCCTGCAAAACTGTTTCCTGTTGTTGTTTATTGTTTTTTTGGTGTTCACATTCAATAAATATAATGATGAGCACGCAACCTGCTGCGCCTTGGTCCTCTCTTCACGAAGACAGCCGTTACAGATTGTCCCAACTTTCATGAATCCCTGAGCTAATTTCCTGCTATTCTACACATTTTGCCATGAGGCTGAGAGAAAATGTTTTAAAGCTAATTCCCTGTTATTCAAAATATATTTTCATGGCTTATGACGTGTTCATGTGCTATCTGGGGGGCCCAACCTCTGGGGGGACCCCAACCCCAATTTAAAAAAAATAATACCATTGCGATTATTATATTTTTTTCTTGGGTTCAGGGCTCCCAAAACTCATGGGCCCCCCATCTTGAAGGGGTTGCAGGAGTGTGTGCTACGCCAGTGGTGCCACGTACAAGACAACTCAGAAACTCAGAGGTAACATGTACATACTTGTTTTTGCATAGAGCTTTCTATTGGTTGATTCTGATACTTTCCAAGTGGGAAACTCGTACCTCATCTTTCTACAAGTTTCCAAGTCGGACATATGCGAGTTTCCGAGTTGTCTTGAAGGTGGGACGATCTCTTGCATGTCTTCACTCACAAACTTGATACTCTTAAAGAAACCGTGTACAATTTCCAATGTAATGCATCTCAGTAGGTAGTGCTTTTACACAATGTAGAAACCTAATATTTCGACAAATGACTTTGTAATACAGGTTTTTGTATCAATATTTTAGCTTTTTATAATAAACAAATGTCTTTACACTGTTAAATACTAGGGTTTAGGTTTCTAGTGCACAACATGTGCTTCAGAAATAGCTATAATTCATATAGGCTAGGCCCAATATAGGCTATATCTGAATCAATTCAAAAAACATATTTTCTGGTGCTCCTACATTTTATGTTGTGTTTGTAACTTTTAAGTTGGGAGCACCAGTGCTACCAATGAAAAGTGTTCATTTAGAGCCCTGCTTGCAACCAAGAAAATCATGTTGAAATCCCTGCTGTGTAACTTGGGCTGCCATCTTTGAAATTCTTTATCTTTACAAATCTTTAGAAACTTAATCTCAAAGTTTGTGCAGGAAATTGTACAGTATTTTCTTTTTTAGGTTATCATAACTAATTACAAAACACTCAGAGGATACTCTCGCTCTTGTAAATTTGGCAAACAGCAATAGTACTCTGAATCACAATCAGTTTATCTGAGGAACCAACAGCCTTCCACGGCCTCTGGGATCAGATAACCACTGTTCTGAGAACAGTCCTGTCTGTCTCGTTCTTTTGGGCCTATTGGATCAGATAACTACCGTCTGGTATCAGATTTCAGGTCAGTAAAAGGCGATGGCAGGAAGGAACTGGGTGCTTATGTCATTATTACTGAGGGGGTAATTGTAGCAGAGAGCCATTGATGCTGAGGGCCCCTTCAGAGGTGTCAGGAGTGATTTGGGTGCGGACGGCCTGAATCTGGCTCATGTGTGTTCTCACCTCGTGTTGACACGCCAAACGCATGTTCCCCCCTTGCCCCGGGGGAGGCTTTTAGCCATGCAGACATGGTAATGGTGTCATTTGAGACAATAACAGGCTAACTGAGTCAGCGCTAACTCTTAACTAGCCACTGGGTAATCAGGCTATCACACGTCACTGCGCCTGCCTGACACATCTGCTCTGCGTTGCATTTGGTCAGAGAAAATAAACTTATTTTTAACTTGTGCCACTACAGTTATGAGGAAAGAGACAGAGAATTTGGAAAATCTGATAAATGTTGACAGCACAACAGTATTGGTGTAATTTGAAGGTAAACATTATTTGAGGGTTCGCCGTTGCCATTAACTGAAAAGAAAAGATTAAAAGACGATGCCGAATCTCTTCCATTCATAACCAAACCCCCTCAACCTGTCCAACTGTTTCTCACTCCCCCACTCGCTCTTCCTGCACTCTCTCCTTACTCATTTGTGTCTCTCCATTTTCCCTTACTCCATCTCTCCCACCAAATGTGGGCCTGTTGATGACACGTAGCAGCAGCGGTAACTTTGGGTGTTCTCTCCTCATATTTTACTCTGACAGGTGCGTCGCGGTCCTACCACAGTGTAGCCTAGGTGACGAAAGGTTTCTTCATCCACATCTAGCATACGGTGAATACATTACACACTGTGTGCGAGTGTGACATTAACGCCAACAGCTAGAAGGGTTACGTACACTTTCATGCCGTGTTTTCACACTTGCAGACACTTTCCGGGAATGTGTGTTCATATAATGTGTGTTCATATGTGTGTGTGTATATTTATGTGTCCTTACGTGTAGGAGGGTATGCAGGAGTGTGTGTGTGTGTCTGATCAACCTGAGTGAAGCAGGAATGACAGAACTCATCACAGGTGGGAAAGGCAGTCACATCTGTCATGAAAACAGCACTAATGACATTACACAGGAATGTAATGCAAGGCTTCTATTAAGCATACATTTAAAAATGAATGGTCATTTAGCAGACGCTCTTCAACAGCGCGGCTTAAAAACAAACAATCGTTGATTGGACATTTTGAAACTGATTCAGTTAGTTGAGAAAACAACAGTTTTTTCTTTATTATGAGAAGACCTCAGGCCAAAATTCCATGAAGGAGCACAAGTCTCTTCTCTTTCCGCACTCTCCCAGATCTTTGAAACACATGTGGATCATAGCATATGGATGAAGAGGAATGCCAGAAATCTTTAACTCCGTGCAAAGTAAAGTCCTGTGACATCTTTCCACTAGAATGTGTAAAGATGTCAAATACATTGCTATACAATGGGAGGATCTGCCAGGACAGAGAGTGAAAAAATTTCTCACTAACCAGGTTTCCATCCAACTTTTTATGCGAGTAAAGTACATCTCAGATAAAAAGAAAGTAATGACAGGCCTGATGGAAACCGAAAATGTGTTGGTAAACTTACCAAATATTGACAAAACATATTACGCTAGACAAGGTGGGATCTTTTTGTGTCTGTAAAATTAATTATGCGAGAAATGTCGGTGGTAACGCTTTCATGTGAAAATATTGATATAACCATCATATCGACGTAAACTTGGAGTCACGCGATGACTCGCCTCCAACCACGACTCGTCTGGAAAGCAGTTTATTAGACTACAGATGAAATAAGTTATGATGAATTCACAGGGTGGTTAAAGTGCACGGTGATGATGCTCCTTCTTTCCGATAAATATTTTGGGTCTTATTTTGGTGACATGATCATCGACGGTTGGCTGCAGTTTGACAAATTAAAATAATCTTGCTCTTCTGTCCATAATTGTCACGTCCTGACCAATATTTAGGTATTATTTGTATTATATTTGGTCAGGATGTGGCAGAGGTATATTTGTTTTGTATTGTGGGGTTTTGTGTGTGGTGTAGTGGGGTGTGTTAGTTTTGGTATAGGTTCTAGGTTTGTTTTTCTATGTGTAGTTTTGGGTGCTGGACTCTCAATTGGAGGCAGGTGTTTCTAGTTGCCTCTGATTGGGAGTCCTATAAGTAGGTGTGTGTTTGTTTGGTAGGTTGTGGGTAGTTGTATTTGCACTGCGTTTATTCTGCCTATAAAACTGTCACTAGTCTTTATTCGTTTTCTTGTTTTTTCTCCGTGTTCTCTTTATTCTATTAAATGAAGATGAGCATTCACATCCCGGCTGCGTTTTGGTCTGTACAACCCAACGAACTCTGTGACAATAATAATCTCATCCTGTAGACAATACCCGCATTGTATCTGTAAACTGTTGGCTAGAGTGCACGTGCCTATATCAGAATGGGCACACTTGCTATATAACGCAATTTATTTTGTGAGTTAAAAATGCGATAGAAACCCATTTAACTTGTATTTTTTATTGGGTACATGGGAATTTAACCACAAAAGGTATTTTTTATGTGCACTACGTCATCATGCACAGCCTTTTATCCGCAACAAGTCAATTTGATGGAAACACATCACTGGTGGGAAAATGTACATATTGTTTTAATGCAGATTTTAGAATAATCACATGAAATTCGGGCTACCAGTTGGTTGGAAACCTAGCTACTGAATGATGGATATTGTGCTCTTGTAACGACCGTCGCAATGAGGGGACCAAGGTGCAGCGTGGTAAGTGTTCATCTTGATATTTATTTTTACTCAGAACACTTAAAAGAAAATAATAAACAATGGAAACGAAAGCACACAGTTCTGTCAGGTAAAACACAAAACAGAAAACAACTACCCACAAAACACAGGTGGGAAAAGGCTGCCTAAGTATGATTCCTAATCAGAGACAACGATAGACAGCTGCCTCTGATTAGGAACCATACTCGGCCCAACACAAAGAAATACAACACATAGAATGCCCACCCCACACCCTGACCTAACAAAATAGAGAAATAAACCGTCTCTCTCAGGTCAGGGTGTGACAGCTCTCAAGTTACCACAAAAATATAAGTCTGCTTTCTTAACAGTTTTCCAAGTATGTTGTGTAGGCCTACATTGCAAGATCTAGACTTCCAATGTCATTTGAGTTGACTGGCTGCTTGTCAGGAGAATTTTCAATCCCAATGATAATAACTAACAATCAATAAGCTTTGACCAATCCCCGAGGTTTGTAAGACCCTGGGTTTAATAATAATTAGGCAAAGACTCAGCTTATGCAAAAGGTTTGTACAGTTTATTCACGAGAGCGCTCTGAAGTCCATAATACAAAGACATCCATTTTATAGTTCACTCCCTACTTACGCACATACATACACACGAACAGTAGATATCCTACGCACATACATACACACGAACAGTAGGTGAGTTGTATCCACTCTTTATCACTACCAAGCTGGCAGTTCCATTCCCCCGAGATTAGAGGAACCTTGAAAGGACTCCCTGTCCTATCATAAGTTTTTCAGAGTTCTAGCCAGGTCAGGTCATGCATAGTTCAATGGTACCCGGTCTCTCCTTAGTCACACTGAAGCTTACCATTCTAATTCATTATACATGTTACAGAATCGAATGATTACTAATAGTTACATTTGTCTAATTATTCATTATATCTGTTACATCATGTCATAATTACGTTTCAGGGTGGAATTTGTTTAGTCATTACCTTTAAGCATATAATTCCCTTATCACTGCTGTCCAGCCAGCCAACACCATACATCACCTAATTGGTCATTGGATTGGGCAAGAGGCAGTTTCTCTTCTCAGGGATTTTCTCCTCATACATCATATCAGAGTGGCTCACTGACATCCCCCTCACAGGGCTTCCAGAAGACCGGCCGCTGCAGTGGCCACCACTCCAGAATGCCAATTTCAACACTTCTCAGAGTCGCCACCGGGGGCACCGGCCACCCCTGCAGGGTACCATCAGCCTCTCGTGAGCCCAGGGAAGCTATCCAGATCAGACCCAGCATGGGGAGCACTGAGCTGGGCCTAAGCAGAGGGGATTAGGCCCTCTCTGGTTCTTGTGTCCATCCGCCTGGGTCTCTCTCTCACTCTCTCTCTCTCTCTCTCTCCAACTGATACACACACACACACACACACACACACACACACACACACACACACACACACACACAGGGTCCAGTGTTCCCGCACACCCCATTAAAACACAGACACCATGCTGAACCAACCCCTAAAACAGGCCTTGTTCTAGCTGCTTCTGCAGCTATCACTACTGCCTTCCTCATCTCCCCCCTCCATCCCTCTTTCTCTCTATCGCGCATCGGGACCTGTTAAGGCAGGCGATCAACAGAGCCCCACTTCAGTGAGCTATTGAGCAGGAAATGGTGTTTAATGTACATCCTCCCTTTTAGAGGGTGATAGAGCAGTGTGTGTGTGTGTGTGTGTGTGTAGCCTGTTTCAGATCACACCCCAGCTTGAAACAAAGTGTGAATGACCACAGAGAAAACACAGGGGCAAAATGAAAGGGAGCAATGGAGAAACTAGAGGGAAAGAAAGAGTGAGTAGGTCAGGGTGAGCGAGAGAGAGAGAGAGTTTATTTTTCTCTGAAAAGTTGGTGTGACTGGTATGGATGCAGGAGCGGGGGGCCCAAACGGAGCGTTTGATTAAATCTGTGGTTGACGTGTGAGACAGGTGAGATTGATGAGGTTCCTCTGTGCTTCACACTGTGCGGAGAGCGGGGGGGGAGGGGGGGGTAGGAACAGAACGTGGCAGTGTGGCGAGCCAGGGAACAGGGCCCACTCACGCCGTGGGGTCCCCTGGCTGATTAATGGGACTGGAGGCCCTTCAAAAACAGTACTCCCTGCAGACAGACTGACAGCACTCCAAAAATAACCAGGAGGCAGCCCAGCCCGGGCCAAGCTAACCCAATACAGAGCTATAATGCTAAAGCCCAGGCCCAGGACAACCCCAAATACATCTACAGCTACTGCTAAAGCCTAGGCCCAGGACTACCCCAATATATATCTACAGCTACTGCTAAAGCCTAGGCCCAGGACTACCCCAATATATATCTACAGCTACGGCTAAAGCCCAGGCCCAGGACTACCCCATTATACAGTTTAAGTCGGAAGTTTACACACACGTAGGTTGGAGTCATTAAAACAAATTTTCAACCATTCCACAAATTTCTTGTTAACAAAATATAGTTTTGGCAACTCGGTTAGGACATTACTTTGTGCATGACACAAGTAATTTTCCCAACAATTGTTTACAGACAGATTATTTCACTTATAATTCACTGTGTCACAATTCAAGTGGGTCAGAAGTTTACATACACTAAGTTGACTTTGCCTTTAAACAGCTTGGAAAATTCCAGAAAATTATGTCATGGCTTTAGAAGCTTCTGATAGGATAATTGACATCATTTGAGTCAATTGGAGGTGTACCTGTGGATGTATTTCAAGGCCTAGCTTCAAACTCAGTGCCTCTTTGCTTGACATCATGGGAAAATCCAAAGAAATCAGTCAATACCTCAGAAAAAAATTTGTAGACCTCCACAAGTCTGGTTCATCCTTGGAAACAATTTACAAATGGCTGAAGGTACCATGTTCATCTGTACAAACAATAGTACGCAAGTATAAAGACTATGGGGACCACACAGCCGTCATACCGCTCAGGAAGGAGATGCGTTCTGTCTCCTAGAGATGAATGTACTTTGGTGCGAAAAGTGCAAATCAATCCCAGAACAACAGCAAAGGACCTTGTGAAGATGGTACAAAGTATCTATATCCACAGTAAAACGAGTCCAATATCGACATAACCTGAAAGGCTGCTCAGCAAGGAAAAAGCCACTGCTCAAAAACCGCCATAAAAAAGCCAGACTACGGTTTGCAACTGCACATGAGGACAAATATCGTACTTTTTGGGGAAATGTCCTCTGGTCTGATGAAACAAAAATAGAACTGTTTGGCCATAATGACCATCATTATGTTTGGAGGAAAAAGGGGGAGGCTTGCAAGCCGAAGAACTCCATCCCAACCGGGAAGCACGGGGGTGGCAGCATCATGTTGTGGGGGTGCTTTGCTGCAGGAGGGACTGGTGCACTTCACAAAATAGATGGTATCATGAGGAGGAAAATGATGTGGATATATTGAAGCAACATCTCAAGAAATCAGTCAGGAAGTTAAAGCTTGATCACAAATGGGTCTTTCAAATGGACAATGATCCCAAGCATACTTCCAAAGTTGTGGCAAAATGGCTTAAGGACAACAAAGTCAAGGTATTGGAGTGGCCATCTCAAAGCCCTGACCTCAATCCTATAGAAAATGTGTGGACAGAACTGAAAAAGCATGTGCAAGCAAGGAGGCCTACTAACCTGACTCAGTTACACTAGCTCTGCCAGGAGGAATGGGCCAATTTTCACCCAACTTATTGTGGGAAGCTACCTGAAACGTTTGACCCAAGTTAAACAATTTAAAGGCAATGCTACCAAATACTAATTGAGTGTATGTAAACTTCTGACCCACTGGGAATGTGATGAAAGAAATAAAAGCTGAAATAAGTCATTCTCTCTTCTATTATTCTGACATTTCACATTCTTAAAATAAAGTGGTGATCCTAACTGACCTAAGACAGGGAATATTTTACTAGGATTAAATGTCAGAAATTGTGAACTGAGTTTAAATGTTTTTGGCTATGGTGTATGTAAACTTCCGACTTTAACTGTATATCGACAGCTACTGCTAAAGCCCGGACCCAGGACTGCCCGAATATACAGACAGCTACTGCTAATGCCTAGGCCCAGGACTACCCCAATATATATCTACGGCTAAAGCCTAGACCCAAGACTACCGCGATACAAAGCTATAGATACAGTCTGAGCTCAGTCCTAACCGAATGCCTACCCAATACTGCCAGAACTAGAGCCCTGGTCTAACAAACCCAATACCGCTACGGCCCAGGCCTAGCTAACCCACTACAGCTACAGCCCAGGCCTAGCTAACCTACTACAACTATGGCCCAGGCCTAGCTAACCTTATACAGCTACAGCCCAGGTCTAGCTAACATGATACAGCCCAGGCCTAGCTAACCTGATACAGCCTATGCCTAGCTAACCTGATACAGCCCAGGCCTAGCTAACTTGATACAGCCTATGCCTAGCTAACCTAATACAGCCCAGGCCTAGCTAACTTGATACAGCCCAGGCCTAGCTAACCTGTTACAGTCCAGGCCTAGTTTACCTGGTACAGCTACAGCCCAGGCCTAGCTAACCCGATACAGCCCAGGCCTAGCTAACCTGTTACAGTCCAGGCCTAGTTTACCTGGTACAGCTACAGCCCAGGCCTAGCTAACCCGATACAGCCCAGGCCTAGCTAACCTGTTACAGTCCAGGCCTAGTTTACCTGGTACAGCTACAGACCAGGCCTAGCTAACCCGATACAGCCCAGGCCTAGCTAACCTTATACGGCTACAGCTTTGTTGGGCACAACGTGTCCAAATCAAGACATTGGACAAATTAAGTCCTTTCCAATAGCATTTGGTAACATTAAAAGGCCTTTGCATTAATTAAATAATGAGGGTTTAGAATTTCTCTATAAAAATATTTCCTCCCTCAATGACTTAATGATGGAGTTGTTTAATTTTACTCCACAGACTGTAGGGAAAACGAAAGTGGAACTAATAATACCACAAGCACATAAGTCACAACACAGCAAAAATAACCTTCACACACTTCATAAATTATTCAATCTATAATTATGGTAACACTCAGGCCAGGGCCACCCACTGTCAGCTGTCTCTCTCCATCCCTCTCTCTTTCTCTGAAGAGTCTAGTAATTTCCTCCTGCACAGGCAGCATCTGTTGACTTGAGCTCGACCCAAAAGTGCGATACAAGATACTTGGTACATTTTAATTAAAAGTGTGAGACCTTCTGTCCAATCTCTGGGTCTCCACAGTGTAAAACATGGGATTGGGAAACGTGTAAGGCTCCCTTGGTATTAAGATGGACATATTACAGAGACAGACTTATTCTGTAATTCAGCTTAGGTATGTCAAAAAACGAAATTTGGACAAATGGTTAATGTGCAAAGCATTCGTGGGCCTAGCAGGACTGTGACATACCTAATTATCCTGTATGGAGGGGACTGGTGAGAATTAGTGGGCTTTTCTGACAGTTTAAAATAAATAGGGCAATTAATGAATATACTCAACCTAAAGTCCATGATGTTTCCCTGTTCCCCTCTCTCTCCCATGTGGGGCTGGGGAGCTGTTCTAATGGTTTTTGCTGACACCACAGTGAGTGAACATGGAAATGAGCGGAGCACAGAGATGAATTAGAAGTCACTTCCTCCTTCCTGGAGCATTGGGTTGAGATGACTGATATCAGCCACTGGGACCACAGGCAAGTTAAGGAGCGGACAGAGAGGAGTGGATGGAGCACCATGTTACACAGAGCTGTGAGGAATCATGTCTACCCAAAGCTGCTGCAAGTCTGCACTCAGGTTAGTCTCTCTGCCCCTATCAACTGATTTAATATCAGTTCTGTCTACATCACATCCTGACCCAAAATAGATTCACCATTATGGCTCTCTCAGACCAGTTATATATTCAAGTCCATCAACTGCCCACAATCTCATGCTGTAATATACTTAATGAAAACATGCTTACACACTGACATGTTGAGGTAAAAATCGACAGATACAAAAACTGTCACTGCGTTTTAACATCAACCTTAGGGATGAGGATGACTGTTCTATGCACAGGTTCCATGCTTTTGCACGTTGACTGAAAATAGCTCTACAATATTCCTTACTATAAGCACAAAAAGAGACTCACTGTAAGTTGTGTTTTTCAATGAAATGGTTATCAAGACAATATGGCTACAAAATGTGCTAAAGTCCGATTTATGAAGGTCATGTTAAAAGGTCTGGTCTGCTCTAGATCCGTCATACAGGTTATAGTTCATCTCTCTATTGGTCTGCTGAGGTTCAGTGACTATTTCCAGCTCAATGTCTTGACACACATCACACCTCGGGCATTGTGTGTCTGTGTGGAGAACATTTTAACAAATGTTATTTCTGGACATGAAGCAGTGCTGTGATGCTTTCAGTTCCTCCACTTCCATCTAGCCTCCCGCCTCGGCGTACACCTCTCAACATCTCAAGAGATATCGCCTTAACAAAACGCAGACACAGACGGCGGTGAGCGCGCATTCCGTTCCTCGGCACCACCAGGCAGGCATTAAGGCGGGCAGCTCGTACATCACCGAGTGAGAAGTGGATCCTGTTGTAGGCTTATTATTCGGTATACGGGGGTTTTAACTGGGTCGTAGTAATTAGCGTCCTTGCTGTGCCAAAACGCTCTAACTATTGTTACCTGCAACGAGGTACTAGCTATCGGATTTAACACTCCATTAGCTTGTCCCGGGGGCTCGTTCCATGGCCGGAAACCCTGGGTTGAGGAGGTCAGTATTTACAGGTATTGCCTTCACTCTACTGAGTCAAGGTTGGCCACTCTAGGTAATATTCTAGTGACCTGAAATTAATGACAAAATGTATTATCAAAAATGTCATATTTTCTGAGGACATGTCTTTATGCAACAACAGTCCAAATCATTACTATATAAGCAGTTTGAGCATACCAACACAAGCTAAGTGAGTTAAGTGGGCCATGCTGTTCAAAACTCCATACTCCAGTGTGCAGGATTTTGTTCCAGCCTAGTACTAATACACATACACCTGAGGGTTTGCATCAGGTGTGGTACTGGTAGGTTAGAAGCATGCATGACCAGGGTTGGTGACTGACCACTGTTCAAGCAAATACACTACAATTGAAGACATGTTCCGGAACGTTGGCGACTACTATGTATTTTTTGAAACCTCCCGCTTTGGGATGGATGTGTCAATGTGTAGCTTAGTTCATACATGCACAATCTATGAGCAGAATTATTCTCGTACCTCAAGTAGCCATGAAATCCCTAGTTTGAAAGCAACTTTTTCTGGAAGCTACGCTGCACCATTTCCCCTAAATTTTCCCCCACATGGGCCAGTCCCTTAGCAATTCGATTTCAATCAATTAACTTCATCCCCTCACCATATGAGTGAGGGGCTGACCATATGAAATCTTGCACCCACAACAGAGCGAGAGAGAGAGCAAAAGACGTGCTGCACAAATCTGCATATACAGTATTAAACGTAGTTGGCAATTTTTGGGGACCACTTTTGGCTCGTGAGTGCTACTTTCAGAACTACTGGCTAAAAAGTATACAAAAGTACCAGAGAATCCCTTTACTTAACATGATCATATATTATGAAGGGTTTATTTATAAGTAGCCTAGTTTATAAATGACATTATAGATTCTAAGTGCTGGTTTCCCAGACACTGATTAGGCCTAGTCCTGGACTGTAAAGTGGTTTCAATGAAACCCCTTTTTTTTTATGGTCCAGAACTAAGATTAGGTCCCATGAGGCTCAGTTGGTAGAGCATGGCACTTGCAACGCCAGGTTTGTGGGTTCAATTCTCACAGGGTCCAGTATGAAAAAGTATGACAATGTATGCACTTATGACTTTAAATGGGGTTTATGTACAACCAAATGTAAATGTTATTTTATAGAAGGGAACAGACACCTTTTTTGTGATTTCACTTGTTCTTGATAAACTTAGGCCAAACAGCAAATCACTTCCTCATCCTCATTGTGTAGAATGGGGGCCCTGAAAAAACATGAACAAATGGTCAAAAAACACCCAAATACGTCCTTTTAGAAATGGAAAAGCTCTCAGTATAGCGATACAGGTCTTCAGATGTTGTACACATTAAAGTGTAATTCCGAATTTATAAATTCACAACGTTATATTCCCTTTTGAATTGGCAGATGGGAGTAGGGTGAAGTTGCGCCTAGATGCTAATCTTGAGTGAGTCAGTTTTGCATTTTCCCCAGGTTAAGGTTAAGCTTGGGGGAGGGGAACCTTATCCTAGAGATGTAGGGGGGGGGGGGCTTGAAGATGTAGCCTAGGCAGCCAATAGTAGGTGCTAGATCTGCACATTTGTCTAGGATTTGTGCCCAGCCGGTAATACACTCGTGTCCCCTATGGACTGGCTCGTACATTCAGGCTGCAAAGGCATCAACTAGCTTTAAAGGCGGGCCTTCAGAAAACAAAACTGGTGGTAGAAAATTGTGTTTTATTAAGACAGTAGACACTAAAGTGGCAGGTTCGGATAATTAGCGTGGCAGGTTCAAATCAAAAATCAAATCAAACTTTATTTGCCACATGCGCCGAATACAACAAGTGTAGACTTTACCGTGAAATGCTTACTTACAAGCCCTTAAACAACAGTGCAGTTCAAGAAGAAGGAAATATTTACCAAGTAGGCTAAAACAAAAAGTAATAATAAAAAGTAACACAATAAGAATAACAGTAACATAAGACCGGATGCTGGAGTGAGTAGTCGTGCTGTACTTCGCTCCGCGGGTAATATTACATTTCATTACATTACATTACAACTGAATGATTTGATTAGTGTAATGTTAGCTAGCTAGCTACATAGTTGTCTTTGCATCAAGGATAAAGGTGTAGCTAAAGGTGTAGGTGTAGCTTTGAGAAACTAACTTTGAGAAACTAACAAGGTTAGCTAGCCAGCTGTATTCGTTCGTTCGCGCCTTTTTCCAAACGGCGTCAACACCACAACACCACAGCCACTGCTAGCTAGCCAACTTTACCAACTAGCAGTACTGTAGAAACTAAATACATTACAACGGAACGATTTGATTAGTGTAATGTTAGCTAGCTACATCGTTGTCTATGTATCAAAGATAAAAGATAAAGGTAAACGCAGCCACTGCTAGCTAGCCAACTCTAGCAGCTAGCATTGCTGTATCATTTTTAGTCAATAAGATTTTTGCAACGTAAGCTTAACTTTCTGAACTTTCGAGTTGTGTAGTCCACTTGTGTAGCTAGCAGGACTGACTTTGTGTTAGCTAGCCAACGTTTAATTACTTCTGCGTTATGAAAGGAACTAGACACGGACACGAATGATCCATTGGTAGTTTGTTGAAACCAAGTATTGGTGCTAACCGTGTGTTATTGGATGCTAGCATGCTAGTTAGCTACGGCGTCATAGGACACGGTGCACTGGGTGGGTTTCACGGAAGAATACTGTACCAAGTTATCTAGCTGAATAAACTAAGTTTGAGCCTATTCCTGGAAACATTGAACCACTGTAGTTTACATCAATTATAATTTCTAAAGTGGAAGTTGGAAAAGTTATATTTGAGTGTTTCAGTGAATGGTTAGTGAGGGAGGCCCTGCTCTCTCGCTTCCCCAGTTGTTTAGTTAATTTTCATTCCAATCTCCTTTGCATTAGCGTAGCCTCTCTTGTAGCCTGTTAACTATGTGTCTGTCTATCCCTGTTCTCTCCTCTCTGCACAGGCCACACAAACGCTTCACACCGCATGGCCGCTGCCACTCTAACCTGGTGGTCCCAGCGCGCACGACCCACGTGGAATTCCAGGTCTCCGGCAGCCTCTGGAACTGCCGGTCTGCGGTCAACAAGGCAGAGTTCATCTCAGCCTATGCTACCCTCCAGTCTCTCAACTTCTTGGTGCTGACGGAAACATGGATTACCACAGAAACACTGCTACTCCTACCGCTCTCTCCTCGTCTGACCACGTGTTCTCGCATACCCTGAGAGCATCTGGTCAGCGGGGTGGTGGCACTGGAATCCTCATCTCTCCCAAGTGGACATTCTCTCTTTCTCCCCTGACCCATCTGTCTATCTCCTCCTTTGAATTCCATGTTGTCACAGTCACTAGCCCATTCAAGCTTAACATCCTTATCATTTATCGCCCTCCAGGTTCCCTTGGAGAGTTCATCAATGAGCTTGACGCCTTGATAAGTTCCTTTCCTGAGAGCCCCACCTGTTTTGAGTAACACATTTTTTGCAAAAATAAATAAAATGCATGTTGTTTTGTTGGGGGGGGCTTGCCTGTTGTGCATGTTATTTGGGCATTAATACGTGTCAAATATCAGTTTGCAAAGAATGTAAAAAAAATATACACTGCCGGTCAATAATTTTAGAACACCTAATCACTCAAGAGTTTTTCATTATTTTTAGTATTTTCTACATTGTATAATAATAGTGAAGACATCAAACTATGAAATAACACATATGGAATCATGTTTTAACTAAAGTGCTAAACAAATGAAAATATATTTTATATTTGAGATTCTTCAAATAGCCACCCTTTGCGTTGATGACAGGTTTGCACAGTCTTGGCATTCTCTCAACCAGCTTCGTGAGGTAGTCACCTGAAATGCATTTTAATTAACAAGTGTGCCTTCTTAAAAGTTAATTTGTGGAATTTCTTTCCTTCTTAATGCATTTGAGCCAATCAGTTGTGTTATGACAAGGTAGGGGGGTATACAGATAGCCTTATCATTCTACACTGGCTTTGATGCTCGTTGGATGTGACAGGGCTTATAAACCATTACAGACTACAAAGGGAAGCACAGCCAAGAGATGCTCAATGACACGAGCCTACCAAACGAGGTTAACTACTTCTATGCTCGCTTCGAGGAAAATAACATTTAAATATGCATTCCGGAAGACTGTGTGATCACGCTCTCCACAGCCGATGTGAGTAAGACCTTTAAACAGGTCAACATTCACAAGGTCGCAGGGACAGACGGATTACCAGGTCGTTTACTGCGAGCGTGCGCTGACCAACTGGCAAGTGTCTTCACTGACATTTTCAACCTCTCCCTGTCCGGGTCTGTAATACCAACATGTTTTAAGCAGACCACCATAGTCCCTGTTCCCAAGAACACCAAGGTAACCTGCCTAAATTACTACCGACCAGTAGCACTCACATCTGTAGCCATGAAGTGCTTTGAAAGGCTGGTCATGGCTCACTTCAACACCATTATCGCAGAAACCCTAGACCCACTCCAATTTGCATAGCACCCTAACAGCTCCACAGACTGTCCAATCTCTATTGCACTCCACACTGCACTTTCCCACCTGGTACAAAAGGAACACCTACAGTATGTGAGAATGCTATTAATTGACGACAGCTCAGCGTTCAACACCATAGTGCCCTCAAAGCTCATCAATAAGCTAAGGACCCTGGGACTAAACACCTCCCTCTGCAACTGGATCCTGGATTTCCTGACGTGCCGCCCTCAGGTGGTAAGGGTAGGTAACAACACATCTGCCACGCTGATCCTTAACACAGGGGCCCCTCAGGGGTGCGTGCTCAGTCCCCTCCTGTACTCCCTGTTCACTCATGACTGCACGGCCAGGCACAACTCCAACACCATCATTAAGTTTTCCGATGACACAACAGTGGTAGGCCTGATCACCGACAACGACGAGACAGCCTATAGGGAGGAGGTCAGAGACCTGGCCGTATGGTGCCAGGACAACAAACTCACCCTCAACGTGATCAAGACAAAGAAGATGATTGTGGACTATAGAAAAAAGAGGACCGAGCACACCCCCACTCTCATCGATGGGGCTGTAGTGGAGCAGGTTGAGAGCTTCAAGTTCCTTGCTGTCCACATCACCAACGAACTAACATGGTCCAAGCACACCAAGACAGTCGTGAAGAGGGCACGACAAAACCTATTCCCCCTCTGGAGACTGAAAAGATTTGGCATGGGTCCTCAGATCCTCAAGAATGTTCTACAGCTGTGCCATCGAGAGCATCCTGACTGGTTGCATCACTGCCTGGTATGGCAACTGCTCGGCCTCCGACCACAAGGCACTACAGAGGGTAGTGCGTACGACCCAGTACATCACTGGGGCCAAGCCTCCTTCCAACAAGGACCTCTATACCAGGTGGTGTCAGAGGAAGGCCCTAGAAATTGTCAAAGACTCCAGCCATCCTAGTCATAGACTGTTCTCTCTGCTGCCGCACGGCAAGCGGTACCGGAGCGCCAAGTCTAGGTCCAAGAGGCTTCTACATAGCTTTTACCCCAAGCCATAAGACCTCTGAACATCTAATCAAATGGCTACCCAGACTGTTTTTTATTTTTTTATTTCACCTTTATTTAACCAGGTAGACCAGTTGAGAACAAGTTCTCATTTACAACTGCGACCTGGCCAAGATAAAGCAAAGCAGTGCAACAAAAACAACAATACAGAGTTCACATGGGATTAACAAACGTACAGTCAATAACACAATAGAAAAATCTATATACAGTGTGTACAAATGTAGTAAGATTAGGGAGGTAAGGCAATAAATAGGCCATAGTGGCAAAATAATTACAACTTAGCATTAACACTGGAGTGATAGATGTGCAGATGATAATGTGCAAGTAGAGATACACGGATGCAAAAGAGCAAAAATAAAAATAATTATGGGGATGAGGTAGTTGGGTGGGCTATTTACAGATGGCCTGTGTACAGGTGCAGTGATCGGTAAGCTGCTCTGACAGCTGATGCTTAAAGTTAGTCTCCAGCTTCAGTGATTTTTGCAATTCGTTCCAGTCATTGGCAGCTGAGAACTGAAATGAAAGGCAGCCAAAGGAGGAGTTGGCTTTGGGGATGACCAGTGAAAATAAACCTGCTGGAGCGTGTGCTACGGGTGGGTGTTGCTATGGTGACCAGTGAGCTGAGATAAGGCGGGGCTATACCTAGCAAAGACTTATAGATAACCTGCAGAAAGTGGGTTTGGCGACGAATATGAAGCGAGGGCCAGCCAACGAGAGCTTACAGGTCGCAGTGGTGGGTAGTATATGAGGCTTTGGTGACAAAGCGGATGGCACTGTGATAGACTACATCTAATTCGCTGAGTAGAGTGTTGGAGGCTATTTTGTAAAGTCAAGCATCGGTAGGATAGTCAGTTTTACGAGGGTGTGTTTGGTAGCATGAGTGAAAGGGACTTTGTTGTGAAATAGGACGACGATTCTAGAGTTAATTTTGGATTGGAGATGCTTAATATGGGTCTGGAAGGAGAGTTTACAGTCTAACCAGACACCTAGGTATTTGTAGTTGTCCACATATTCTAAGTCAGAACCTTCCAGAGTAGTGATGCTAGTCGAGCGGGCGGGTGCGGCCAACGATCGGTTGAAAATCATGCATTTAGTTTTACGAGCATTTAAGAGCGGTTGGAGGCCACAGAAGGAGTGTTGTATGGCATTGAAGCTCGTCTGGAGGTTTGTGAAGACAGTGTCCAAAGAAGGGCCAGAAGTATACAGAATGCTGTCGTCTGCGTAGAGGTGGATCAGAGAATCACCAGCAGGAAGAGCGACATCATTGATATATACAGAGAAAAGAGTCGGCCCGAGAATTGAACCCTGTGGCACCCCCATAGAGACTGCCAGAGGTCTGGACAACAGGCCCTCCGATTTGACACACTAATCTCTATCTGAGAAGCAGTTGGTGAACCAGGCGAGGCAGCCATTTCAGAAACCAAGGCTGTTGAGTCTGCCGATAAGAATGCAGTGATTGACAGAGTCGATAGCCTTGCCCAGGTCGATGAAGACGGCTGCACAGTGCTGTCTTTTATCGATGGCGGCTATGATATTGTTTAGGACCTTGAGCGTGGCTGAGGTACACCCATGACCAGCTCGGAAACCAGATTTCAAAGTGGAAATGGTACGTGGGATTCGAAATGGTCGGTGATCTGCTTGTTAACTTGGCTTTCGAAGACTTTAGAAAGGCAGGGCAGGATGGATAAAGGTCTATAACAGTTTGGGTCTAGAGTGGCTCCCCCTTTGAAGAGGCAGATGACCGCGGCAGCTTTCCAATCTTTAGGGATCTCAGACAATACAAAAGAGAGGTTGAACAGGCTAGTAATAGAGGTTGCAATAATTTTAGGAAGAGAGGTTCCAGATTGTCTAGCCCAGCTGATTTATAGGGGTCCAGATTTTGCTCCTCTTTCAGAACATCAGCTATCTGGATTTGGGTGAAGGAGAAGCGGGGTGGAGGGGCTTGGGCAAGTTGCTGCGGGGGGTGCAGGGCTGTTGGCCGGGGTAGGGGTAGCCAGGTGGACTTTACAGTGTCCCAAAACTTTTGGAAATTTGTGCTACAGGATGCAAATTTCTGTTTGAAAAAGCTAGCCTTTGCCTTTGAATTGCCCCCACCCCCCCTCTTTTACACTTCTGCTACTCTCTGTTGTTATCATCTATGCATAGTCACTTTAATAACGATACCTACATGTACATATTACCTCAACTAACCAGTGCCCCGCACATTGACTCTGTACCACCCTGACCTGAGAGAGCCGTTTTTCTCTGTTTGGTTAGGTCAGGGTGTGACATGGGGTGGGCATTCTATGTGTCATATTTCTATGTTTTTTTTCTCTTTGATTGGCCTAGTATGGTTTCCAATCAGAGGCAGCTGTCTATCGTTGTCTCTGATTGGGAATCATACTTAGGCAGCCCTTTTTCCCTCCTTCAGTGTGTGATCTTGTTTTTGTCAGCTCAGTAAGCCTGCAGAACGTGACGTTCATTTTTCCTTGGTTTGTGATTTTGTTTGAGTGTTCTGAGTTACAATAAATATGAGCACATTCCACGCTGCACCTTGGTCTACTCCTTTTTGACGTTTGTCACAAAGAAGCATAAGCATTTTGCTACACTTGCATTAACATCTGCTAACCATGTGTTTATGACCAAAACAATTGGCTTTGATGATTTTATCAGCGCAATAAAAATAATACTCAGATACTGTAGCCTACTATTTATTTTTTTCACAACTTTTACATCACAACATTCCTAAAGAAAATATTGTACTTTTTGCTCCTTACATTTTCCCTGACTACCCAAAGTAGTCATTACATTTTGAATGCTTAGCAGGAAAATTGTGAAGAGAAAACGTGGTCATTCCTATTGCCTATGTTCTGGTGGACTTACTAAACACAAATGCATCTTCTGTAAATAATGTCTGAATGTTGGAGTGTGCCCCAGGCTATTTGTAAATTTTAAAAACAAGAAAATAGTGCCGTCTGCTTTGCTTAGTCTAAGGAATTAGAAATGATTTATACTTTTACTTTTATTTTTGATACTATATTTTAGCAATTACATTTTGCTTTGATACTAAAGTATATGTAAAACCAAATACTTTCAGACTTACTCTAAGTATTTTACTAGGTGACTTTCACTTTTAAGTTATTTTCTATTAAAGTATCTATACTTTTACTCAAGTATGACAATTGGGTACTTTTTCCACCACTTACATTCCATCTCTGTGGTACAGTTAATAACCATTGCTATGAACGCTAAGAAGTCAACCTTACTGAAACATTGGCCAATCCCTCTGTTTTGGCACAGATCTACTATTCACAGGGATCCTCTCAGAATCCCTCACCCTTGATCCATCATCTTCTTCTTTCTTCACTGCCTCAGCCTCTGTACCTTCTGCACTACTCTGACCCTTGCCACCTCAATCTGTCTCTCTCGCACCGGACACCTCCGATCCACAGCAACATAGGTACCCCTACAGTTGAAACGCACGTTTTCACCGAAACGACACATTCCTCTGTCCCATGTCCTCCTGCAAACTTACCACATCTTGGAATCTCCCTCCTAGACACTGCTGTGACATTCCCATAAACGTGACACCTATATTATCGGCACAAAAGCTCTAACAGTATAACTAATTTATCCTAACATTACTTTGTCAGGTAAAGCCTTAAAAAAAAAAAAAAAATACATAATGAAAAATAAAAGCTCAAATAACAGAATGTGTCACCTCCGTTTCACCACTCCCTCCGCCGGGTCTGCGTCGCACCAAACGACAAGCTTCACAGGAATCTTCAATTTCAATTGCTCCACCTCCACACCTAATGCTACCCCAGAAATCACTCCCTTCAATGGTGCCCTGCACCTAAGCTCAAAGCAAGACAAAGATCTTTCCCCAATTTACGTCATTCCGAGTGCCTGCTCTCTCTGATCTAAAGAAACACAAACAAAAATCACAAGTCCACTTCAGGTTACCTTTACCGACTGAACAGGACCCACCCAACCTGGGTTTTACATCCAACCTAAAACCACCCATGGATCAGCCAAAAGGCCTGGATCCACCCTCTTCAAAAATCTCACTCCCACTGGACCAAAGTTATCTCTATTATAACCATTTCCATCAATGCAATGCTCAGGCTCCGAGCTCCTCACCACACCTTCCTCCTCATTTTACCTCCAGAACTCGAACTGGTGTCTGGCTCACTCTGTTTGAACTTGACACCAATCTTGCTCAACATACCCTCTCCCTTGTTATTGCTAGCTTCAACAAATTCACACCCATCCTCTGCCTTCCTCAGTCTTTTCAACCTCCTCTCTCTTTCCCTCCAATCCACCTCTCTTAACCAATTACCCGACTCCTTCTGAAAATATTCCACTTTTCCCATTCAAAATCCCTTTCTTGCCTCCTCGAGGGACATTCTACGCCCTCTGGTGTAATCATTCCCGGATCTCTGGTCTATACTCCGTTTTCAAACCATGTGCTCGATCACAAAGGCATGAAGACTCAATCCCAGTATACTTAAAACAGTGAATCCGCAGTCATCGCTCAGAAAAGCTAACCTACGCTCTCAATTTGTCTATCCCTTTTATATGGGGAGACAGCAAATGTTTGTAGGCAATAATATAATTATTTCTGAGCCATTAAATTATTTCATGGTTAAAAAAAATACAATTGAGCCCTTTAATGATACATGTTTTAATAAACACAGGCTATTTGTATGATTCTTATGACTGTGGTAAAAAAAAAAAAAAAATCACAATGAACAAAAACCGTGTATTATGTAAAAACCCTACGATATTTTCAATTCCTTTGAATGTTGTTTGTCTTTTGCATGTATTTTTCTTGTGTATTTGGTAGGCACAGTATAGGCTATACTTTAGTTTACGCTATCCTCCTACCATATTTACACACATGAATAGCTGTGTGACAGACGTGTGGTTTCCTCTCTGACTGAAACCTATGTCTAATTGGTTGGTGTTGTGTCTGGCCAGCTCCTAAACCTTCCCCAGCAGCTGCAGAACTCTGCTCCATACCTCCCTCATTATGAGGGCGATATGATTATATACCGAGGCGGATTGGATTTCACATGTTTGGAGGGCACGCTCGGTCCTCTGAGTCCTCAGAGTTCACTTCAGACCCCTTGTTTTGTTCCCGTAACCAGCATCTGCTCCTGGTTTTCCCCACCTTTGCATCTGGTTGTATTTGCACAAATATCATTCCATATTCATTATTAGTTCCTGAGGCGCGGAGCTCCTAATGCACAAGGTCTCTGTGGGGATCCTCTCCCATCTGGGTTAGAGGTTGGTGTGGCTAGCAGCATATGTGTGTATAGCAATGGTCATCAAAATGGTTAAAACGTTTAAAAAAAACAATTCTAATAAATGCAGCAGTTGGACAATGAATGAAGATACTTTAAACCAATGTTCCCTCAAATTTTCTCTGGCACTGGGGAAAATTTCAGGTCTGCTGAGCACAAACTTAAATGTTGTGAAAGTTCTGTGCAACTTCCAGCACGTGTTTACTGTGAACACTGAAGTGCTTTAAATTACAGTTTTAACAGTGGCCATGTAGGCTACTGTGGCTATTTGATCATAATGTAGGCCTACAAGAATTGCCTACCATCAAAAACAATGGAGAAAATGCATCCCATAACATTTTAACATGGAAATAGTTGTTCTATCATTCAGCCTATCGTAGCAGCCAATGTGTGGTGTTCAACATAGGCCTACAATCCATGAGACCTTTGAAAAAAACATGCAGGGCTTGACATTAACCTTTTTATCCACTTGTCCTTCAGACAAGGAGGTGACTGAAAATGTGGTTGCGTTGTTTGATGCAAGAAACCACTTTACAAAAAAAAATGCATTGTTTTTCGCATACCATTATTATAGAGAATCATTCAAATTATGCTACCCTCTGCCTATTGTTCACTTAGTTTATTCAAGCCTGTCTCAAAATACAACACTAACCCTTTAAGACAATAAAGCTCTTTACCTGACTCGCTTTTCAAAGATGTCTGGAAATATACATGTTTTGTGTTCTTGTAGGAAGCAATCACTCCCTTATTGCTGACTACAAATGATCTATAACTGGGCTAATAACTGACTAACTAGCGAAGGATATGAACAAAATGTGCACACATGGCTACATGCAGCCTTCGTTTTGATCTCAAAACAAGCGCATCTACTTACGACCGCTCATGCTGTAAACACAGTCCATTTCAAAGTAAATGGCACAGATCCATATATGGCAGTGGTCTGTTGGTTTATGCCACATCGGTCTATGTAAAGTTTTGTTTTGGTATGTTGCATTGAAAGTGGCTAATATTGCGTTGATTCTATCACAATTGCCACAGTAAAGGGAAGCGTTGATAGTGTTAACAGGGAAAACTCTAGAACAGTGGTCGCCTTACCTTTTCTGAGTCAAAATTGCTTTGAGTCAAATACATGTCGAGATCTGCCGCTCAGATTTTTTTTTTAAACGTAAGCCTGTGCAACATTAACCAATTAAAAACAGTTTTGTAGCAATGAGGTTTGTGCAGTAAGCTATAGGCACAATACATTATCACCGCATATTGGCCTTGCTTGAATTGCCCTGCCAATGAATTCATTGTTGTTTGGGCCATTTTGAGGTAGGCTATATGATCACATCAGTAATAGATCCGTTGTTGTATTACTTGTGAAGCACAGCTGAGTGAGCATACATTCAAATCATTTTACTGGGCTGATGGTGCCTTCATCTGATGGTCAGTCTCAGTGGAGGGAGAGAGCAGCAGACTGAGGGTCTGCCTCTCAACGTCCCTCCGCTCTCTCTTTCCTCCACCGACACTGACCAAAAAGGGACACCATCTTCCAGCTGATGGCGAAACTCAAGTCGCACTGCATTATTTCTGCCTCATGCACAAATTCATGTTGTTACTCCTATGAACAGAGAAACTGAAATATTCATTGATATTAAAAAAGACACAAGCCACTAATAATAACAACAATGCAATCCTATAGATACACTTTCCTACTCATTCATCACTGCTGCAGAGCTTGTTGTAGCGCTGAGTGGAAATAGGAAGACAGCGCATTTTATGCCTTATAAAAGTGTTGAATGCAAAGTGTTGACTTTTTGCTGTATTCATTGACAGTCTCTCTCTAGTCATGGTTTTGAGATCTAAACTTTGCTGTATTCATTGACAGTCTCTCTCTAGTCGTGGTTTTGAGATCTAAACTTTGCTGTATTCATTGACAGTCTCTCTCTAGTCGTGGTTTTGAGATCTAAACTTTGCTGTAGCTTTCCTTTATGCTCACATTCCTGCAGACATGGTCATCTGAGCCATCCAATTGGCCAGCAGTAGGCCTATAGTAGATTTTTTATTTTTTTTATCTTAGAATGCTCTCATATATACATTTTATAATGGTATCAGGTATTTTTTTACATTATTTTGTATTAAAATATAGCTACAGTTGAAGTCGGAAGTTTACATACACTTAGGTTGGAGTCATTAAAACTCGTTTTTCAACCACTCCACAAATTTCTTGTTAACAAAATATAGTTTTGGCAAGACGGTTAGGACATTACTTTGTGCATGACACAAGTCATTTTTCCAACAATTGTTTACAGACAGATTATTTCACTTATAATTCACTGTATCACAATTCTAGTGGATCAGAAGTTTACATACACTAAGTTGACTTTGCCTTTAAACAGCTTGGAAAATTCCAGAAAATTATGTCATGGCTTTAGAAGCTTCTGATAGGTGAATTGACATCATTTGAGTCAATTGGAGGTGCACCTGTGGATGTATTTCAAGGCCTACCTGTTTGCTTGACATCATGGGTAAATCAAAATAAATCAGCCAAGACTGGAGGAAACAAAAGATGCTGGTACAAAGGTAACTATTTCCACAGTAAAACGAGTTCTATATCGACATAACCTGAAAGGCCGCTCAGCAAGGAAGAAGCCACTGCTCCAAAACCGCCATAAAAAAAGCGAGACTACGGTTTACAACTGCACATGGGGACAAAGATCATTCTTTTTGGAGAAACGTCCTCTGGTCTGATGAAACAAAAATAGAACTGTTTGGCCATAATGACCATTGTTATGTTTAGAGGAAAAGGGGAGAGGCTTGCAAGCCAAAGAACACCATCCCAACTGTGAAGCATGGGGGTGGCAGCATCATGTTGTTGGGGTGCTTTGCTGCAGGAGGGACTGGTGCACTTAACAAAATAGATAGCATCATGGGGATGGAAAATGATGTGGATATATTGAAGCAACATCTCAAGACATCAGTCAGGAAGTTAAAGCTTGGTCGCAAATGGGTCTTCCAAATGGACAATGACCCCAAGCATACTTCCAAAGTTGTGGCAAAATGGCTTAAGGACAACAAAGTCAAGGTATTGGAGTGGCCATCACAAAGCCCTGACCTCAATCCTATAGAACATTTGTGGGCAGAACTGAAAAAGCTTGTGCGAGCAAGGAGGCCTACAAACCTGACTCAGTTATACCAGCTCTGTCAGGAGGAATGGGCCAAAATTCACCCAATTTATTGGAAGGCTACCCAAAACGTTTGACCCAAGTTAAAGAATTTAAAGGCAATGCTACCAAATACTAATTGAGTGTATGTAAACTTCTGACCCACTGGGGATGTGATGAAAGAAATAAAATCTGAAATAAATCATTCTCTCTACTATTATTCTGACATTTCACATTCTTAAAATAAAGTGGTGATCCTAACTGACCTAAGACAGGATTTTTTAAATGTCAGGAATTGTGAAAAACTGAGTTTAATGTATTTGGCTAAGGTGTATGTAAACTTCCCACTTCAACTTTATATGTGCCTAATTTACATAATTTGCGAATATGAATAAATTAACGTAAAGGGGTGGAACAGGGCTGCAACCACCAACAACTTCCTCTGTGCACTGTCGAGACTGCCTCATTAATTACTGTTGTTGTCACGTTCTTTTGCATAATTCAACAAGTGTGTCAATAGCAGGATACCCTCAGATTAAAAATCAACAGGCTTGGCTCTAGATTACACCTATCTATTCTATACATACTTAAAGTTGTTTGCGAATATTACTAAAATCCAAGTGTTCATTTTTGGAAGTTGCTTTAATTTCCGAGCATCTAATTTTAAACATTTGAACTGAATTAAATGATTACTTTCACAAGAAATTAACATCCATCAAAATCTTCTCATTTCAGCCATTACCAGGATGTTTGACATTACAACAATCTTCGCAGTCGTCACGTAAACGGAAAAAACGGCAGGCACAGCAGGAGCATGAAAGAGTTGCAAGATTAAAATGAAAGCAATCAATCCAGCGAGATTTAAGTGACAAGTGGATTTTGCAGCCCTCAAACACAGGAAATAGATGACTGAAAAATAAAGATCCTCAGGTGGGCGGGGCATGCGCTTTGCTAGAGTATATGTGTTTGTGTGTGTGTGTGATGGGCCCGGTGTAGGTCAGCTGGTTTCTCCTGCTCTATCATTTCTCCCGCTCTAGCCCCCGTTTCCTGGCCACCCACATGAGGTTGGTCTCTCCTCCTCTACTCTTCTCTCCTCCTCCCTCACTCAATAAGAATTTCATCCCCTTGTATCAAAGTGTGTCTGCAGGTTCTTCCACTTCATCTCTGTTGGGACAGGGAAGGAGGGTTTTGTTTAATCCCCTCTTTTTGTTATTGCCATCCTCTCTTCTTCTCACACATGGTTTGTTAAATTAGCACCCAAGTCATATTTGAGTTTAAGTAAATATATGGAGGTTGGGCCTTCCTTCATTGACTGTGTGCTGTACATTGCCATCTACAGGATTTTTGCAGACTTTTCAATTTAATTTTGAAAGACAGTCCATCTGTGGAAAATGGAGGGAAAAACAACAAGGACCATTTTGGGCTGGAGTCAGCAGAAATCCTGAGGCCCCTCCTGCCTGTCCAGCAGCCTGCTGAAAAGCGGTGAGAAGCTGCCAGCTCGATGAGTGACAGCCTCACCCTTTCATCACTCTCCACAGATCACTAATTGTCTGTCCTTTCACCACACAACCATTTGGGGGATTTATTTTTGATCCTCCACGACTCGACTCCTCACCCTCCTCCACGACCATCACCAACCTTTCAATAGGCAACTTTGGGGCCCTATCAACTTCCAAAAGGCTATGTATTGGGTCCTAACCCCCTTGTCCAGGCATATGTATTGGGCCAGAGACCTGTTGACCACCCCTCCTGAGATGAGGAAAGAATGGGCAGGGTGGTGGCGACCGACGGCCCACCTGTGATAATAGACCCAGGCAGGGGGCAGCGGCCCACCGTGGGCCTGGGCTGGGAGGCCTGGGGCCTGGGGCTCTGCAGCGCTGTGTATTGGCCTCAGTGTGGATCAACGGATCCCCGACACGGCTGTGTCCTGACACTGAAAGACAGGCCCTCCCCTCTGACACTGTGGCCGGCTGAGACCACGGGGTATCCGCCACCCAAGTGGATGGACAGATGAGTGGAGGGATGGATGGATTGAGGAAAAGGAGGGGGCTGGGAAGGTCAGAAAAAAAAAAAAAAATTACTGCTTTATTTAATAGAAGGTTCCTCTATGGACCGGCCGCGTAAGGCCTGCAGGAACATTCCCCAAACTCCTTCTATTATTTTCTTAGAGTGAAAGTCTCTGGAAGAATAATAAACATTTTTTGCACTAAAGTATTTTGTGTAAAGCAATGTTTTCTTCCCTGAGGAGGGTCTGGCTTTTATTAAAGCAGCAGCATGTCTGTCTGTCTGTTGTAGCCTGCAGGCAGGCAGCAGAGAGAGACAGGCAGAGCAGAGAAACAGGGCTAGAACCCCCCAGGCCTGACAGAGAGGGGCTTAAAGTGAATTATCTCTGTCACAGGCAGCATCGGATATGACTGACACCAGAACACCAACCACACGACCAGGGGTCACCTGGACCTGGACATCAACCAACCGCCATGAAGCAAGAGAGATAGTCATAATCTCTCTTTCTCTTATTCTCTGGCTCTTTCTTTTTCTCTCTCACTTGTGTTGTGTTGTGTGTGTGTGCGAGCGAGTGAGAGAGAGAGAGAGAGAGAAAAGAGGGAGGGGGGTAGGGGGTCCCTGAGGGGGTCTATTTCAGCACCTTGTCTTGTTGTCTGTTGTAGTGCTGACAGAGCGGCGGCGGCGGCGGGGGGGGGGGCACTCACTGCTACTCAGTCCAGAGGACTAGAACCTGCTAGACAGCACCGTAACATCTCTTTTGTATAGGTATATATTCATTACACAATGAGTGAGCAGGTACTGTAATGTTAGCATGTCTACACCGAAAATGAAACATACAACCTGTTTTGCATTGTTTTTCGAAAAATGGGTTACATTGGTGACATTTCGTGAATCCAAAGACCTTTCCTCGTTGATCTATCGTCATTACGTATATTTCGTTGTTGAAATATTATGAAAATAGAATTGATTCAACCAATTTGTGTCCAGTAGGTTTGCTCTAGTGGGATTTTAAGATTATGGGCCTATCTAATAGATGTGAATTTCCATGAAAGCTATTTCTACAAGAGAGGAAGTGTCAAGTCGGATCAAGACAACACACAAGGGTGTGTGTTCGCTGCTCATCTCCACAATATCAAAGGTCTGGGGATGACTACATGTCAGTTAGCGTGTAATCAAAGCCAGCCTCCTGCATAAATCAATGCTCGGGTTTATTAGAAAACGACTGATGCTAGTAGAATGAGACGTCTCCTGATTTGACCACAATTGAGGACCAGGATTAGTCAGAATAACATTATTAATTTAGTGTCCATGCAGTAAAATAATTCAGGGAGATGTGAAGTCTCCCTGAATCCACGCTGAGACTGGGTTCCACAGAGCCAAACTCAATTTGGGTGACAATGGGTTCAATAATGTGGGAGGAAAAAGAAAAGAGAGTTTTTACAAGTTGTAGCTAAACAGCCTTGCATGGCACGCACACAAACACACAGTGAATGAACTCTGCATGGAGCGAGGGACTGTGGTCGAGCCCAGCTAGAGAATGGGGTTTACTTTGGCTCAGCCTATATGTCTCTGATGATTAAATCATTACCCTGTATTAACACATGGTGGAGGGCGGCAATGACGACAGCATCGCCCGCCTCTCTCACAACCTGATGACTGATGAAGCGTCAGAACACTGCAAACACTGTTCCCTCAAAGTGTCACTAATCCAGTGTGTACTAGCAGGAGTGTGTGTGTGTATGTGTATGTTCAAGGGTTGCTGAAAACAAACACCCTCAACATTATAACATCTCATTTTCTCTAGTTTAAAAGTCAGAGGGAGTGAAGGAAAGTTCAGACGTTTTTTCACTATACAGATGTTCAAAACACTCCGTCTGTTTACAGAAATGTTTCAGCTGCAATTATCTACATGAATTAGTTGAATTAGTGATGCTTAATTCATGATTAATTAACAACTAATTAACAAGATTTTGATATCTACATTAATTTAACTGGTCCCTACAACGTTACCTGCTCCAAGCTCACCTGGTGCAAAAGTCTGGCATCATCTGGTTCATGGTTCACGTTCATGAGTAAGCACAAATCAATATGGAGACTGTTTTAAGGTAGTAACATTTGTGTGTATTTCCGTGTGTCTGTCTGTGCACGTGTGCATGCGTGTGTTTACATGTGTTTGTGCGCCTATGTGTAATATATGCTGTGGGGCCCATCGCTGTCAGCACGTTGCTCTTCAGTCTAGGAAGGATATCACTTTACACTGAAGTCCTCATAGCCCTGGAACCTCCTCCCTCTCTCTGCACCAAACCCTGTAATTTCAATTTGCATTTAATTTTGGTGTAATCTCTTTACATTCTCCATGTTGAAAACAGACCTGGTGTTAGTGTGTGGAGGGGAGTGGAGCGAGGGGGACCAGTAAGGACCGACCAGCTGTCAGATGGATGCCCAGTCAGGGCTCAGGGATTTGGGGCCAGGTGGTTGTTGGGTCTAGTCCTAGGAGACTGCTGCATGGAGGTGATTTAATGTCATGTGACATCGTAATGATCAGATTCTTGTGGGAGTAAAGTGTGTTAAGTATTTTGACTTTGCCGAGAACCAAACACGCAGTCTCTTATCTGCCTTTGTGGTAATGTTTGTTAAGGTCTGACATCCTGCTGGGCTAGTATAGGAGACAGCAAATACAGTAAGTCGCATTAAGGCCCGAACACATGATTAACACTGGAAATGAGGTCAATAATCTCTGTCAAATTTCAGGTCACTGTCTGGACACTTATTTGTCGCTCTCTGCAATTGCCTCTGCTTCTCTCTCTCAAGGTTTCTGATGTGCCCAATCACAAATAAAACTCTCCTAGAAAATTAGTAGGCTTAGGCCCGACAAACACTGCCACCAACAGAAAGAGTCCTACAGTCCTCCAGCACTGGCATGTAATTAGCTGCGAAATTACAGCACACAACAGATGGCTCTGAGACACAGGATCTGCTGGCTGCTTTTACAGGCTGCTTAGTTTACAGTTCTCTCTCTAATGATGAAGCGTAGAGGAGCCCAGGCATACCTGCCCCAGCTGGAGTTTCTACTCATATCCTAAATATGACTGCTCCAAGATTAACAGGTTTTTAAAACAACTGTAAACATTGCAGATAACACGATCATTAGTTAACACGATCATCAACTCAAACGTTGTTGTTTATGTTTCTGTCTAAAAGTCACAAGTTCACAGGTTGTTGTTCTTTCAATTAAAATTCAGTCTGAAACATTAACTTTGTGTTATTTTTCTGTTCAATTTTGCTCTATATATTTATTGATTACATTTCTTTTGAAAATAAAACATCTCAAATTAGTAAAATGGACACAACATTTGAGCAAATTTGTATTTGCACTATTATTTTTGCAAAGATATTCTTCATTTTCAGAAATTACTTGTGCAAAATATAAATACCAAACTGAAATAGTCTAATAAAAAAAGATCACATTTAGGGTGGCCACAAGGGGGTCCTAAAATTATTTCATACTCCACATTTAGCATTTAGGGGGCCACAAGGGGGTCCTAAATTGTTGTTACAGGGCCCCCCCCCCCAGGGCCAGTGCCCCTGTAACAACAATTTAGGACCCCCTTGTGGCCCCCCTAAATGTGGAGTATGAAATCATTTTTACATAACACATTTTTGCTGTCGTTCTTTTTTTACATCCGTTATTAGACAGTGGCAACGATGATAATTATGAGCATGGTCGTTTGCCTGCTAATGCCTGCAATGCAGTGAAGAAAACGATATGACAACAATAACGTCTAATGTAACTGGCCCCTCTAACAGTACAACTGGCCCCAGCTTGGCCCCCCCAGTTGAAATGGTCTAGAACCGCCACTGTAGCTTACACTTTCCTGGTTTTAAAGAGAAGGACCGTGGCCAGTTATGATTGATAGACAAATCCAAATTATATAATTATTATATAAATTATGAATACATTTTCATTCACTTATTGCCACTGACTAATAAGAGATGTAAAAAAAAAAAGAACAACAGCAATAATTAGTTATGTAAAAATCATTTCATACTCCACATTTAGGGGGGCCACAAGGGGGTCCTAAATTGTTGTCACAGGGCCCCCCCCCCCCCCCCCCCCCGAACCGCTAGTGGTCAGCTAGCGGAAGAAACCAGGCCTTTTACATTTCAAAACGACTGACGGATAGGGGGATCGTGTTCTCACAGAAAGGGAAACAGAGAAATGGATCCTATACATCTGCCTGGTCTCAGCAGTGGTGCTTCCTAACAGCCTGCCTGCCTTTGTAACCCACATCCTCTAATGTGGGTTATGTATGTTACCCAATGACTCTATTCACTTAGTATTTCAGACATCTCCCACATTCCTCCAGCCATTTGTTCAGCTGGGTCCTACCTCAGGTTAAACAGCTTCTCACCTCACAAGGGATTCACACCCACAACCCTCTGGCCCGAGGATCAGAACAGACTGCCTTTGCTTACTGCCCACAGCAGCCTGAGCAAAAACATTAACAACAATTACATTTCCTGATTTTCCCATTTAATCGAGTCACTTCATGTCTTACGGCTGAATAATGTATTTGTCTTTAGAGTGGTGATTTATTTGATTCATGGAGGTATGACATTTAATAATGTTATAGTTTAATTAGTTTAAAGAGGAGAGAGAGGTTGGGACCTCTACTGGTTCTGATTGGTCAGCTGGTCTCTCCTGACACTACTGGCTGGGGTTGTCCGAATGTTGTAGTCCTACACTAATGCTGTGTTCACGTGCTAGTCGAAACTAGGAAACACAGACATTTTCGACTTGCTAACTGGTTGAATGCTGTACTTGTATAACTACAACCAGTTAGCAAGTCAGACATTTCTGAGTTTCCTAGTTCCAAATGGCACGTGAATACAGCATCAATCCCAAATCCAACCACCTCCACCCCTAAACTTTAAAGGTTCTATCAGCCTATCAGAGGTCAAGGTAAAGATATTACCCATTTAATATTTCAATATACACAAACACACACATCTTTTTCAGATATATTCTCTGGCACCATGAGTCAGACAGAGATAGTCAGGTCATAAAAGCAGAGACATATTGTAGGCCTAACAGTCTTCTACAACCTAAGTCCTCTCTGCTTGTCTTCTCCTCAGTAATGTCACATTTCCTCTGCAGGTTTCCTCTCTAGGAGGGATGCATGTGCCAGCAGGCTGAAGCCTTGACTCCATGCCAGAGGCAGACAGCAAGCCTTGGCAGAGCACTACTGCAACTATAGCAATGTCAAACAATCATCTCACTTCAGATAGTGGAAAAATAACAGATTTGATCAATTCCCAAATAGTGCAGAAGATGTACTGTATATACTGTAATGCACCATATATTCAAGTGGTATTCAAATTTTACAAAATCATTATTTTCACTAAAATATTAAATGTGATTACTGAACAGAGTAAACACATCACGAGTAAAACCTTTACACAATATGTGGCATTCCCAAGACATGTAGGCCCATGTACTGGACAAGCAGACGGTATCTTTCCTGTGTGAAGGCCTCCGCCTAGTGGCCAGACTGAGAAGTGCGTCAGAGAGCAGGGCCTGATCCACCGGGCTCTTCCCTGAGCAGAAGAGACAGAGAGAAACAATTAAGTGTCATGAAGAGAGTTTACCATCCATGGCAGTTCTGAGAGAGCAATAGGGTAATGAGTTCCAACGTTGACCACAGTTTACGGGTGAGCGAAGCGAAGGCATGCTACGCTAATGGAAACGATACAGAATGATCAGGCTTTAATGTGTTCTCAACCCAGGGGGATTGAATATCATAGGGAGGGAAAGTGTGTGTGTGTGTGTGTGCAGTTGTGTGTGATTTTGCATGTGTATGTGTGAGGGAAGGAGGGGTGTACTGTATTCAAGAGAAGGTGCGTCCGTGTGACACTACATCTGCGCATCAGCAGTCCCATCCCTCCATGAAAACCATATTCGATCCCGCTAATCAAGGGCCCTTGAAGAAGAGGAATCGGGTCAGCAGCCATCTAAATGGAGCCGGGTTGCCGTGGAAACCAAATACAGTACATGTAAATAATGCGATCTATTGGTGCCATCTGGAATAGATTGGACCATGGTGCCGTCGCTGCCTTCCTCTCTCTATATGAAGGGATCCATTACGGTATTTATTTGTGCAGCTAAACCCTGGTCGGCGAATGAGATTATGTAGTGGGGGATTGAGAGTATATCCTAAACAAACAGAGCTATTAAAGATGGATCTCAGTTATATCCCGAACAATAATGGATTTACAAGTCATGAGTTTGTCCTTTTCACAACCTCTTCATTTTCCAGAAATGTAAACCAGACCTAGAGAAAGAGAGGGAGAGTTCTCTGCTTTGTGCACAGCGAGGGGGAGGGCCCTGGCCAAAGTATTTATCATAGCTTTAAAAATCTGATGTGAGGGAGAAAAAGAGATGGAGAGAGAGAAAGAATACTTACAGCATATATGTATGCCCTCATACAAGCATGTTCTGAGTCAGTCCAACTTTTTCTGAGGGAAGCTCTCAAGCATTCTACATTCCTTATTTTTCTTCCTCCCTTCTCTACCTCACTCCTGCTCTCAGAAGAACGCCATTCTCTCTCTCTTCTCATTCTTTAGCATTCTCTCTTCCTCTTATCATATGTGGTCAATAACTCTACCAGTCTATCTTCAGGTTGACTTTTTTTTGTTTTTCTGTGTTCCTCTCGTACCAACCGATCAGTATCATTGTTACTGTTCAAAAACACTCAGGCAAGCAAACTCGTGTTACACCCAATAACCTCTCAGTCAGCCATAGCAAGAGCTTCCCCCAGTGGGAGCTGTAGTTGGGGAAGACTGGCTCTGGCTTCTCCATCAACAGAACAGGAGGAATCTTTATCTACTGTTAGTTGCTCACTGCATGCTTTTTCCATCCGAGCCATGTCCAGAGGCCTGCTGTGCTGTACTGTACCTCTTCTGTGTAGCCTCCTCTGGGGCCTCTGCTGCTCTTTCTGACTCTTCAGACTGCTCTGGTTTTATGTTCAATCCTCTCCCCGCACAGATCAGTAGGCCAAATGTTCTTTGCAGTCCTGCGTTAGTCTTGGGAGAGTAGGTCAGCTCTGTGTTTGTTGCTGATTGTAGCGGACCGCCAACCTCAAAGCCCCCATGTGTGTGTCAGCGCCAGGAAAGACCAATCAGGGCAGTGATGGGGAGCGAGGGGAAAACTGCCAGCTATCACACACACACTCGAGATGACAGGCCCAGATCGCAGACAGGAGATAAGAAAGTGAGACCAAAAACTTGACCAAGGCATCTACACCCCCATCCTATCTACCCTTCCAGCTTCTGCTCTACCTCTCCAATCAACACCAGAGGAACAGAGACATAAATGGAGAGAGAGAGTCAGCACAGTGTCTTTGGAACCTGTCCACAACACAGCTCAGTGGATCAGCATGTCACCACCATCAGTGTAACATCTAAGCTAAGCCCTAAATGCGGGCCTGGAATTCTCCAAAAAGCAGGCTGGATTTGTGTGGGCTGATGTTTCAATTATCAATCTCTACTAAACAAAAATATAAATGCAACATGTAAAGTATTGGTCTCATGAGCTGAAATAAAAGATCCCAGAAATGTGCCATATGCACAAAAGCTTATTTCTCTCATATTTTGTGCATAAATTGTTTTACATCCCTGTTAGTGAGTATTTCTCCTTTGCCAAGATAATCCATTCACCTGACAGGTGTGGCATATCAAGAAGCTGATTAAACAGCATGATCATTACACAGGTGCACCTTGTGCTGGGCACAATAAAAAGCCACCACACAATGCCACAGTTAGCCTAGCTGTTAGAGCGTTGGGGAAGGAATGGAAAGGTTGCTGGTTCGAATCCCCGAGCCGACAAGGCTATGTTTATGTGCCCTTGAGCAAGGCACTTAACCCTAATTGCTCCTGTATGTTGCTCTGGAGCATCTTCAAAATTGTCTCAAGTTTTGAGGGAGCGTGCAATTGGCATGCTGACTGCAGGAATATCCACCAGAGCTGTTGCCAGAGAATTTGATGTCCATTTCTCTAACATTTGACAGATTTTCTTTATCTGAGTAAAATTTTTGAAATTGTTGCATGTTGCATTTACATTTATGTTCAGCATAAAATGCTGACAGAGACCAGTTAGGGAGTGTGTGTTGGGAATAGATGCAGATTATCAGCGCTGATGATATTTGTTGTCTCCCTCTCCTCCTTGGTTCTCATCTGGTCTTAATTTCTCTCTCCTCCTCAGTCTCTTAGTGCTGCAGCGTCTTCCCAGCCAGCAAGCCAGCCAGGCCAGATCCGGGGAAAGCTGAGAGTAGGCTCTGCACTAATTAGGCCTCCTCCACAGAGCCAAGAGGAAGTGGAGCTGCCAGGTCCCCTTTCCCCCACGATCCCTCACCCTCACTGGGCACAGACCGCCCGGGGCAGGGCCTCTTCCCCGTGGAGCTCTCGCAGTGTGTGAGGTGCCAGCTCCAATCTCCCCAATTTCTCCTCACCACTGCTGGGTCACCCCCTTGGGAGAGGGGGGACAGTAGGGGAGGGAAGGGAGGGGCGACGTGTTACAGTAAGGGAGGATAGAGGGGGACACTGGGGAGAGAGAGGGGTTTTCACGGTGGTTCTTCTTCACTCTCTGTGTAAATGATTTGGGATTGGTCTCCTGTCTTAGGTTACGTGTTGACTTGTTAATTTGACCTTTTTTTACAAAAACAGAGAGATGCCTGGGAGTAGGAATGCAGCTGCATCTCAACAGTTGAACAAAACACACACACACAGTTTTGTATTGCTATCCTTGTGGGGACCATAGAATTGATTCCCATCCAAAATCCTATTTTCCCTAACCCCTAAATCTAACCCTAACCCTGACCTTAACCAAACCATAACCCTAACCCTAAACCTAACCTGAACCCCTAACCCTAAAACTAGGCCAACCCTAACCTTAATTCTAACCCTAATCCTAATTGTAACCCAAAACCTAAATCCTTAACCTAAAATATCATTTTTGCTTGTGGGGACTGGCAAAATGTCACCACTTGTCTTAATTTTCCTTGTTTTACTATCCTTGTGAGGACTTTTGGTACCCACAAAGATAGTTCAACAAAAAAAACACACACACACACACACACACACACACACACACACACACACACACACACACACACAGCACATTCCCAAATACAGTTCACACACTGACACACACACACACACAGCACATTCCCAAATACAGTTCACACACTGACACACACATGCCTGACAGACTCCTGAGGCAGATCGATGTCCACATGCAGCAGAGCACCCCGATACTCAATGTGCTCTACAGATGTGTGCTACCAGAGTTACCAATTCAGCACAGCATGAGGTGTTCACATTTATATCTGAGAATACTGAAAAAAACTTAAATGTGAAGCTACCAGATTTTACTGGCGTATCGGACACTTTTGTGAGGTTTACCGTCAAGGTTTCAGACTGAGATGGAGCCCAAGATAAGGAGAGGATCAGAGAGAGCGAGAGAGGATCAAAACATGAAACAAGTCTGAAGTCTGGTAGATACCCTCGCATACCCTCTCTGGTCCAGTCCACACCACCTCTCACTCTTTAGAGAATGTTCCCTTAAGTCTCATTAGGTCATTACCTAACGTTTTCTTAGGAATGTTCCAATGATGTGCAAGGTCTGTTTCCAAGAGACCATTCAAACTGAACTTACCCAGAACGTGGTTACCATGTTCTCAGAATATTCAATAGTAATGTTCTAGACATGTTTCATTTGAACGTTGCAAAAACATTCCAGTGTCCAGTTTTCTGAGGGTTAGGGGAATATTCCAACAACGTCACACCAAACATACAAAGAACATAGTTACCATGTTCTCCAAATATAAGATATTCATGTTCTAGACATGTTTCATGGGAACATTGAAAGAACATTCATGTCAGGGTTTCCGATAGGAAAATATGGCACCGGACATTTGACCGGCAGCATTTCCCATATGCATTGGGTGCGTACCCTGATTAGGGTGTCCACCCACGATGCTCAGAATGACAGAAATCACATTTAGATTATTGTTATTAATCTTAACAAAACGTACAACTCGAGGTTGCAATGGCATGTGTCCTTCTTACCTAATTCTAATGCACACTTTGAAGATGTTAGAATAACTGTCCACATTTACTTTCCTCAGCCAACAAGACCAGTAACGAACAGCAAAATCACTAGCCTATGTCAATCTAATATCCCCCATACTAATATCCCCCATAGTAGAAAAGTTTACCCATTCTACTGTTCAGCTTGTCATGCTGTGTGAGAAAGGACAGTTGTGGGATGATAGATCCCAAATTCATAGAACCAGTAGGTAGGCTACATAAAAAAAAAAATGTTTTAAAGCAATAAGTCTGATGCAACACCTCAGAACATTTAGCTTAAAAGGCTGAGCACGAATGTTCATTCCATAATGTAATTAACGGAAAACACTGTTGTCAAAATCACACCCCTCCTGCGAGAGGTTTCATATGACAGAGATTAAAATATCAGTTTGAAATTTAGAAAGAGGGAAGATCTAAAGATGCAACAACTAGCATGGGTTGCTAATATGACTAGGATTGTGCCTTTGGATACTGTACAATGAAAGAATGTTGATTTGTAAACCAATAGAACATGAGAGAAATAGGCTACTGGTTTCAATGGCATATGGAAGTCTTTATAAAATAAATCCCTCCATGTTTCTATGGTTGGATTTTACTTTGAAGCAAGTTAAAACATGCCTCATAATTTGATGTAAAACATTCAGGTTTCAAACAATTAAGTATTTGCTTGCATACTGCCTCAACGTCACACCAAACATACACAGAACATGATTGTATGTTAAAAGCACTGTATGTGGATGTCCCTAACCTTGCCAACAGGCAAAGAGCTGTGAATGGATCCGTGGTTCACCAATCAGGGCCTTGATGGGCTCGGCAAAAGTAACAAGGGGTGATGTGTACTTTTTTGGGGGAGGAGAACATTACTTTGGGACCATCAGGTGACATAAAAACATCTTTATGGACGTCCCCACAACAAGCCAGGAACTAGACAAAAACCTCTAGGGGACCAGGACAGAATGTTCATGCAATGTTCCAAGAACATTAATATCTTATATTGTAAGAACATGGCAACCATGTTCTGTGTATGTTTGGTGTGCCGTTGATGAAATATTTTCCTAACCCTCAGAAAACTAGACTTATTAATGTTTTTGCAACGTCCCATGAAACATGTCTTGAACATTAATATTGTACTATCTGAGAACATGGTAACCACATTCTGGGTAAGTTCTGTTTGACATTAAAGGAACTCTAACGCCAAAACATGCTAAATAGGTTCGCCTAACTAACAGAAAACTGGACGCTTAAACATAACGGGAACATTACGGGTAACTAGTGCTGAGCGAGTACTGCTTTCTGAGGTCGGTTTCGGATTGGTTTTTGAAAAATAATCAGGGTTTTCAATTTCTGTTTAGATTTTTTCTAAACAATAAATGTATTATGGGGGTTCAATGCTGTAAAAACACAGAATAAAACAATGATGGTAGTCACTGCCCATTACTATCACGTATTAGGCTCTAACCATCATTTATTCACATTACTTTACTTTAATAAAATATTTTGGTTCTTGTGTATATCATTTTTTGGATTCACCATGGAGTGAATCCTTACCACTGCTACACCTGGCTATCAGTGGAGCCTTGTCTGGCAGCGAAAAAGTTACTGCCTTTTTTTTAACTAACTGATATGGCTGACTTTCCCTCTTAAGGATTGGACCCTTTTTTCAGTTTTCGCCTAAAATGACATCCCCAAGTCTAACTACCTTTAGCTCAGGACCTGAAGCAAGGATATGCATATTCTTGATACCATTTGAATGTAAACAGCTTGAAGTTTGTGGAAATGTGAAAATAATGTAGGAGAATATATATAGATCTGGTAAAAGATAATACAATCCAAAAACATGCCTTTATTTTCTTTTACGTCATCTTTGAAATGCAAGAGAAAGGCCATAATGTAATATTGCAGTTGAGGCGCTATTTAGATTTTGGCCACTAGATGGCAGCAGTGTGTGTGCAAAGTTTCAGATTGTTCCAGTGAAGCATTGCAATACTGGACAATATTTTGTATCAAGTCTGCCCAGATGTGCCGAATTGGTCGATTGATACATTTTCAAGTACAAAGCTATAGAGAACATACAAAAATTATATGGCAATACTAAATTTAAGTTTACACACTCCCAGGAATGTCATACATGATGGATCATTAGCTTATACACTAACTTTCACACATCTAGATGGCCGGGCGGGGTAGGTGAGGAGTCAGACACAGCAGGGGTTCAAACTTTAGAACCCAGTTCCTAAATTTGAAAATAAAAATTGATTTTATCAAACAAAACTATGCTACATTTTATCTCTGGGACCCTCAGGATGTGGGTTTTTTGTTGTTGTGCACTCTCCTCAAACAATAGCATGGTATTTCTTCACTGTAATAGCTACTGTAAATAGGACAGTGAAATTAGATTAACAAGAATTTAAGCTTTCTTCCCATATAAGACATGTCTATGTCCTGGGAAATATTCTTGTTACTTACAACGTCATGCTAATCACATTAGCACATATTAGCTCAACCATCCCGGTGGAGGGACACCAATCCCATAGAGGTTAAACAAATGTGGTTTCTATTGACAACTGAGATGTACAAACTATGGCATAAGGGGGCGATGAGCGGATAAGAGGCAATCCGTAATTTCTATTAAGACATTAATGAGTGAGCTAGGATGGACGTAGTTAATATAACTATTTGTTCAGCACAGAATTCAGAACATGGGCCGTTCTTAAGGTATTGTCCCTGTACACCAAGTCAGAGCCGTAGGATAAATTAAGGGGGCATATAAGCAGACAATGAAAGCTCTTACAATATTAATTTATTGCATTTATCTAAAACAGGCTATAGGCTACATGTGCACCATCAAGTCAGAACAGTAGGCTAAGTTATGAGGGGGAAAGGGACCAAATTATTAGGGTGAGGCACATGGGCTACTAACAGCTTACTACACAACATAAGCTTAGTATTACTTTCTTAGCTACAGTATACATATCTCCTTGGCATATTAGATAATTTATGCAGCAGCATACAATACATTTTTGGACTCACCTTGTTGTGCTGTGCTCACTTGAACAGAAGGTGGCATGGCGGTTCTTCTTGTGGTCACATTTTGTCATCAAACTTTGTCATCAAAAAATGTAATTCTCTGGATTTATGGTGCTTTCATGAGAACTGGGAACTCGGAAAAAAAACAAGGTCGAATCATGATGTCAGTGATCTTCAGGTCGGAGCTCTAGAAAGAAGCCAGAGTTACCGACTTGGAATTCTGAGTTGGATGACCGTTCAAAACGTACTTTCCCAGTCGAAAATCATTTTTTTCAGAATCCCCAGTTGTCTTGAACTCACTGAAGTCTGAGATTTCCCAGTTCTGAGTTTCCAGTTGTTTTGAATGCAGCAGAAATCATGCTGGATTGACAGCATGGCCAATGTATTCAACCTTTTCAGGCCCATGGTGTTGAATGTTTAGAATTTTAAGCTTGGAAAGAGACCCTTAAACCCAGACTTGGACCACACACACCCACTCCGCTGAATAGCAGGCTAGTGATTTATTTGCAACACTTGCAGTTAACCGATGATTCCTTCCAAACCACATATTGTTGAATTTGCGATTTCCAACTTGTTGTGTAATGTTTATGTCCAATGGCCGATGAGCCCCGATACGTTTTATCTGTAATTTCTCTTCATAGGATTTGCCAGTAGACTGTAGAAGTGATTCATGATGATGACTGCTTATCTAGCTTTCTAGCTAATATTTGGAATTAAAATAATTGAATCGACTTTGGTCAATTAGTTATTTAAAAACAGAAAAGAAACCAACATTTTGGTTAATTGCTCAGCACTACAGGTAACAACAAAAACGTTCCCTCTCCCTACAATTGTTAGCTGGGTAACCAAGTGTTTAATGAAAATAAAGATAAAGGTGAAGATGGGAAGAGCCAGGAGGTTCAGGACATGAGTATCTCTGCTCTAGAGGAGCAGTAAAGAGGCTCTCTATCAAAGACGCTTTCCTTCTCCTCATAAATACCAATCCAATGGAAAACCTCCAATCTGGGCAACACATGAGCTCCCCACTCCCTCCTACAGAGACTGAAGTCCAGTTATTTGATTGAGCATGAAGACATTCAACACTTACCCACAGTATAAAAATGGACTAGCTAGATTGGTGCTGATTATCGAGAACTAATTGCATAGTAAGTAGGAATCTGTTGAAGAGCAACAGTGAAAGTTAGTGACTCATCTAGCGGCTCTATTTCTATGATAATGACATAACCTTGATGTGGGCTCTGACAGACGGAAGCTGAGGTCACACCTGACTTACTGCAGCTTTGGCTGCAACCCCGGAGGGCTCCAACCAACCACCCAACGTCTGTCTGTTTATCTGATCTCTGTGTGTTCTGAGTCTGAGGAGGGGAATCTTCTAAGACGTCTTAACCAGACAAAGAGCCCAGTGGCCTTAAACACTTCATCTGAGGATTACCCCAGTATCCTCTCTGGCTGAGCCAAGACCACTGAGGGGAAATATGGGCCTTAAACAGCCATGGTGCTTCCTTTATTCTTTATCCTGTCTTTATCACAGAGCCAGGCTGAATATGAGGAGTAAATTATACTTTTTCTTCATGTCTCCGCTCTTCTCTTCTTTGGAAAAACAGGGAGGAGTTGATAGGAGCTTTCCTTCCTTCCACCAGAGATGCAGCGCTGAGGACGTTTGCCAGCGAGCAGAGCTTTGAAAGTGAAACACTAGAGTGGCAGATCACAGAGGCCAAGAAAAATGATATTCCTCTCGTTACGACTCCCCCGGCCGATTCCTTTGTTGTGGGAGCTTCTGATTTTAACTGGAAACAGGTCTTCCTCTGCTGTCCTGTGTTCTGGAGCGTCCCCCCCCCCCCCCCACACACACACACACACCATCATCATCATTTCTCCATCTTCTAAGGCCTAGTGACAGCTTGTTAAACCTGATGCCTCGTGCACACTCTTTCTCTCTGCAAGAACTATGTCCTCACCTGTCAGTGAGACGTGGGGTGGTGAGGTGGAGGGGAGGGGTGGGGTGGGGGACATTGACTGGACTGTACTGTATGAGACCCAGGGGAGTTCTGACCAGGTAGATCTGCTTAACACAGAGGGAGAGGAAAAGGAAACCACAGAGAGAGCGAGAGAAAGAGAAAGAACAAGAGAGAGAGAGAGAGAGAGGGAATATCCCTACTGAGTGTGTTAACCTGTCAGCGCCATCTTTCGCTATCCAGCTGTTACACACCAGACCACTGACAGGGGACTGATATTTAATGAAGTACAGATACCAATTTTTCTGGGATAAGTCAAGAATATATATATTTTTACACTGCATTAATGCACAGGGTACGAATTATGGGGGATCCAGGGGGGGGCTCAGCTCCCCTGACTGAGACATTAGCTCCCCTAAATGCAACAAAAGTCCAACTTGGGGGGTGTCTCTAAATAATGCTAATTTAACCAATCTTCTATTTGTTTAAATGCAGTGCTAAATATGAAAATTAAAGCTTCCAAATGAAACGAACACCCCCACCTTTCTGCCATGGTTTAAACCATTTATTCTCTGTGGCTGCACAAACCATCTCCCTGTCCAAAGCGCTGTCCACTCAGTAGTGCTGGATTTCAGCCTCAGCTGAGTTCCTTTAAACGCATAGATGTTCCTTTGTACCTGATCATTTTTGCCAGTTGTTTGCCATGCACCCTTGATAAAAAAATAGCCTTTATTCCAATGCACTTTCCAAGATCGCCAAGATTCAGGAATCATACAGTGTCACGCCTACTCCCGCTCCCTCGCTCCAGCGCTCGACGTCGCCGGTTGACTAAACACCGGCCCTGGCAACCATTATTACACACACCTGCTCCCCATCATTACGCACACATGGACTTCATCATCACCTTGATTACTTTCCCTTTATTTAGCCCTCAGTAGCCTCACTCATCAGGCAGTATTAGTTTGTTTTCATGTTCAGTACGCATCTTCTGGTTTGTTCATTTGCCTTGCACCTTTGTTATTAAACTCTCCTTCTGCACCTGCTTCCTGACTCCCTGTGTATACGTGACATACAGGGTTTAAGTTCAATGTTCTAATTCAATTGTCAAATGCTTAATAATGACAAATAACACTGTCATGAATGTAATTAATGTAAGGAAAGAAAGGTGGTGTTTTATGTCACACGATCTGGGAAGACTCCAAGCACTCAACTCGTGAATTATGGACAACTCTAAAACTAGGGTGTAAACATGTTTTGATTCATCTCATGTATTATATTGAATGTAGGCTATCTGTTCTGTGTGTGTTCATGTGTGCAAAATTGCCTTGCCTGAGAGGGTAGGCTACCAACAGTGGTGTAGGCATAGTAAAGGATAAACGCAAGCCAATGCAGTTTACCCACCTTTTTCAGAAAAAAAATCATTAAAAGTATAGGGAGCATAACTTTTTCCACCGCGACCGGCAATCAGAGTTTACCAACCAATTTTGGTACCACTACATCACTGGTTACCGGTAGGCTTACTTGAAGTTCAAGGTAATAGGCCTACACATTGTAGTCTAGTAAATGGACCATGTGTGTTAGGGTGACCATCCTGTTTTTCCCGGGACAGTTTCAGCCGCATTTTACGGTGTCCCTACTTTCAGGCTACAAAAAAGGTCAATTTGTCAGCAAGACGCTTCAATTAATGTAGCATTAATGTAGTTCTAATCAATGGCAATCACTGAATGTCATTAGGCACATTGTTTGGTATTTTGTAAACAGATGTATATTTCCATTCATAAGATGGTGCGAGTGTACATGCATTGCACTGTTTTGATTAACTTGGAGTGGGATGAACATGCACAGGTAACCTACTTTTAAAGTGGTTTGTTTGATAATCTGATGAAAACATCATGACTGGTTGTTTTCAGGGTTGGAAAATACGTGGTGTCATGTCTACTCCCGCTCCTCCCCTCCGGCGTTCGACGTCGTCGGTTTACTAACCACTGGTCCTGGCAACCATCATTATACGCACCTGTGCTTCATCATGAGGCACACCTGAACTCCATTACCTCACTTATTACCTCCCCCTTTTTTTGGCACTCCCTTAGGTGCTTTCCCCAGGCAGTATTGTTTCTGTGTGTCATGTCAAGACGCTACTCCTATGTTGTATCGTTCCATGTTCTTTGTTATATTAAACTTACCACCTGCACCTGCTTCTCGACTCCCAGCATGTACGTTACAGAAAACTGTCTCATAAAATGGAAGCAGCAGGAAATCAGAACATCTCCCAGACGGTCGACAAGCAGGGAACCTTCTTCGTCAACACCACAACCAGCTGGCACAACTAGGGACAACTAGTACGCATTCACCTTCCAGATAGTAGCAGCATCCAGCAGATGGAATGAGCCGGCGGTTCATACGTTATTCAGAAGAGGACTGCGGTAGGGGGTCCAGACAGAACTGGCCTGTCGAGACGGCAACCTCTCCTTGGATGCACTCATGGCGATGGCCATCTATCTGGATGACCTACTTCGGGAGCGTCGGCATCTCATCACTTCTTTCCCTCCCTTAGTGAACACTTTAGATCAGAGCCTGAACACATGGAGGTAGAGGTCACACACCAACCCGCAGTGGAGTGACGCAGACGGAGACAGCTGGGGCTATGTCTCTATTGTGGTCAAGTAGGGCTCTAGCAGTGTCCAGTACGTCCCAGCTCGGGATCCACAAGAGCAGAGGGACGATCACGTGATCTTCCACCTCCTGGGGCAGGTGTGAGTATCCCTTCTTCATCACTTTCTGCCAAACGCTTTTTGGTGTCGATCACACTAGATGACTGTCCCTCATGTACTGTCTACAGCGTTAGTGGAGTCCAGTGCCGTGGGGGAACTTTATTGACCAGACCCTTGCCTCGTCCCTTAACATCACCTCATACCCGCTCTCCTCTCCTTTCCCGGTTCAAGCCCTCGATACTTGGCCATTAGGTCCCGGGACCATCACAAACATCCATTCACCCTCACCATGGAGTCCATCCATCAGGAGAACATTCCCATCATCACCAGTGCACCAGCTCACAAGATCATCCTCTGCCTGCTTTGGCTTCAACGCCATAACCCCATAATCTCATGGTTGAGGATAAAAATCAAGGACTGGGCACCCGAATGCCAGAGGACCTGCCTTCCCATCCGCTGTGGTTCCACGTCGGTTGAGAGTCCTGTGGTTGCCTTTCAGCCCAACATCCTGGTGGTATACCTGGACCTGCGGTATACGTCCAGGATGTCTCCATCCTTATCGCCCCTGAGACTGTGCCATCGACCTGCTTGCAGTCTTTGCGCTCCCGCACAGATGCATCTACCCTCTATCGGTGACTGAAATCAAGGCCATGGAGGAGTACATCCATGAGGTTCTCCAACAAGGTTTCATCCGCACGTTCACTTCTCCTGCGTCTGCAGGCTTCTTCTTCGTGGTCAAGAAGGATGGAGGGTTACGCCCGTCTATTGATTACAGTGGACTCAATGAGATCACCACCAAGTACCGTTATCCTCTCCTGTTGGTGCCGGCAGCCATCAAAGAGCTCCATGGGGCTCGGTTCTTTACCAAATTGGACCTGCGGAGTGCTTACAATCTCATCCGCATCTGGGGGGGATAAATGGAAGACCGCTTTTAGCACATTGTCTGTTCACTACGAGTACTTGGTGATGCCATTTGGCTTAGCCAATGCTCCATCAGTTTTCCAGGCATTCATCAAAGGTCTTCCAGGACATGCTCAGACGCCAGGTGCTCGTGTATATCGACGACATCCTGATCTATTCAGCTACCTTGGAGGATCACATTGCTCACATCTGAGTAGTCCTGGAATACCTCCTGGATAACCAAGTGTTTGTCAAGGCTGGGAAGTGCCACTTTCATCAGTTGACGAGGCCTTCCACCTACTGAAGGACGTTTCACTTTTGCCTCTTTGCTCAAACACCCAGATCCCATGATACCCTTTGTGGTGGAGGTGGACATTTCAGAGGTGGGCGTGGGGGCAGTTCTGTCTCAACAAGGTTATCCACAAAAATGGTATCTGTCTGTGTATTACTCTAAGAAACTCTCCCCTGCAGAGAGGAATTACGACGTCAGCGATCAAGAGCTCCTGGCGGTTAGGTTGGCATTAGAGGAGTGGCGACACTGGATGGAGGGCGCCAAGGACCCCTTTGTCATTCTCACCGACCATCGGAACCTGGGGTACAGCGAGGAGGCTGAATCTGCGCCAAGCAAGGTGGGCCCTTTTCTTTGCAAGATTTGACTTCACGCCGGCCATATCGCCCAGGTTCAAAGAACACCAAAGCCAATGCCCTGTCCCATCTCTACGATTTGGAAGAGGGTGCTGTCCAGAGTGCACCCATAATCCCTTCCTCTCGAGCCTCTGTGGTCTTGGAGGTAGATGTGGACATTCACCAAGCTCTGGAGAGGGAGCCAGCACCCACTACCTGTTCTCCTGGGCGCATCTACGTTTCCACAGGGATAAAGGATCGGCTGCTGGCCTGGGCGTTACATTACATGTGGGTACATTTTGTCATTGCCTGTAAGAATGTGTATTTCACCAGCCACGTTGGAGGGTGGTCACATGTGGAGGGTGGTCATCCAAATATGTAGAAGTTGGTCGAATTCACAAGAAAGGTGAATGAAATGTGACTTTGTCCTTGTTTTTCTTGGCCAGTTACATCGTTTTGTTCACACGCTAGGTTATTTTTCAATATTAGTTTGAGTTTGCTGCAACTGTTTGCTGCTAAGAAGACATCACCACAGATAGAACGATGAGACAGATATTTCACCGGAGGTATAAATGTGAAACATCCAGTTGGCATTTCCACTCACTACCAAATTTGGTAATGAGAGGAAGCCCAGTGTCCGGCAGTGGGAGAGTGAAGCGAGATGGATTTTGGCCGACATGCTGCTAATTTACTCATCAATGAAACATTTGAACTCCATACAGTTTTCTGCTTTCAAAACTAGAATCTGTAACAAACAGATTCTAGTTATAGACTTTAACCTTTGCCAGAGTTTGTAACGGTCGTCGTATATAGTGGACCAAGGTGCAGCGGGTTGAGTGCTCATTTTTATCTTTTATTTAGAACACTTAATTAACAAAACAAGAAAACGTACGAACGAACAGTATTGCAGGCTAACACAGCAGTGCAACAACAACTTCCCACAAATCCCATGACAAAAACACAACTCTTAAATAAGACCTTCAATTAGAAGCAATGAAGAGCAGCTGCTTCCAATTGAAGGTCAACCCCATCAACTAAACATAGAAATAGAAAGACTAGACTAGAACATAGAAATATACTAACAGAACATTAACCAAAACCCCGGAACACTCTAAACAAACACCCCTCTACATAAACACATATCCCAACAAACCCCGAACCACATAAAACAAACACCCCCTGCCACGTCCTGACCAAACTACAATAACAAATAACCCCTTTACTGGTCAGAACGTGACAGTACCCCCCCCCCCCCCCCCAAAGGTGCAGACCCCGGATGCACCTAAACAAAAAAACACAAAAATATCTCCCCCCCAAAGAAAAATTTGAAAAATTAATCCCAAAATAAAGGGAGGGAAGGGAGGGTGCTACACCCCCCCCCTCCCCAACCCACCTACTATGGAGGTGGATCAGGCTCCGGCCTTTCTCCCCAACCTAACCTGTCCACCCCCGCTAAATACCCATTAAATATTACCCCTCCCGAAGTCTCTGGGCTATGGCGCATCGCTGAAGACCTCGGGCTGATGTGCATTGCTGGAGACCTCGGGCTGAAGGGCGACTCTGGCTGCGCCGATTCTGGACTGTAGGGCGACTCTCGCTGCGCCGACTCCGGACTGTAGGGCGACTCTCGCTGCGCTGACTCCGGACTGTAGGGCGACTCTCGCTGCGCCGACTCCGGACTGTAGTGCGACTCTCGCTGCGCCGACTCCGGACTGTAGGGTGACTCTCGCTGCGCTGACTCCGGACTGTAGGGCGACTCACTGCGCCGACTCCGGACTGTAGGGCGACTCTCGCTGCGCCGACTCCGGACTGTAGGGCGACTCTCGCTGCGCCGACTCCGGACTGTAGGGCGACTCTCGCTGCGCCGACTCCGGACTGTAGGGCGACTCGCTGCGCCGACTCCGGACTGTGGGCCGTCTCTCTCGGTTCCGGACTGTGGGCCGTCTCTCTCGGATCCGGACTGTGGGCCGTCTCTGCTGGCTCCAGACTGTGGGCCGTCTCTGCTGGCTCTGGACTGTGGGCCGTCTCTGCTGGCTCTGGACTGTGGGCCGTCTCTCTACGGGTCACTGTCGCCGGAAGCTCTAGACGGGGCACTGTTACCAGAAGCTCTGGACGGGGCACTGTCACCGGAAGCTCTGGACGGGGCACTGTCACCGGACACTCTGGACGAGGCACTGTCGCCGGACACTCTGGACGAGGCACTGTCGCCGGACACTCTGGACGAGGCACTGTCGCCGGACACTCTGGACGAGGCACTGTCGCCGGACACTCTGGACGAGGCACTGTCGCCGGACACTCTGGACGAGGCACTGTCGCCGGACACTCTGGACGAGGCACTGTTGCCGGAAGCTCTAGACGGGGACTGCGCACTGAAGGCCTGATGCATGGGGCTGGCTTAGGAAGCGCCAGCCTAGGGACACGCATCACAGGGCTAGTGCGAGGAGCAGGAGCAGGACGAGCTGGACTGGGCTGACGCACTGGAGGCCTGGTGCGTGGGGCTGGTAGTGGAGCTACCAGACTGGAGACACGCACCCCAAGGCTAGTGCGAGGAGCGGGAACAGGACGTACTAGACTGGGCTGACGCACTGGAGGCCTGGTGCGTGGTGCTGGCTTTGGACACGCCAGACTGGAGACACGCACCTCAGGGCTAGTGCGAGGAGCGGGAACTGGATACACCGGGCCATGAGTAGGCACTGGAGGTCTGGAGCGTACCTCCTGCACAACCCGTCCTGGCTGGATGGTAATAGTAGCCCTGTACGAGCGGAGTGCTGGCACAGGGCGAACTGGGCTGTGCAGAGGCCTGATGGTTACCGTGCGTAGAGCAGGCGTAGGGTAGCCTGGGCCTAGGAGGCGCATTGGTGACCAGATGCGCTGCGCAGGCATCCTCCTTCCAGGCTGGATGCCCACTCTAGCACGGCACTTGCGAGGGGCTGGGATCGCTCGCACCGGACTGTGCGTGCGCATGGGCGAGATCGTGCGCACTTCCGCATACTCCAGCGCTCTCCACTCCCTATGCTCCCCATAATAAGCATGGGGAGTGCTCATAGCATCGTCGCTCCGCCTTGGCTGCCTCTATTTCCTCCGGTGGGCGACGGTATTCACCAGCCTGGTGCCATGGTCCAGCCCCGTCCAGAATTTCCTCCCATGTCCATGATTCCCCATAGTCCATATAGTTCCTCTGCTGCTCCTTACCCCGCTGCTTGGTCCTTTGGTGGTGGGAAGTTCTGTAACGGTTGTTGTATATAGTGGACCAAGGCGCAGCGGGTTGAGTGCTCATTTTTATCTTTTATTTAGAACACTTAATTAACAAAACAAGAAAACGTACGAACGAACAGTATTGCAGGCTAACACAGCAGTGCAACAACAACTTCCCACAAATCCCATGACAAAAACACAACTCTTAAATAAGACCTTCAATTAGAAGCAATGAAGAGCAGCTGCTTCCAATTGAAGGTCAACCCCATCAACTAAACGTAGAAATAGAAAGACTAGACTAGAACATATATATATATATACTAACAGAACATTAACCAAAACCCCGGAACACTCTAAACAAACACCCCTCTACATAAACACATATCCCAACAAACCCCGAACCACATAAAACAAACACCCCCTGCCACGTCCTGACCAAACTACAATAACAAATAGCCCCTTTACTGGTCAGAACGTGACAGAGTTCAAAAAATGGTGTTGTTTAGAAGGAGTGCAAGGGCGAATTGAGTTATTGCACACGCATACTTCACAGAGTAGTCGTTCCCTAATGGCAATATGCTAGAACATGCCAATACAATCTCACTAGCTTGTGCTTGGCTCTGCCCACCTCCTTGATCGTTCTGCCCACCATAATTAATTTGCTCCCATTGGAAATGACAGGCTATGGTGTATCTTGGGTTAGTTATAAAAATATTTGACATGGCAGTCTGAGATTTTTTTCATCACAGACAGCCCAAGTTACCACGGTAATGGCACGTCCCTTAAAGGGGCAGCTGAACATTTTTGTCTCACCCAATGGTTGTGCTTGATTGAGCATGGGTCACACCCCCAAAAAATTATTCATGAACTTTTAGTCATTTCTTATCATTAAAACACTCAAATACTTTAATTGTTATACTAGATTTGTGTGCTTTTACATTTCTACTTAGGAGCACATCGTGTAGCCTACTCTTTGTAAAAGATGTCAGCTTTGAGCCCTGAACTATAATAATAAATAAGCCCTCAGCATTTTGTGGCTGGGAAGGCACTTTGATGATTCTTGATGCTCAGTTGTAGAACTGTTGATCTGTTTTTACTATTTTATCTAAATTATTTATTTTAACATACTGTTCATTGGTAAAAATGAAATGAAATGAAGCAATATGACCCATTTACTTGTTTTAAAAACATTAGAAAGCATGCTCATCTGTTTTGTTTTGTTGTTGTAACTATGGTAAAAACATGTTTTTTTTATCTACCTGCCACAGTGGCCGGAGTACCAAAACGTTTATTTCCCATCCTGGTTGTGTTCACACCACATTAAAAGGTAATTCACAGTTAAATTCTGTCTTCATTATTGCCCATAAAAATGTTTTGAGACCCCCTTGAATGTCACGGTGTAATTCTCACTCTGCTAATGCACATGTGGGTTCATGTACTCTCAATACCATGTTAGTTGTGTGAAGCTCAAAACAAGCTCAAATTCATATTCATTCCAAGAGTGCTGATGTGTCTCAACAAAGCAACGTGGCATAGCCTTGCTAACTCTCTCCCACTCTCATTTGCACCCCCAGTGGTCCTGACGCAGGCTGCTGCTGGCTGCCTGTTTTACAGCGAAGGCTGAGGGTGAGCCTTCCTTCCTGGCTGTGTGACAGCATTGGGAAGCCTGTTCCCTACCCAGTGGTTAAATGAAACACCCCTTCTCTGTCTGGGTACGGTAAACCATACCACAACACTTCATCCTTCCACAGGTCCATCCTCCAACCCTCTTTAACGCTCATGTTTTCGATTTGCCATCTGATATTGCTGATTTGGGGGATTTTATGCTTTGTTGAATAAAACAGAAAATTGTGTAAAGCTAATCCGGCGCCACTTTTTATTTGGCAAATATGCTTTTGTCTCTGTCACCCTGGTTCTATTTTCCGGAGGGGTGAGATCGGTGGGCTTCCGAGGCTGTATCGAGGCCTGTAGCGTGTGAGTGAGTAGCGTGCAGCATATGAGCACTCATCTTTTTAGCATTAAAGGTGATTGACAGCTTTCGGTGAAAGCCGGCGTGTGGGATTTGGGCACATTTTGGTTCACACACACACAAAAACATCGACTCCACCAAAGCAGCTCAACAGATTTGTCTTCATAACAAGACAGTTGTTGACAAATTTATTTTGAAAGTTAGAGGGGACAAAACTCTAACACCCCCCCCCCCCCACACCCTCGGAGAGTGGGCTCATGGCCTCTATGACCCGTCAGCAAAGCTCACAGGTCTAGTTGGTTCATTCTCATTAGTTTGTCACTAACAAGGCCATCAGGAAAGCTGGGGTTCCCATGCATCCCGCCTCCCCTCCACATCTGCTGCGTATCGTTAAACGGAGAAACCCAGTAAAAATATTTACTTCCCTTTGCCTCTTTGAGCTAAATATACTTTTGGAGACGTGGGCGTGATTGGGCTCTGAAAAATGATGTTCTCTGTCTCTGTGTGCAGCTGTAACAAATTGACTGGTAGATTTTCATAATTTGTGTTTTTGCTCAGCCCTGCGATGAATTACTGTCACATCGCAACACGTGAACTGTGCTGGAGATTGATGCGTTTGTACCTCCACCCCTTTCCTACTGTCAAATGACCAAATCGCCCTCTAATGGCCTCATGGGTGGAATGTTATTAATATTTTTCATAATTTCATAATTATATATATTTTTAAACGCTGAAAATCTGGTGTTTCTATGTTAAACGGTTTTGTTATATTTCAGTCTTCTGTGATGTACAGTGGGGGAAAAAAGTATTTGATCCCATGCTGATTTTGTACGTTTGCCCAGTTACAAAGAAATGATCAGTCTATAATTTTAATGGTAGGTTTATTTGAACAGTGAGAGACAGAATAACAACAAAAAAATCCAGAAAAACGCATGTCAAAAATGTTATAAAGTTATTTGCATTTTAATGAGGGAAATAAGTATTTGACCCCTCTGCAAAACATGACTTAGTACTTGGTGGCAAAACCCTTGTTGGCAATCACATAGGTCAGATGTCTCTTGTAGTTGGCCACCAGGTTTGCACACATCTCAGGAGGGATTTTGTCCCACTCCTCTTTGCAGATCTTCTCCAAGTCATTAAGGTTTCGAGGCTGACGTTTGGCAACTAGAAACTTCAGCTCCCTCCACAGATTGGCTAGGCCACTCCAGGACCTTAATCTGCTTCTTCTTGAGCCACTCCTTTGTTGCCTTGGTCGTGTGTTTTGGGTCATTGTCATGCTGGAATACCCATCCACGACCCATTTCAATGCCCTGGCTGAGGGAAGGAGGTTCTCACCCAAGATTTGACGGTACATGGCCCCGTCCATCGTCCCGTTGATGCGGTGAAGTTCTCCTGTCCCCTTAGCAGAAAAACACCCCCAAAGCATAATGTTTCCACCTCCGTGTTTGACGGTGGAGATTGTGTTCTTGGGGTCATAGGCAGCATTCCTCCTCCTCCAAACACGGCGAGTTGAGTTGATGTCAAAGAGCTCCATTTTTGTCTCATCTGACCACAACACTTTCACAGTTGTCCTCTGAGTCATTCAGATATTCATTGGCAAACTTCAGACGGGCATGTATATGTATTCTTGAGCAGGGGGACCTTGCGGGCGCTGCAGGATTTCAGTCCTTCACGGCGTTGTGTGTTACCAATTGTTTTCTTGGTGACTATGGTCCCAGCTGCCTTGAGATCATTGACAAGATCCTCCTGTGTAGTTCTGGGCTGATTCCTCACTGTTCTCATGATCATTGCAACTCCACAAGGTGAGATCTTGCATGGAGCCCCAGGCCGAGGGAGATAGACAGTTCTTTTGTGTTTCTTCGATTTGCGAATAATCGCTCCAACTGTTGTCACCTTCTCACCAAGTTGCTTGGTGATGGTCTTGTAGCCCATTCCAGCCTTGTGTAGGTCTACAATCTTGTCCCTGACATCTTTGGAGAGCTCTTTGGTCTTGGCCATGGTGGAGAGTTTGGAATCTGATTGATTGATTGCTCCCTTGGACAGGTGTCTTTTATACAGGTAACAAACTGAGATTAGGAGCACTCCCTTTAAGAGTGTGTTCCTAATCTCAGCTCGTTACCTGTATAAAAAGACACCTGGGAGCCAGAAATCTTTCTGATTGAGAGGGGGTCAAATACTTATTTCCCTCATTAAAATGCAAATCAATTTATAACATTTTTTACATGCATTTTTCTGGATATTTTTGTTGTTATTCTGTCTCTCACTGTTCAAATAAACCTACCATTAAAATTATAGACTGATCATTTCTTTGTCAGTGGGTAAACGTACAAAATCAGCAGGGGATCAAATACTTTTCCCCCCCACTGTATATAAAGTGTAATATTGGGATACAAAATCAATAATACATTTCAACTATATATCTAACATGGTGCAGGTTTATTCTTCTTTGTAAGAACATAACCATGTGTGTGAGGCGTATACTTTTGTTTCAAAGTAGATTCGCTTAAGACTACCAAGAAACACTCTGTGTGACCCTGATCTAGCCCACTGCAGTAAAAGGTTATTAATACAGTATAAAGCCAGAGAAATACAAATACTAGACTATGACAGAATGAAAGGACAATGTGCTCTTGTGCTTAGAAAAGGACTAAGAGTTTAGAAAATATTGGCAGCTCCAGCTTAAGTACTAAAGATCCAAGACTAGCCAAGATACTGAGTAATATAAAATAAAGTTGATGCAGTCAGACCTTGACTCGAGACTGTGTCAATGGTCGAGACCAAAAAAGGCCGATTCAGACAAACGGAGCACATCACATGTCACATGCACAAGTACATCTGGGATATAACAATCTGACCTTGATTGAGTTTTTAGTCCTTTTCTAAGCTCAGAGCACATTGTCCTTGAAGAGGGCACGACTAAACCTATTCCCCCTCAGGAGACTGAAAAGATTTGTCATGGGTCCCCAGATCCTCAAAAGGTTTTACTGCTGTTCTTTAATTATTTGTTTTAGTTATTGCTTGCTTTTTTTGTGGTATTTTCTTAAAACTGCATGGTTGGTTAAGGGCTTGTAAGTAAGCATTTCCCTGTAAGGTCTACTACACCTGTTGTATTTGGCGCATGTGACACATTTTGATTTTATTTGACTTGTGATAGTGTCCTTTGCATACTTCCAGATGAGGAAGCCGAGGGTCAATGAGTAATTTGAATCAGCAGTTGGGTTTGATTCTAATTGGCCAGTATAGCGTATAGTAATTTGCATAATAAGTGAGTGGAGAGGGAGTTGATTAGAGGAGATGTCACAGTAGATTCTGATTTCAGCAGCAACTGATTGACCTTGAAACTCCTAAATTAGCCCGAACGACATGAAAAGTATTGGAAAGTTGTAGAGAGAGCGAGAGAGAGAGAGAAAGAGTAGGCGTACTGTTACCGTGCTCTTATTTCATAGGCGTACTAAATAAAATAAAATAATGTTGAAATTTGATTGATTTTGGATGATCTGACAGATTCATTCCAGGATATTTACAACAAATGACAAAGTTATAATGAGTCACGTGTCATCATGTCTTTTCCATGTCTTTCATGTCTGCTTTGATTTTGTCTGTCTCTAGAAGCAAGCAAAAATATTCACCCCAGTAAAAAAGTGGACTAAGGTAAGAAGTCATGTGAGGTTTATGGTTGGCTTTAGACTTTCACTTTGAAAGGGAGAGGCAGACAAATAGATCTCCATTGAACATGGCCTTCGGAAAGTATTCGAACCCTTTGACTTTTTGCATATTTTGTTACGTTACAGCCCCTATTCTAAAATGGATTAAATAAAATAAAAACCTAAGCAATCTACACACATTACCCCATAAAGACCAAGCGAAAAACAGGTTTTTAAACAGAAATACCTTATTTACATAAGTATTCAGACCCTTTGCTATGACACTCGAAATTGAGCTCTGGTGCATCCTGTTTCCATTGATCATCCTTGAGATCTTTCTACAACTTGATTGGAGTCCACCTGTGGTGAATTCAACTGATTGGGCATGATTTGTAAAGGCGCACACCTGTCTATATAAGGTCCCACAGTTGACAGTGCATATCAGAGTAAAAACCAAGGCATAAGGTCGAAGGAATTGTCCGTAGAGCTCCGAGGCAGGATTGTGTCAAGGCACAGATCTGGGGAAGGGTACCACAACCTTTCTGTAGCATTGAAGGTCCCCAAGAACACAGTGGCCTCCATCATTCTTAAATTGAAGATGTTTGGAACCACCAAGACTCTTCCTAGACCTGGCCCCCCGGCCAAACTGAGCAATCGGGGGAGAAGGGCCTTGGTCAGGGTGGTGACCAAGAATCTGATGGTCACTCTGACAGGAGATGAGAGAACGTTCCAGAAGGACAACCATCTCTGAAGCACTCCACCAATCATGCCTTTATGGTAGAGTGGCCAGACTGAAGCCTGGAGTTTGCCAAAAGGCACCTAAAGGCACCTAAAGATTCTCTGGTCTGATGAAAGCAAGATTTAAATATTTGGTCTGAATGCCAAGCGTCACGTCTGGAGGAAACCTGGCACCATCCCTACGGTGAAGCATGGTGGTGACAGCATCATGCTGAGGGGATGTTTTTCAGGGGCAGGGACTGGGAGACTAGTCAGGATCGAGGCAAAGATGAACGGAGCAATGTACAGTGAGATCGTTGATGAAAACCTATTCCAGAGAGCTCAGGACCTCAGACTGGGGAAAAGGTTCACATTCCAACAGGGCAACGACCCTAAGCACACAGCCAAGACAACGCAGGAGTGGCTTCGGGACAAGTCTCTGAATGTCCTTGATTATCCCTGCCAGAGCCCGGACTTGAACTCGATCGAACATCTCTGGAGAGACCTGAAAATAGCTGTGCAGCAATACTCCCCATCCAACCTGACAGAGCTTGAGATGATGTGCTCAGAAAAATGGGAGAAACTCCCCAAATGCAGTTGTGCGAAGCTTGTAGCATCATACCCAAGAAGACTGGAGGCTGTAATCGCTGCCAAAGGTGCTTCAACAAAGTACTGAGTTAAGGGTCTGAATTCTTATGTAAATGTGGTATTTCAGATTTTTATTTGTAATAAATTAGTAAACATTTCTAAAAACCTGTTTTTGCATTGCCATTATGGGGTATTGTGTGTAGATTGAAAAGCAGAAAAAATAATTCAATCAATTGTAGAATAAAGCTGTAACGTAACAAAATGTGGAAAAAGTTAAGCGGTCTGAAAACTTTCAGAAGGCACTGTAAATCCAGTATAGAGACTGGAGGGGTGGGGTAGAGAGATTCTGGCCCTGACTTTGGTCTTCTGGCTCTCTTGTAAAACTACCCGAAGTGACAGGGAAGTCTCCACAGACGGCATTAACACACAGGACACAAACCGACCAGACAGACAGTCCTGAGAAAACACACACACACACACACACACACACACACACACACACACACACACACACACACACACACACACACACAAACACATACACACAGACACTACGAAATACTGTATGCTGTACTACTTTTGGCCAGAGCAATTTTTTTGTTTCCCCTTTTCCCACATGAGAGCTGTCCATAGTGCTGAACACCACTGATCAACCTTTCTCAGCACAAGAACATGAAAAGAACCCTGAAACCAACCTGAACCAACCTTAAAAAATGGTGACAGCTTAGGGAGCAGTATTAAGTCTCCCCTGCAGTAAGACATACTGTAGATGAGAGGCCTGATAATACAGTAGAGAATTAATTTAATCATGAAGGCTCATTGTCAGTTAAACTGTGAGTTTCGCTCCCAGTTGCTCCCAAATGTCAAACACTGGAGACATCCGTCACTCATCCACTACATTACATTTACAGCCATTCATGTGTTCATTTTAGGGCTTATTCACGTTTCTGTTCACAGTAGAAAAAAGAGAAACAACACATACTGTATATCTGTGCCTGTGTAACAGATGCATTACACCTTTTGTCAATGCATTGTGGATTTCTGTATAACGTGTTTGTTTTGATTGATGCCTTCTGAAAACAGGTATCCCATTTGATTTACTTTATTAAAGTAAAACTTGTAGGAACTTTTATTGTCCTGCAATTTCACCATAATTTGTTCCAACTTTTCCCCTCACAATTTACACTGAACAAAAATATAAACATAAACGGAAATAAATTCATTAGGCCCTAATCTATATGACTGGTACTACAGATATGCATCTGTTGGTCATTGATACCTTAAAAAAAAGGTTGGGACAGAAAACGGATCAGTAAACCAGTCAGTATCTGGTGTAACTACCATTTGCCTCATGCAGTGCGACACATCTCCTTCGCATAGAGTTGATCAGGCTGCTGATTGTGGCCTGTGAATGTTGTTCCACACCACTTTAATGGCTGTGCAAAGTTGCTGGATATTGGCAGGAACTGGAACACACTGTCGTAAACTTCGATCCAGAGCATCGCAAACATGCTCAATGGGTGACATGTCTGATGAGTATGCAGGCCATGGAAGAACTGGGACATTTTCAGCTTCCAGGAATTGTGTACAGATTCTTGCGACATGGGGCCGTGCATTATCATGCTGAAACATGATGGTGGGGGATGAATTGCATAACAATGGGCCTCAGGATCTTTTCATGGTATCTCTGTGCATTGAAATTGCCATCAATAAAGTGCAATTGTGTTTGTTGTCCGTAGCTTATGCCTGCCCATATCATAACCCCACTGCTACGATGGGGCACTGTTCACAACGTTGACATCAGCAAACTGCTCGCCCACACAACGTCTGCCATCTGCCCAGTACAGTTGAAAGCGGGATTCACTTCTCCAGCGTGCCAGTGGCCCTTGAAGTTGTGCATTTGCCCACTTAAGTCGTTTATGACGCAGAAATGCAGTCAGGTGAAGACCCTGGTGAGGACGACAAGCACGCAGATGAGCTTCCCTGAGACAGTTTCTGACAGTTTGTGCAGAAATTCTTTGGTTGTGCAAACCCACAGTTTCATCAGCTGTCTGGGTGACTGGTCTCAGATGAACCCGCAGGTGAAGAAGCGAGGTGTGGAGGTCCTGGGCTGGCATGGTTACACGTGGTCTGCAGTTGTGAGGCCGGTTGGACGTACTGCCAAATTCTCTAAAACAACGTTGGAGGCGGCTTATGGTAGAGAAATGAACATTCAATTCTCTGGCAACAGCTTTGAGTGTTATGTGCAGTACCAGTCAAAAGTTTGGACACATCTACTCATTCAAGGGTTTTTCTTTGTTTTTAATATTTTCTACATTGTAGAATAATAGTGAAGACATTAAAACTATGAAATAACACATATGGAATCATGTAGTAAACAAAAAAGTGTTAAACAAATCAACAAATATTTTATATTTGTCACGTCCTGACCAGTTTAGGTATTATTTGTATTGTAGTTTGGTCAGGACGTGGCAGAGGGTATTTGTTTTGGTTGGTTCGGGGTGGTTTGTTGTGTTTAGGGTGTGTGATTTGTTAGTTCTGGGTGTTGGGTATGTTCTAGGTTTTATTTTCTACGTTCTGTCTAGTTTAGTTTTTCTATGTTTAGGTTTGGATGTAGACTCTCAATTGGAGGCAGGTGTTTCTATTTTCCTCTGATTGAGAGTCCTATATATAGGTATGTGTTTGGGGTTGTTAATTGTGGGTAGTTGATTTTGCACTGCTTGTTATTATAGCCTGTAAAACTGTTCCTGTCGTTTCTTTATTTATTGTTTTTTCCGTGTTCACATTTTAATAAATAATAATGATGAGCACGCAACCCGCTGCGCCTTGGTCCTCTCTCTCCTACGCCAGCCGTTAAAATATTTGAGATTATGTGAGATTTTTTGTTCCAACCGCCGTGTCTTTGTGAGACGAGTAGGTAAACGGATGATCTCCGCATGTGTGGTTCCCACCGTGAAGCATAGAGTAGGAAGTGTGATGGTGTGATGGTGTGGGGGTGCTTTGCTGGTGACACTGTCTGTGATTTATTTAGAATTCAAGGCACACCTAAGCAGCATGGCTACAACAGCATTCTGCAATGATAAGCCATCCCATCTGGTTTGCACTTAGTGTGACTATCATTTGTTTTTCAACAGGACAATGACCCAACACACATCCAGGCTGTGTAAGGGCTATTTGACCAAGAAGGAGAGTGATGGAATGCTGCATAAGATGACCTGGCCTCCACAATCACCCAACCTCAACCCAATTGAGATGGTTTGGGATGAGTTGGACCGCAGAGTGAAGGAAAAGCAGCATATTTGGGAATTCCTTCAAGACTGTTGGAAAGTCATTCCAGGTGAAACTGTTTGAGAGAATGCCAGAAGTGTGCAAAGCTGTCATCGAGACAAAGGGTGGTTACTTTGAAGAATCTAAAATCTAAAATATATTTTGATTTGTTTAACACTTTTTTGGTTACTATGTGATTCCATATGTGTTATTTCATAGTTTTGATGTCTTTACTATTATTCTACAATGTAGAAATAGTAAAAATAAAGAAAAACCCTTGAATGAGTCGGTGTGTCCAAACTTTTGACTGGTACTGTATGTTGTTTAACGCTGAACGCTGAACGAGAGACCTCAGTTTATTGTTTTTGTAAAGATTTTATATACTTTTTTATTTTTATTTTGGATCCCACAGCTCAGTTGCTGTGAACGCTAGATTCCATGTAAAGAGAGAGACATGGAAACCCAGCTAGCCTAGCTGGCTCGGCAGTCTCAAATGCAGGTCGCTATTGAACATTTTCAACACTGCAGGAGCTGTGTTTACTTTTCTTCATTCCGGGACAATGTGGACCGCCCGGACTTTTAATGTAGCAACTGTTTGCTTGCAGAGGACTACAGGGGCGAAGTGGCTACTCTTAGCAAACAAGTAGTGAACCTACACAAGCTACTGGGAAATCCACGCCCGCCTACTTTTTATTTTTCTTCTACCCCAGTAGCCGGACGCCGCTCTGGTCTGGTGGAAGTGTCGCCGCCGTTTCGGCTCTCCATAGCCGACTGGCTGGTACTCTGCAGGGATCCCTTCCCGAAGGGGTCTCCACCTTCCCTGGAGAACAGAGGTAGTAGGATGCTGCTGGATGATTTGGGGGATGTTCCCGTTCTCGACTCAAAAAAACAGCCATGGAGATATGTAATTTGCGGTGGAAGTCGAAGAAAGCGTCCTCTGGTAACAGGTGCCTCCTTTGAGATGTTAAGCCCAGACCAGACATAGACCAGAAATGGCTTTGAAGCCCTGAATCCAGAGGTTTCGGCCCCTTCTTCCTTAGGGGCTTCCAATTCGAGATCGGATCTGGAGGTACCTACGCCTTTGTCCTCTGTTTTGTCTCAGTCTATGACTAGGGTGGCTGGAGTCTTTGACAATTTTTAGGGCATTCCTCTGACACTGACTGATATCGAGGTCCTGGATTGCAGGAAGCTTGGCTCCAGTGATGTACTGGGCCGTACGCATTACCCTCTGTAGTACCTTGTGGTCCGAGGCCGAGCAGTTGCCATACCAGGCAGTGATGCAACCAGTCAGGATGCTCTCGATGGTGCAGCTGTAGAACCTTTTGAGGATCTGAGGACCTATGCCAAATCTTTTCAGTGTCCTGAGGGTGAATAGGCTTTGTCGTGCCCTGTTCACGACTGTCTTAGTGTGTTTGGACGTCGGAAATCCACTGTGTGCAGCTCACCGCACACTATCAGCTCCAATATAAATAACATGAGCTAGTCTACATCTGATAAGCTTCCCAGTAAATCATTAAAAACAATCAAGCAACCCAGAAAAGTGCTAAAAATAACCCATATTAACATATGTAGCCAAAGAAATAAGGTTAATGAAGTCAATAACTTGCTTGTAACAGATTACATTCATATTCTGACTATCTCTGAAACTCACTTAGATAATACCTTTGATGATACAGTGGTAGCAATACAAGGATAAAACATCTACCGAAACGACAGAAATGCCAACGAGGGTGGTGTTGCGCTCTATATTCAGAACCACATTCCTGTAAAGCTTAGAGAGGACCTCATGTTAAATACTGTTGAAGTAATATGGCTACGGGTTCATCTGCCTCACCTAAAGCCCATTCTTGTGGGAAGCTGCTATAGACCACCAAGTGCTAACAGTCAATATCTGGATAATATGTGTGAAAGGCTGGATAATGTATGTGATATCAACAGAGACGTTGTCACGTCTGTCGTAAGGAGAAGCGGACCAAAGTGCAGCGTGTGTGTCGTTACACATTTTATTTACACTGTGAAACTATGCAATACATTAACTAAAGAACAAAACAACAAACCGTGACGCAGCAGTGAAACATACACTACTCAAAAACAATCTCCCACAAACCCAGGTGGAAAAAAACCCTACTTAAGTATGATCTCCAATTAGAGACAACGAGGACCAGCTGCCTCTAATTGGAGATCATCCCAAACAAAACCCCATCATAGAAATACAAAACTAGAACCTGACAACATAGAAATAGAAAACATAGAAAACTCAACATTATGCACCTCAGCTACTACAGCGACTGAAATGACTAAAACACTTAACAAAGATTTGCAGTTAGTTTCAGAATGGGTGGCAAGGAATAAGTTAGTCCTAAATATTTCATAAACTAAAAACATTGTACTTGGGACACATCATTCACTAAACCCTCAACCTCAACTAAATATTTTTATGAATAATGTGGAAATTGGGCAATTTGATTTGACTAAACGACTTGGAGTAACTCTGGACTGTAAACTGTCATGGTCAAAACGTATTGATACAACAGCAGCTAAGATGGGGAGAAGTCTGTCCATAATATAGCGCTGCTCTGTCTTCTTAACAACACTACCAACAAGGCAGGCCCTACAGGCCCTAGTTTTGTCGCACCTGGACTACTGTTCAGTAGTGTGGTCAGGCGCCACAAAGAAAATTACAATTGGCTCAGAACAAGGCAGCATGGCTGGCCCTTAAAAGTAAGGGAGCTAACATTAATGATATGCATGTCAATCTCTCATGGCTCAAAGTGGAAGATAGATTGACTTCATCACTACTTGTTTTTGTCAGAAGTGTTGACAAGCTGAATGTACCGAGATGTCTGTTTAAACTACTAGCACACAGCTCAGACACCCATGCATACCCCACAAGACATGTCGCCAAAGGTCTCTTCACAATCCCCAAGTCCAGAACAGACTATCGGAGGCGCACATTACTACATAGAGCCATGACTACATGGAACTCTATTCTATATCAGGTAAATGATGCAAGCAGTAGAATCAGATAAGAAAACAAGTTAAAAAAACACTTTATGGAAGAGCGGGGACTGTGAAGAGACACACACAAAGGTACAGACACACGCATACGCACACAAGCGCTAGCACACTCACTCTACAAACACAAACACATATATTGTAAGATTGTTGTATGGTGGTATTATACATTTTGTATTGTAGTGTAATAATGTTATATGATGTACGGTTTTATCTTTTGTTTTATATGTAATGTAAGTGCCTTAATGTTTTCGAACCCCAGGAAGAGTAGCTGCTACCTTGGTAGCAGCTAATGGGGATCCCTAATAAATACAAATACAAATAGAAATTGTCCACACCATTAAAATTGTGTGACAAAACTGCACATTTTAGAGTGGCCTTTTATTGTCCCCAGCACAAGGTGCACCTGTGTAATTATCATGCTGTTCAGCATGATAATATGCCACACCTGTCAGGTGGATGGATTATCTTGGCAAAGGAGAAATGCTCACTAACAGGGATGTAAACATGTGCACAACATTTGAGAGAAATAAGCTTTTTGTGCATAAGGAACATTTCTGGGATCTCTTATTTCAGCATGGGACTAATGCTTTATTTGTAGCATTGATATTTTTGTTCAGTGTAGTAAGCAACAAGTACAGTTCATAATCTGTTGGGTGGCAACTCTGCCACACATTTGACCACATATTTTTTGTAACCTTTATTTGACTAGGCAAGTCAGTTAAGAACAAATTCTTATTTACAATGACGGCCTACCCCAGCCAATTGCTCACTGCCCTATGGGACTCCCAATCGCAGCCAGATGTGAAACAGGCTGGATTTGAACCCGGTGCTGCAGTGACAGCTCTTGTACTGAGATGCAGTGTCTTAGACCACTGTGCCACTCGGGAGCCCAAACATACAGGTTGCTCCTCCCTGTTCTAAGGACTGGGATCAGCAGCCAGTGTTATGGCCTCAATGCAAGGTGGAACGAAACAGTGAGACCCAAACACCTGAGACTACACACCTATGTAATTTATTTTGTCTCAGAATGTGAAAAAGAGAGCCTTAGGTATAAAAAGAGTAGTGAATGCTAGCCAGGGCAGGATAACACCCTAACAATCCAACACACATGTCCTGGGCTAGCCGAGCAGTAGCCTGAGGGAGAAGCAGCATGTGGTAGAGGTTTTCTCCCGTCCTCTCCTAACACGTCTGAGGAGTGGGAGTGAGATAGACGCAGTGATAGGCATCAGAGCCAGCTGTGGATTAACACAATTTACACTTCACTTAGAGTAGGTAACAGAGCCACCTCCCCATGGCCCTTAGAAGGGTCTCCAGTCTCAGCTTCAACACCAGCCTCAGTCCCAGCCTCAGCCTCAACTCAAGCCCCTGGCCTGCACCTTCACAGTCTTTGAGTTTAAACCAAATAAAACACTACAAAGAGCTGTTTTAAGAGGCCAGGCTCTGTTACTGCAGCAGATACATTTACTAGGAGTAAATCAAATTCCAAAGTAGTAATGAAATAGAGAGACAAAATCTAATTTAGCACCACTGCACCCACTGCTGTTTTAGAACGCTTGAACAACGTTTCATGGCGTTTTGTTACGTTCGTGGCAAGTTCAGACACTGTGACATTTATTGAATTCACTCTATCTATCTATCTATCTATCTATCTATCTATCTATCTATCTATCTATCTATCTATCTATCTCTCTCTCTCTCTCTCTCTCTCTCGCTCTCTGTAAATACATTTTTTCTCTCTCTCTCTCTCTCTCTCTCTCTCTCTCTCTCTCTCTCTCTCTCTCTCTCTCTCTCTCTACTCCATCCTTTTTATGTAATGAAAAGATGTATGTGTGGGTGTACAAAGTCCGTTGGAAAACAAGTTGAACATTTCCACAGGACTTTGACAGTAATGATTTAGAGTCAATTGGGTATTGTGCACATGACAAGATGAAGATTATAATTAATCAAAAATACAAAAAGCGGTAATCATTCGACTGTATCCAGGATACACATGCACACACACCGTTCAGTGAGCAATATGACTGTCGCCTTACTCACTCCTACATTTTTTTATTATTTAGCAGACACTCTTATCCAGAGCAACTTACAGGAGCAATTAGGGTTAAGTGCCTTGCTCAAGGACAGATACTGCTGACAGGGGAGGCTAGTGTTGAGCCAGTGTGTGTGAGTGGGCAGTGGGGGGCGGTATCAAAGGGATTCTCCCAATGGAAGGGTGTGGAGCTAGAGTTGCCCTGCCCCTGACACTGTCCTGCCCTGCACAGGTGTCACATGAGAGGTGACAGGCTACAAGAGAAAACCAGGTCAGGGTAAAGGACAAGGTAAGACACCTCACATATTTTCCTCGTTTGTGGTTGCCCCCAGGGCCTTTTTATATCTGTTAGGCCTACAGCCAATTAACACAGCAGAGCTAGGGAGAGAGAGGAGAGGGAGTGAGCGAGAGAGACTGTAGGCAAAATTCCGATGTACATTACTCATTAACACCATCACTGCCTATTTATTTTTGTAGCTTTTCTATCTTTGATTAGTATCAAAACATCTGAAGTCATAATAATGTACATGGTGTGATCTTCAGTAAACCAAATCTTGAAATAAATAGTCAAAATGTATATATATATATATAATTTTTTTTGCACATGTCCATCGTGTTTATTTACTTATAATACACACAGCTGCTTTTCTAGAAAGGTATTGTATGTATTGACAGGTGTAGAGAGGTACTGTAGGTAGTTTAACATTCATAATCTATAGGACAAAGGCAAAAATGAATTTAACATCGTGTTCATCTTACTTCAACTGATATTTGTGGAGAAACGTTAACATAGGCCTGGTCGGATCTGAACATCACATGCAAGTCTATCTTGCACATTCTAAAGAAGACAGAATTGATCAGAAATAGTATGATCATTGATTTAACAACTAATCTAAACTAATCTAAATTCAACACAATGCATTTTACAGTAGGAGATTGAACAGTTCTGTGTATAATACCTTTATTCAGTATTGCACTGCCCTCAAGTGTTCATAGATCACATTGTTATCACATAGCATTGGAGATGTACAGGCCAAAAGATAAACACTCTGCACAATAGCAAAAACTTGAATGAGTTTTTATGATTTACCATTCAGAGACTCAGCTGTATCGGTGAGTGGTCCTCCATGGATGGCTGCTCAGGTCAGCTGGTCAGATACAGTCACATACAATACACTCAGAAAAAACTGTAGAATAATAATCTCAGTCAGGCAAACTCAAAGATAAACCTATGGCAGTTTTATACACTGTCAACCCTGTGATCATTTGGTATGTAGGCCACAGTGACGCTGCAAGTTATTGTGTATGATGAACAGTAGGTCTATAGAAGTCATTGACCACCCTGCTGTTATGTTACGCCCCTGAAAAAGGGGAGAAATAATCACGAGAGTGATACGGTATTGTTTCCTCAATGAGAACTTTTACTGTAATGAGGAAAAGACCGCGATTTCCCCGCGAACTTGGGTGGAGACCAGAGCAATCGATCTCAGGCTCATGGATTAAAGAGCATTTAGTAGATCACAGATTAACACTTTTACCCTTCAATTAGGCACCACAAAATAAAGTAATCAATATAACGTTTGCACATTCCTTTTACAATTCTTACCCTTTGTACACTTGATGGATTTTAACTTTAACACAATTATATGAATGTTATCAATCTCTATCAACTAATACAGAATGCATGATCTTTTTAACCTTAGATGTTTTAAGATCCTCACATTCTATGAACTTACTAATACTTTTTAATGTATAACAGGCTATGAGTATTTCCTTTAACCTGTCACACTCTCCCCGACAAAATAAATGTTGTTCCAACATTACCAACATTGTCTTCTTCAACAGTCTGTATGCACTGGACCTAGGAAATCCTCTTCTGTAAGGTAGTACTTGAGCAGAGGTCAAGGGTCACAGTTCAAATATAACTAACAAGTTATTTCCACAGTCCATATCTGTTGACCAGCTGTATAAACAGTCCATAAGCAGTCTTTTCTCATACTATTGATCAACAGTCCATCACTTTTAATGATCTATATGCATAGTCTGCAAATTGTCTCTTGTGACAGTCTGAAATCAGTCAGTAGTCCATGGTCAAACATGTCAACTCTGTAGCCTCATGTTTGCTGAAGCCCATACATGTAAGGTGGCTGAAAGTAACATTGCTGTAGTGATGGCAGCCATGGAACCATTCCTGGTGCAGAGTAGACAGGGAACAACTGTGGCTGTGGCTGGATACTGTAGCAGGAAGGGATACCAAGATGATCATAGGTGACACGTCTTGGAGGGTGTCTCTCTCTTTGTGGCAGCTGGTAGGCTGGTTCCTCAGGTTCAGCAGCCACAGTTAATGAAGGAAAGGCACTTGGTGGACGATCATCAGGCAAATTTTCAGCAGGCAAGTTCATCTCCTCAGCAGGCCGGTCTTTAACTGTTGTCTCCTCCAGCCGCTTTTCAACCAGAGGCTGTGCTGGTTGCGTATCAGGGACTGGCACGGCAACTGTCTGTTTCACTGGTGGGGGCCTGTGTTCCCACTCTCTCGCTGGTTCAGCATTCCTCCCCTCAGGTACTGTAGATGTGGGAACCTGTAGCGGCTCATGATGAAGGTCATATTCATCACCGCTGTCTTCATCAGAATCTAGAGGCTCTGATTCAGGCTGATGTCTCCTTTTTTTCTGACTTTTGTCATCTTTGGTCATTTCTGGTTGCGTCTCAAAAGGTAAGTGGTCACAGGACATGAGCAGGTTTCTGTGCAGGACCCTGGAGCGTCCCCTACCCTTTTCTGGTCTCAATTCATAAATCGGCAGGTCTGAACCCATTTGTCTCACTACTGTGTGAATTGTATCTTCCCAATAGTTACGGAGTTTTCCTGGTCCTCCTCTTGGTGTCAGGTTTTTAATCAGAACTCGCTCGCCAGGCTGTAGCACTGAACTCCTAACTTTAGTGTCATAGTACTTCTTACTTCTTTCAGCGGCTTTCTGAGCATTTTCATTTGCAATGGCATATGCTTCTTCCATCCCTCGTTTCCAGTTCTCCACGTAGTCTCGCTGGTTACTGGAACCTGCCTCTGTGCACAATCCAAAGAGCATATCAACTGGAAGCCTGGGTGATCTCCCAAACAGAAGATAAAATGGTGAATAGCCAGTCACTTCGCAACGGGTGCAGTTATAGGCATAAACCAGTTTGTTCAGAGACTCCTTCCAATTTGACTTTTGTGTCTCAGTTAGTGTCTTTAACATTTGCAACACTGTTCTGTTCATGCGTTCCACTTGACCGTTCCCCATCGGGTGATAGGGTGTTGTTCTGGACCCCGCCATGCCACTGAGTTTCTTTAACTGATGGAACAACTGATTTTCAAATTCTCCCCCTTGGTCATGGTGGATGCGGGACGGGAACCCGAACTTCAGGGCAAAGTCATTGAAGATGAGATTTGCAGCAGTTTTACCTGACTTTGATGTGGTGGCGTAGGCTTGGGTGAAACGTGTAAAATGATCAACAATCACAAGGATGTACTCATATCCCCCTTTGCATCTGTCGAGATGAAGGAAGTCATACATACCAGTTCAAATGGCTGTGTCGTCACAATGTTTGTCAGAGGAGCTCTTGTTTCATGGGCTGGCTTTTTCTGCTTGACACAGCTACAAGTTTTAGTCACATAGTGCTCGATGTCAGCTTGCATATATGGCCAGAAGAAGCGGTCACGTACTAGTGATACAGTGCGGTCAGTACCTTGGTGTCCCATGTTATTGTGCAACTCTTCCATCACTTTACCTTTGTACTGCTCTGGTAGAACTAACTGCTTGCGGGCTGTAGTGATTCTGTACAGAATGCCATCACTGTCTATTGTCAATTTGTCCCATTCCCTGAATAGGCATCTTGTCTTTGGATTGCCTTCCTTTTGCTCTTTAACTGGCGGTTTGGAACCAGACAGTTTGAAATTGAGCACAGGACAGATGACTGGATCAGATTCTTGTGCTTCTCTTATCCCATCTTTTGGGATCGAGCTGATTGTTGCAGTGGTTGTCTCACCTTCAGCTGATACTGACATAGATGCAGCTGAAAGTGACCAAGGTACAACAGCCTCTTTCTGTACCTCAACTGCTTGTATCGTGGCGGCAATGGTGTCTGGTGGAAGCTCCTCAGAACATCCTTCCATCAGTGACTCTACATCCAGTGGCATCCTTGACAAAGCATCGGCATCACCGTTCTCTCTGCCTGGCCTGTACTTTATTGTAAAGTGAAAATCAGCCAATTCTGCAACCCACCTGGAAGTGGTTGCGTTCAGTTTTGCAGTAGACAGAATGTAGCTGAGCGGGTTGTTATCGCTGTATACAGTGAAGGTCGGAGCATAGTACAAATAATCACGGAACTTATCAGTGATTGCCCATTTCAGAGCTAGAAATTCTAGCTTGCCCGAGTGGTAGTGATAGTTCTTCTCAGCGGCTGTTAAGGTTCGAGAGCCATAAGCAATGACCCTAAGCTTCGCATCTTGCTTTTGATACAGAACTGCTCCCAAGCCTTGGTGCGACGCATCAGTGTGTACAACAAATGGCTGAGTGAAATCAGGGAAACCTAAGACTGGTGGGTGAAGCAAACACTCAATCAGCTGTTCAAGTGCCTGTTGATGCTGGTCAGTCCACAGGATTGGCTTGTTTGAGGGCACCACATGACTTGCTTTCTTTGTTTTTGTTTTCCGTGGGTGGTGAGGTAATTTCTCTGAATCTGCTTTCAGGAGGTCATACAGGCAGCTGGCCCTCCTAGAAAAGTCTTTGATGTACTGTCTGTAGTAAGTGAGCAAACCAAGCATTTTTCTGAGCTGGCCCACAGTCTCTGGTCTGATTTCTTTCAATGCTCTTACTGCTTCAAAATCGGCTGGGTCAACTCGGCTGCCCTCTGCAGACACTATTCTTCCCAAATAACGGACCTGGGGTTTAAAGAGATCACACTTACTTGGTTTGAGTTTAATGCCATACTCTCTGAGACGCTGCAAAACTTTTCGCACATCATTCACATGGCTGTTGAAGGTTTTACTGAAAACTAGCGTGTCGTCCAGATAAGGAATGCAGATGTTATCCCGGAGCCCTTCCAAACACTCCTCCATACACCGCTGAAAAGCTGCAGGAGCGTTCATGAGGCCGAATGGCATACGTATCCACTCATAGAGTCCCCATGGGGTCACAAATGCTGTCAGTGGTCTGCTTTCTTCAGAGATGAACCCCTGGTGATACGCTTTTCCCTGGTCTAAGAGGGAGAACCAGGGATTACCACCTAAACTGTCCATGATGTCTTGGACCCGAGGGATGGGCTGGCGGTCGGGATGTGTCTTTCTGTTCAGGTCTCTGTAATCTATACACAACCGGAGGGTCCCGTCCTTCTTCCGAACGCACACGACAGGTGAAGAATATGAAGAGTTTGACTTCCTAACCCAGCCCTGGGCTATGAGGTCATAAAGGTAACCCTTCATCTCCTGATACAGTGGCCTGGGCACTGACATGTATGTGCGCTTGACTGGTTCAGAGTCCTTTAGAGAAATAGTCATTTTCAATCGTTCAATACAGCCAATGTCATTGTCTGATCTGGAGAAGGAGTGGCACTCTTCTCTAAGCATTTGCCTAACAACCTCTCTCTGCTCTTCGGTGAGGTGATTTAAACCTACTGGTGGATCCCACTGTTCAGTAGCAGTACATGGGGTTCGAACGCTTGTGTGATTCACTGTGGCTGGGGTGACAGTTTTTTCAAAGACTTGGGCAGGTAACACAGTCATAATGGTTTGTACTGTACCGATTATTGTGCGTCCTAGCAGGGCAATGTCGTGGTCAGTGGGGTTAGAGACATCAAGCATGACAACTGGAAAAACACCTTTCCTGACTCTGACTAGTGTGTCAAACAACTCAAGGTCGTCTGGCCACTGCGGGTTCAGGTCTGGCTGGAAAAGCATTGTCATGTCCTCTTTGAAAGGCTGGGAAGCTACACGGCACTCAATCTGAATGCTACTGTGTTTTGGTACAGCAACCTTCTCTTTCTTGGTTTTCACTGCATATTCATCTGTCTGTTCTGCACTAACAGCCTGTATAAAAGCTCTCACCTTGTTTCTTTTGAGGCTTGGGAAAGCTGTTTTTACTGTACTGTATCGTTTAGTCTTTTCAGTCATTGTCAGGATGTGCTCGATAACATTGAAACCTATGATGGGATGCGATAGGTGACAGCCTTTCATTACCAGCACTGGGATGATCAGTTCCTTTGTTTGGTCAGTTTCAGAGGCTAGCCGAAAAGTTGTTTCAATCCATCCCAGGTACGGCATTTCAGTCCCATTTGCTGCAGTCAACCTTAGACCATCAGGTGAGTCCAGGATTTCTGAAACATCTCTCAGCCTTGCGTTTGGGAGAGATTTCTCTTTCCATCGTTCATCGATGACCGATACCTGAGAGCCTGTGTCCCATAGAGCTTGGAGGTGGTGGCGATTCAGGTGACACGCAATAAGGCACTGTCTGCCGACTAGCGAGGTGACCTTACGGGGGTGGCAACCTTGAGCTAGGGATGGTAAAGAGTGGGCATTTTCCTCTGTGCAGGAAAACCTTTCCCTGGTAGAGTCAATTTTCAGGTGAGTGCATTTTTCCCTATGTTTAGTCCAATGTTGGTTTTGACATACTTTGGAACAGTACAGTGTCTCTTTACATGATGAACATTGTTTCAGGTTCTCAAATGAATCTTCTCTGGCACAATTTGCACATTTCTGGGACTTTTTGGTAGCTACGGTTAACACTCGTCCCTCAGCGGTAACCCTTCCCCGTTTAAAGGGGCCTCTCTTGATGGTCTGACTCCCCGGATTTTACATCCAGCTTGAAAATGTTCTCCACTCCCACATCGGAAGCAGTGTGTGCAGCGTGCATCTGTTCTGGCCTGCTGGCAGACAAAACACCTCCTTGGAGCTTGAGCAGAACGGTTGGTATACAGGTTAGGTGCATATTGCTGCTGCGCAGGGTCAGGTGCTTGGGGGTGACTGTAGTTGCTGTAATACTGCTGCTGGGAAACAGGTGGCTGGGGGTCCCTATCTGGCCTCCTAACTGGAGGTGGGGCATAGACACAAGGCGGTGACTGAAACATAGGCTGCCGTAATGTCTCCTTAATCTGAGCAATCTCTGCACTGAGACCTTTTAGAGAAGCTACACCTGTCTTAAGTTCAGCTAACTCTGTTAACAGTTCTGCGGGTATCTTAGCGTTGGCTTCCTTCACAGGACACTTTGCCGATGGCGTATCTTCTAACTGGACTACACTTACCGTTGTAGCAGGCTGTGGAGAATTAAACCGCCTTTTGTTTCGTCTTTCTATCTCATTAGCACAAGCAATGTTAAGCTTCTCTAGCAAAACCTCATCTGGTGTTTCGCTATCTAGCAGGAGAGGCTGCATGTCTATCCTGATACTGTCACTCTGGAGACCTGTAAGGACTGTGTGTAAACACATGCGCTGGACTAGAGCAGGGTCATACTTAAGCCCTGATTCTGACTCCTGGGATGCAAACAGTACTTTCTGCCTCAAATCTAAGACGCGCATCAGGAAGCTTTGAGGGGTCTCCTTGCTATGCTGTGCTTCTGAAGCTAGCTGTTTGTAAAGCTCTGTTGCACTCTTCTCTTGGAAGTGGGAACGCAGGATACATCTAAGTGTGGTAAGAGTTAGCTGGGGTTTACCTTCCAAGTAGCTGCGTAGCTGTGAGCCTGGAGAAATAGCCCTGACTACTGCGTCTACTATTTCTACCTCAGGATAGCCTCTGTTAAGTCCATTCTCGATCTGATGGGCAAGGCTGGAAAAAATCTGTTTATCTTTCTGGCCCGGTTCACCTATCTGACCAGAAATTTTAAACTCTTTGCGCCAGTATGAGCTGGGCTGTGCACTGGGTGAGAGCGGCACGCTCACCTGAAGATTAGCATGGGGTTGGGGCTGACGCAGAGAATCACTGGCTTTGGCTGCAGTAATCTGCTCAGTTCCCACCCCTTGTTGTGGGGTTGCAGTTCTCAGTTCCTCTATTCTGTGATGTGTTCCGGCTGTTTCAATATCATGGTCAGTTTGCCCTGTTTTGTTATCTATGCCACTGATCATCTCTGTCATTTTGTCTTTAAGTAGCAACAATTCCGACATGCCGCCATCTTCTAACTCTGCAGCTTCCTCTCTTTCAAGGAACCTCATAATGTGAGTCATCAATGATATGCGGGATTTGTCTTGAACATCTCTTCTCTGTTCGCCTGAGATGTCAAGGAAATCACATATCTCTAGTAATTTGTCTTTAGTCAGGGTGTGCAATTCTCCTACTACCTCTTCCTGTAGTTCTTCCAAGGCAGTCGTCATGTTGACAGAACAGGAGAAACTTTTACTGTGCAGGAGTTGACTCTGAATTAGATGGTCCTTACTGTCTCTGATGGTCGATCAATGGCCTCAGCTGACACGTACTTAACCACCAACTTCCAGCTCTCCTCGAACAGCAACACTTTCCTCACTGCAGCCTGCCTGAGTTGTTATGTGGGGATTTAGCTGGCTCGGAATTCAGCAACCAGGATGTGGAAACTGGACATCTGAGCAGCCATCTCAGCGGAGCCTCCAAAAATGTTACGCCCCTGAAAAAGGGGAGAAATAATCACGAGAGTGATACGGTATTGTTTCCTCAATGAGAACTTTTACTGTAATGAGGAAAAGACCGCGATTTCCCTGCGAACTTGGGTGGAGACCAGAGCAATCGATCTCAGGCTCATGGATTAAAGAGCATTTAGTAGATCACAGATTAACACTTTTACCCTTCAATTAGGCACCACAAAATAAAGTAATCAATATAACGTTTGCACATTCCTTTTACAATTCTTACCCTTTGTACACTTGATGGATTTTAACTTTAACACAATTATATGAATGTTATCAATCTCTATCAACTAATACAGAATGCATGATCTTTTTAACCTTAGATGTTTTAAGATCCTCACATTCTATGAACTTACTAATACTTTTTAATGTATAACAGGCTATGAGTATTTCCTTTAACCTGTCACAGTTACAGTACTATTACTGTAATGCTGTGTGTTACTGACCATGGTGCTGTTTGCCACATTCTGTGTGTTTTATATGTAGGCCTAGTATGTATGTCCCCATCTGTGCTGTAGTATGTAATGTGCGACCCCCCCTACCCTCTCTATGGATCACTGTGGCATCAGCACATTTCTAGCCTCTGCGGGGTCACACTCACTGTCAGTGTTAATCTCTGTGATAGTTTTATTGAACTCACACAAAAGCATACAATCACACAATAGGAATAGAACTAACTATGAGCTGCATCGTCAGACACCAGACATTTCAGAATGGAGTTGGTGTCACAAGGACTAGAGTGGTGAGTAATACAGAATGATATTAGTAAATCCTTCCAACTCAATACCTAAATGTATTTTGAAGCAAGTGGAATTGATGAAATGTTGTTGAGATCTACTAAAATTACAATCCGTTATGATGTTATGAGGTTCATTCTCAGGTTAGGCCAATCAAAATGTGTTTGGGTGCATTGGTGTTTCACAAATGGACTAAGATGGCCTCAGTCTCTTGAAAATGGTTAATATTTAATGGAGTTCATAGTACAACACTGCCAAGATGAGATATACTGTTAACCGTTTGTTGACACTTTTACAGAGCTCTTTTCAGAATAAGCAGTTGCCTGGTTTTTAGGGCATGCTAGGGTTGCTATTTGTGTTATCATTCACCATAGCCAATGCGTGAGAAGGTAGGTCTATATTTTCCCCTAATACTTTTGCTGCATTGATAAATTATGTACATAATTTTTTGTTTTACACCCCGCCCTCTGTCTGTCTGTGTTCAGTCGTCGCTGTGTGTGTTGCATTTTTTGCTGTTTCGCTCATGTGCACCTCTATCGACTTAAGTTTGCATTGAAATACGTTTTTTCCAGACACCGATTGACATTTCGTGAAATGACAACTACTAGGTGAATACATAGCCTGTTAACGTGGCAAACTAGTTACGCTACTCAACTGAAAGAAAGGAGATTCATAGGCTACTGTAGTAATTTTGTTTGATAAGGAAAAAAGATGAAAGTGACTGCACTGTTATGTTTTCTGGATAACAAATTTATTGTGTAGATTTCTTGCTCTGTCATGGTAATTGTTTAGTATTGTGCTAGTCCAGTAGGCATTTTTACAAATGAAAAAAAAAACTGGTGTTGACAAGTAGGCTAGTTTTGCATGTTGTCCTTAATTTTCTTTGGGTAATTTGAGGTCATCCCTGTGGGCACCGATCCAAGCCCAGCTGTATTTTCAATGCAGTTTGTAATGCAGTGTAGCCTAGTTGTATTGAGAAGGGTTAATTGCAATCCACAATTCAGGGTGTTCCTGCATGTGGGCATTCCTGCATCTGCAGGAACTCCTCTTTATACATATATTGGTCCATTTTTAAGCTAGGACTCCGGTACACAGGCGGGAGGCGGGGGCGCTCCAGTACAGTAGGTGGAGTTAATGCACAATAACGTTGGTTGCCAACCTCCGATAAACCTTACAGAAGAAAAATAGGCAGGGATGACAACGGTAGCTAGTTAGCGAGGACACAGGTATGTCATAACAACAGCGAGGTCAGGTGTTGGCAGACAGAAGTGAAGGACACCGTGTGCTAGCTAGCTAGGACGCCGGTACACAGCAGGCTGATAGAAATAATCATATAGACAATCAGGGAAACTCCAGAACATCAAAAGTGTCACACAAGTATGAAGATGGCATGTTCGGGGAGTGGGGGGGAATGAAGGGGATGCTCAAGGGAGGGGGGTGTTCATGCAGTAACCAATGGGATGCTCGGGGTGTTCCCACATGCAAGATCCCAATCCCAAAATCATTTGGGGTTAATGCTGCGTTCGTAACCAAGTGGGAGGTGGGACTTTACCAGTTGTGAAGTCGTAAATACCAGTTGGATGCATTCACATGCTTTGAACTCGTTGAGAAACGCAGATTGGCTAATGGCCAAAAAGCTGCGTAAACCATAAACTAAAAGTACAACTATCATGCTTGTAATTAATATTAATAGATTGTTTTTTATACATAATGTTTTGTTGTTGCATTTGTTATCGAGTTAATTTCCTTAGTAGGTGAAATCAGAGGTCAGCATGTGGGAGAAGTGGGAGCTCAGGATGATAGACGAGTTGTCTACATGGAGGACCATTCAAGTGGATTTTTACCAGTCGTATGTGTTACGTTTCCACTTCCTTCTTGGTTACGAACGCAGCATTAACCCTCTGTAACGTGTGCGCTGGGAGTCAGGAATCAAGTTCAGTGAGTGAATAATTTAATAAATAAACTAAACATTATACAAAACAAGAAACACGAACAACGCACAGACATGAAACTGAAACAGAACCAATAACACCTGGGGAAGGAACCAAAGGGAGTGATATATAGAGGGAAGGTAATCAGGCAAGTGATGGAGTCCAGGTAAGTCTGATGCCGTCGCTGGTGCCATAACGATGGTGACAGGTGTGCGTAAAGAGCAGCCTCGTGACCTAGAGCGCCAGAGAGGGAGTATACGTGACACCCCCAGGTTCTGGTGACGCCACTGAATGTATTTGTGAATTTGTGTAAAATATGCACCAGAAGATGTTTGCAGTTATTGTATGCATTTAAATTGCACAATTTACAACTCAGCCTACAACAAAGAACAGTGTTTTTACTATTTTAAATCTCCACAAATGCCATAAGTATTTATCCATTCTGCTTTTAATACAGGATTACCTGATAGTGTAATTGACATATTGATAGCATTTCTTTTCAACTGCTGTCCCTGACAATGATCATATATCATACAGAGAGGGGACCTGCTGTGCTGAGATGGCTATGGTATGTCTCACAGACTTTGAGGAGTATGCGAAGGAGCACCTCTCCAAGGCCACATGGGACTACTACGCAGCCGGAGCAGACGAGTGCTGCACCAGGGATGACAATCTGCTGGCCTACAAACGGTAGGTACTTCTCCCAATCCTGCAAACTACAGTACCCACGATTCAATGTCAGTCACTAACATCACTCAATAACAGCACACCTCAAACTGTAGTGCTTGGAAGATCCAAAATAATCACTTTGTCTCGGTCCCAGGATCCGTCTGCGACCACGGATTCTACGGGACGTGTCAGTGAGTGACACCAGGACCACGGTGCAGGGCACAGAGATCAGCTTCCCTGTGGGCATCGCCCCCACTGCCTTCCACTGCCTGGCCTGGCATGAGGGAGAGATGGCCACCGCCAGGGGTGAGGACTAGGAGGGGTTTAACAGCTGTAGAGGCTGAGCTCTTTAGACCAATAGCTTTGTTGTCACTGAGTATCCTAGGGGTGGTCCACTCAAAATCTCTTTCTCTTGTTTACTATTGCTAATACTGCACAATTTAAACACTTTCCCCCAATACTCCCTTCCCTGATGCATGTGTAAATAAATTGTGCCTTCCTGTATTATACTTGTGCAAAAAAATATATATGTTCTACTTGAAACTCTCTCTCTCCTCAGCTACGGAGGCAGTGAACACATGTTACATCACCAGTACCTACTCCACCTGCTCTGTGGAGGAGATCGCAGCTGCAGCGCCTAACGGCTACCGCTGGTTTCAGCTCTATGTGTACCGGGACAGGAAGCTGTCTGAATCAATCATTCACCGTGTGGAGGCCCTGGGATACAAGGCCTTGGTCCTCACCGTCGACGTGCCCTACACTGGGAAGCGCCGCAACGATATACGCAACCAGTTCAAGCTCCCGCCACACCTCAAGGTCAAGAACTTTGACGGTGTCTTCCAGGTCAATATTTTTACAGTAATGATTTTTACCATAAAATCATATAGGGATGGTTTCCTGGACAAAGATTAAGTCTAGTCTTGGACTAAAAAACACTGTCAATGGAGAATCTTAATCTGTGTCTGGGAAACCAGCCCATAGTGCCATAGTAGCGAGACAGTAGCTGCTCTAGAATTATTTAAGAATAATCCAACTAATGTATTTCCCATGAGGCCTCCTTCTGTGTGTATGTGTTTTGTTCTGTACTGTACTGTCTCCTGTATTGTATTGTGTTCTGTATTGTATGCATCTGTCGTGTCTGGGTGGGTGTCCCTCTGACTACTTCTGAAGGAGGCTACAGGTCCTGCGGGTGAGGAGTATGGGGTCCCTGCTAACACCCTGGACCCCTCCATCAGCTGGAAGGACGTGTACTGGCTGCAGTCTCTCACCCGCCTGCCCATCATCATCAAAGGCATCCTGACAAAGGAGGACGCTGAGCTGGCCGTGGAGCACGGCGTCCAGGGCATCATCGTGTCCAACCACGGAGGACGCCAGCTGGACGGAGGGCCAGCCACAGTAAGAACGGGCACAGAGTATATCACTTCATCATCATCTCACCTCTATTTGACCCTACAGTCAGCAAGCCAAACACCATTTTGTTTATGAAATGTTGATTTTAAAGGACAGGGTCGTTCCATTTGATTTCAATCACTTTTGACCACACCCCTTTTCATACATATTTGCCCATTTTAGAAGTGGTCAGAAGTGAAATTTTGGACCTGAATGCCCACACATTCAAGACATAGAAGTCCTCAAAGTTGACCCTTTTTGCAAAACCCACCATACCATGAGACATCCGTGTCCTCATCACTGGAAAAGATAAACAATTGAGTTTATCATTGAAGATCTTAGAAACAGGGTTGTCAAACTGTTCTATACTTTTTTTTATTTCCTAGCCTAGACCCTATTTTACATAATCTGAAGTGTTTGTGTTGTGCCAGCCATCTGTTTAGATACAGCATGCTCTTGAATACAGGGTGGGTGTCATGTTTTGGCTGAGAAATGTACTACAAGGGAATACAATATAAATGTTCACTTTCAAATGGTACCACAAAGATGGTTGGAGGTCCACACATCATAGAATGTTGATTTGAATATCAGTTGTTTTAAATGATACTGTTAATATTCCATAGGAAGTTTCCTCTGCTCTCTTCTCTACCACCCAGATAGATGCCCTGTCTGAGATTGTGGACACAGTGCAGGGGCGGATCGAGGTATATCTGGACGGTGGCGTCCGCACTGGTAGTGACGTGCTGAAGGCTGTAGCTCTGGGAGCCAAGTGTGTGTTCATCGGCAGGCCTGCCGTGTGGGGCCTCGCCTATAAGGTAACAATTAACATTGTGTGAGATCAACCTATTAACTTGAGAAACTGAGAATAACAAACTGTCTTGCTGCCTGTGGTTGTTCCTTCAGGGTGAAGAGGGGTTGAAGGAGGTACTTCATATCCTCAACGATGAGTTCCGTCTGTCAATGGCTCTGTCTGGTGAGTGAGGAACCAAACTTCTTACATAATCATATTTTTTCCAGTCTGAGATTCAAACCCCTTGCTTAGCTATCATTTCCTCAACCTCATAACATTGCAACACTCATGTTTTGTTGGTCTTTCCTCCCTTAGGGTGCAGGAACGTGGCTGAGATCAACAGGAACCTCATCCAGTTCTCCAAACTGTGACTTAACAGCAGGGGGCGCCAGAACCAGCTTGACGAATAACGACGAAAGCAATACAGCGCTATCCATTCAATCAATAGAACTTCCAATTAAACCAGAATTTGGGACAACAAAATGAAACCTCTCATGTGAATCATAATGAACTGAAACTGAATCTGACATCAATCAAATAAATCCTGAAATCATAATAAATCTGAATAGTTTTATCCAATGTGGCTGCCTTAGTTCTTGTGAAAAAATAACCAGACATATTTAAATATAAGCATCTTCCATATGATATAAGCAACAAAATATGGTTTTCACTCAGCTATTCCTAACTCTCAATGGCTGCCGGCCCCCTGTCAACCCATCTATGAGTGAGAGAGGCCTGATATTGTGTCTCTGATGAACAGGGGTGGCAGAGAATATGGTGACTAAAATACAGTGCCTTCAGAAAATATTCATACCCCTTGACTTATTACACATTGTGTTGTGTTACTTCCTGAATTCAAAACGGAATAAATATATTTTCTCTCACCCATCTACACAATAATATCAAAGTGAAATCATGCTTTTAGATTTCTTTTTGAAAATGTAGTGAAAACTAAATAAAGAAATTGTAAGGAACAACACTGCAGAAGAGAAGCAGGTATGGGGAGTTGACATTTAATTAGGAATGGACATGTAACAGGAACAGCGTCAGAACTGGGAAAAACAAAGACAGATGACAATCAATGCAGCACCGGGGAACTGACAAATATAGGGGAGGTAATAAACAGATGATTGAGTCCAGGTGAGTCCAATAATCGCTGATGCGTGTGACGAAGGAAAGCAAATGTGCGTAATGATGGTGGCAGGAGTGCATAATGCAGGGCATCCTGGCGCCCTCGAGTGCCGGGGGGGAAGAGTGGGAGCAGGCGTGACAGTACCCTCCCCCCTCTAGGGGCACCACCCGGCGTCCCACCTGGGCGAGCCTGACGGGCCGGCCGAGACACGGGCGCTGGACAAGCCGGCTGGGGGTAGAATCCCGACGAACCAGCAGAGATGTGGGAGCCTGGCGGGCCGGCTGAGGCATAGGAGCCTGTCGATCCAGCTGAAGCATAGGAGCCTGATGATCCAGCTGAGGCGTAGCAGCCTGATGAACCGGCTTGGCGTAAAAACCTGATGATCCGGCTGAGACCTGACGTGGGATATGCGCCTTCCGAGCCAACCTGGGCAAGGAAACCTCGCGAGCCGGCTAGGGCATGGAAGCCCAACAATCCAGCTAAAGTACCCCCAGTTCCATCGGCGCCAACCCCTGGACCCAACGTCACCACCAACCGAACCGCCAGCACTCCCCGATGCTTTATTTGATGGCGGCTGCATTCTGTAAGGAACGACGCTGCAGAAGAGAAGCAGGTACGGGGAGTTGGCATTTAATTAGGAACGGACATGCAACAGGAAAGGAACAGCGTCAGAACTGGGAGACACAAAGACAGATGACAATCAATGCAGCACCAGGGAATTGACAAATATAGGGGAGGTAATAAACAGGTGATTGAGTCCAAGTGAGTCCAATAATCGCTGATGCGCGTGACGAGGGACGGCGTAATGATGGTGTCAGGAGTGCGTAATGCAGGGCAGCCTGGCCCCTTGAGCGCCGGGGGGGGAAGAGTGGGAGCAGGCATGACAGAAATATCAAGTTTACATAAGAATTCACACTCACATCTCTGAGTAAATACATGTTAGAATCACCTTTGGCAGCGATTACAGCTGTGAGTCTTTCTAGGTAAGTCTGTAAGAGCTTGGCACACCTGAATTGTACAATATTTACCCATTATTCTTTTCAAAATTCTTCAAGATCTGTCAAGTCTTGCCTTTGATTTTCAGGCAGATTTAAGTCAAAACTGTAACTTGCCCACTCAGGAACATTCATTGTCTTCTTGGTAAGCAACTCCAGTATATATTTGGCCTTGTGTTTTAGGTTATTGTCCAGCTGAAAGGTGAATAAATATCCCAGTGTCTGGTGGAAAGCAGACTGAACCAGGTTTTCTCTAGGATTTTGACTTTGCTTAGTTCCATTCCGTAAATCTTTTATCCTGAAAGACGCTGAATGTGTTGTATTGGATTTTCCCCAGAGATAACATTTTGTATTCAGGACAAAAAATGAATTGCTTTGCAACATTTTTTGCAGTATTACTTTAGTGCCTTGTTGCAAACAGGATGTATGTTTTAGAATAATTTTATTCTGTACAGGCTTCCTTCTTTTCACGCTGTGTCACGCCCTGACCTTAGAGATCTTATTTATTCTCTATGTTTGGTTAGGTCAGGGTGTGACTCGGGTGGGAATGTCTATGTTTTCTATTTCTTTGTTTTTGAGCCGAGTGTGGTTCCCAATCAGAGGCAGCTGTCTATCGTTGTCTCTGATTGGGAATCATACTTAAGCAGCCTGTTTTCCACCTGAGTTTTGTGGGAGGTTATTTTCTGTTTAGCGTGTGTGCCTGAACTGTGCGTTTTGGTTTTTTACTTTTGTTATTTTGTTTGAGTGTTTCTTGAAAATAAAATATCATGAGCACTTACCACGCTGCGCTTTGGTCCACTTCTTTTTATTTTATTTTTATTTTATTTTTATTTTATTTATTTATTTTATTTCACCTTTATTTAACCAGGTAGGCAAGTTGAGAACAAGTTCTCATTTACAATTGCGACCTGGCCAAGATAAAGCAAAGCAGTTCGACAACATACAAAAACACAGAGTTACACATGGAGTAAAACAACATACAATCAATGATGCAGTAGAAAAAAATAAGACTGTATACAATGTGAGCAAATGATGTGAGATAATGGAGGTAAAGGCAAAAAATGCCATGGTGGCAAAGTAAATAAAGTATGGCAAGAAAAAACACTGGAATGGTAGATTTGTAGTTTGAAGAAAGTTAAAAGTTAAAATATAAATAATATGGTGCAAAGGAGCAAAATAAATAAAATAAATAAATACAGTAGGGGAAAAGGTAGTAGTTTGGGCTCAATTAAAGATGGGCTATGTACAGGTGCAGAGATCTGTGAGCTGCTCTGACAGCTGGTGCTTAAAGCTAGTGAGGGAGATAAGTGTTTCCAGTTTTAGAGATTTTTGTAGTTCGTTCCAATCATTGGCAGCTGAGAACTGGAAGGAGAGACGACCAAAGGAGGAGTTGGCTTTAGGGGTGACCAGAGAGATATACCTGCTGGAGCGCGTGCTACAGGTGGGTGCTGCTATGGTGACCAGTGAGCGGAGATAAGGGGGGACTTTACCTAGCAGGGTCTTGTAGATGACCTGGAGCCAATGTGTTTGGCGACGATGATGAAGTGAAGGCCAGCCAACGAGAGCATACAGGTCGCAGTGGTGGGTTGTATATGGGGCTTTGGTGACAAAACGGATGGCACTGTGATAGACTGCATCCAGCTTGTTGAGTAGGGTATTGGAGGCTATTTTGTAAATGACATCGCCGAAGTCGAGGATTGGTAGGATGGTCAGTTTTACGAGGGTATGTTTGGCAGCATGAGTGAAGGATGCTTTGTTGCGAAATAGGAAGCCAATTCTAGATTTCACTTTGGATTGGAGATGATTGATGTGAGTCTGGAAGGAGAGTTTACAGTCTAACCAGACACCTAGGTATTTGTAGTTGTCCACAAATTCTAAGTTAGAACCGTCCAGAGAAGTTATGCTGGATGGGCGGGCAGGTGCAGGCAGCGATCGGTTGAAGACCATGCATTTAGTTTTACTTGTGTTTAGGAGCAGTTGGAGACCACGGAAGGAGAGTTGAATGGCATTGAAGCTCGTCTGGAGGGTTGTTAACACAGTGTCCAAAGAAGGGCCAGAAGTATACAGAATGGTGTCGTCTGCGTAGAGGTGGATCAGAGATTCACCAGCAGCAAGAGCGACATCATTTATGTATACAGAGAAAAGAGTTGGCCCAAGAATTGAACCCTGTGGTACCCCCATAGAGACTGCCAGAGGTCCAGACAGTAGGCCCTCCGATTTGACACACTGAACTCTGTCAGAGAAGTAGTTGGTGAACCAGGCGACGCAATCGTTTGAGAAACCAAGGCTACTAAGTCTGCCGATGAGGATGTGGTGATTAACAGAGTCAAAAGCTTTGGCCAGGTCAATGAATACGGCAGCACAGTAATGTTTCTTATCGATGGCGGTTACGATGTCGTTTAGGACCTTGAGCGTGGCTGAGGTGCACCCATGACCAGCTCTGAAACCAGATTGCATAGCGGAGAGGGTGCGGTGGGATTCAAAATAGTCGGTAATCTGTTTGTTGACTTGGCTTTCGAAGACCTTAGAAAGGCAGGGTAGGATGGATATAGGTCTGTAGCAACTTGGGTCAAGAGTGTCACCTCCTTTGAAGAGGGGGATGACAGCAGCTGCTTTCCAATCTATGGGAATCTCAGACGACACGAAAGAGAGGTTGAACAGGCTAGTAATAGGGGTTGCAATAATTTCGGCAGATAATTTTAGAAAGAAAGGGTCCAGATTGTCAAGCCCAGCTGATTTGTAGGGGTCCAGATTTTGCAGCTCTTTCAGAACATCAGCTGAATGGATTTGGGAGAAGGAGAAATGGGGGAGGCTTGGGCGAGTAGCTGTGGGGGGTGCAGTGCTGTTGAATGCAGTAGGGGTAGTTAGGTGGAAAGCATGGCCAGCCGTAGAAAAATGCTTATTGAAATTCTCAATTATAGTGGGCTTATCGGTGGTGACAGAGTTTCCTATCCTCAGTGCAGTGGGCAGTTGGGAGGAGGTGTTCTTATTCTCCATGGACTTTACAATGTCCCAGAACTTTTTAGAGTTGGAGTTGCACGAAGCAAATTTCTGTTTGAAAAAGCTAGCCTTGGCGTTTCTAACTGCCTGTGTGTATTGGTTTCTAACTTCCCTAAAAAGTTGCATATCGCGGGGGCAGTTCGATGCTAATGCAGAACGCCACAGGATATTTTTGTGTTGGTTAAGGGCAGTCAGGTCTGGGGAGAACCAAGGGCTATATCTGTTCCTGGTTCTAAATTTCTTGAAAGGGGCATGCTTATTTAAGATGGAGAGGAAGGCATTTTTAAAAAATAACCAGGCATCCTCTACTGACGGGATGAGGTCAATATCCTTCCAGGATACCAGGGCCAGTTCGATTAGAAAGGCTTGCTCGTTGAAATGTTTCAGGGAGCGTTTGACAGTGATGAGTGGAGGTCGTTTGACCGCTGACCCATTACGGGTGCAGGCAATGAGGCAGTGATCGCTGAGATCTTGGTTGAAAACAGCAGAGGTGTAATTAGAGGGCACATTGGTTAGGATGATATCTATGAGGGTGCCAGTGTTTGCGGCTTTGGGGTTGTACCTGGTGGGTTCATTAATAATTTGTGTGAGATTGAGGGCATCAAGCTTGGATTGTAGAATGGCTGGGGTGTTAAGCATGTCCCAGTTTAGGTCGCCCAGTAGCACGAGCTCTGAAGATAGATGGGGGGCAATCAGTTCACATATGGTGTCCAGAGCACAGCTAGGGGCCGAGGGGGGTCTATAGCAGGCGGCAACGGTGAGAGACTTGTTTTTGGAGAGGTGGATTTTTAAAAGTAGAAGTTCAAATTGTTTGGGTACAGACCTGGATAGCAGGACAGAACTCTGCAAGCTATCTCTGCAGTAGATTGCAACACCGCCCCCTTTGGTCGTTCTATCTTGTCTGAAAACGTTGTAGTTAGGGATGAAGATTTCACAGTTTTTGGTGGACTTCCTAAGCCAAGATTCAGACACAGCCAGGACATCCGGGTTGGCAGAGTGTGCTAAAGCAGTGAATAAAACAAACTTAGGGAGGAGGCTTCTAATGTTAACATGCATGAAACCAAGGCTATTACGGTTACAGAAGTCATCAAAAGAGAGCGCCTGGGGAGTAGGTGTGGAGCCAGGCACTGAAGGGCCTGGATTCACCTCTACATCCCCAGCGGAGCAGAGAAGGATAAGTATGAGGGTACGGCTAAAAGCTATAAGAATTGGTCGTCTGTGACGTCCAGAATAGAGAGAAAAAGGAGCAGGTATCTGGGGGCGATAAAATAGCTTCAAGGTATAATGTACAGACAGAGGTATGGTGGGATGTGAGTACAGAGGAGGTAAACCTAGGCATTTAGTGATTATGAGAGAGATATTGTCTCTAGAAATATCATTGAAACCAGAAGATGTCATAGCATGTGTGGGTGGAGGAACTGAGAGGTTGGATAAGGTATAATGAGCAGGGCTAGAGGCTCTACAGTGAAATAAGCCAATAAACACTAACCAGAACAGCAATGGACAAGGCATATTGACATTAAGGAGAGGCATGCTTAGCCGAGTGATCAGAGGGTCCAGTGAGAATCAGACAGCTAGCCGGGCCATAGGTAGCAAGCTGGTGGAAGATGGGAGGGAGGTCTGTTTTTAGCCGCCTCGTGCGTTTCCGTCTGTGGGTTAGTGGGGTTCCGTGTGGAAGGGGGGACCTGTCCAAGTTGGCAAAATAGTTAGTTATAGTGGCCCAAGAAAAGTGTCCGACAGACCTATTCAGATCGCAGCCGAAAAGACAGCTAACGATTAGCTGGCCGCAGATGGGCGATCAGGTTACGTCGCGACGGAGGGGCCAGTTGAACAACTCCCTCGGGCAGATAACGTCGGTGATCCAGTCGTGAAGACCCAATGGGGCTCCGCATCGGCAGTAAAACGGGTCAGGATAGGTGAGTTGTAGCCCGGGAGACACTTCAGCTGGCTAGCTCAGGAGTAGCCCACGAGTGGCTGACGGAATTCTTCAGCTGGCTAGCTAGCTAGCTCCGTAATAGTGTGTGTTAATTCCGAGACCGACGTTGCCAATAGTCACTCAGGTAGCAGCTAGTTAGCTGCAAGATCCAGGTGTAAATGTCCAGAGCCTGCGGTAGAAATCGAGGAAAGGAGAGAGAATAGGTCCGATATGCTCTGGTCTGAGTCGCGCTGTACAAAAACTGGCGATAGCTTTTCGAGCTAATGGATAGCTGAGGACAGCTAACCGTAGCTAGCTGAACTTCAACGTTAGCCAGTGAAAATAGCTAACCTCTGGCTAGCTTCTGTCGTGGAATTCAGATGAGGTAAATAATACTTTCTTTTTTTTTTTTAATTGATGAGGCGGGTTGCAGGAGAGTGCTTTGAGGTTGAGTATTTAGAATAAAAAAAATGTAAAAAGATAAGTGAAGAAAAAAATATGTAAATATATATATATATACACGGGACACGACAGGACGTCTGAACTGCTACGCCATCTTGGATAGAAGATGGCGTAGCAGTTCTTCAACTACAAACGACAGGTGTTACACTCTGTCAATTAGGTTAGTATTGTGGAGTAACTACAATGTTGTTAATCCATCCTCCAGTTTCCAGTTTTCTCCTATCACAGCCATTAAACTGTTTTGAAGTCACCATTGGCCTCATAGTGCAATCCCTGAGCAGTATCCTTCCTCTCCGGCAACTGAGTTCAGAAGGACGCCTGTGTCTTTGTAGTGACTGGGAGTATTGATACACCATCCAAAGTGTAATTAATAACTTCACCATGCTTAATTTGTAAAACATTCTAGAAATATGATTCCACTTTGATATTATGTGGTATTGTGTGGAGGCCAGTGACAAAAAATCTAAAATTCATCCATTTTAAATTCAGGCTGTAACACAACAAAATGTGGAAAATGTCAAGGGTTGTGAATACTTTCTGAAGGCACTATAAGTGAATTGTGAAGGTGAATTTGCTTTTAGATCAGTGGCCAACAGAGATCCATCAGTCAAAAAATGTTGAGGGTGAAATGATTGATCCCTTCTGGTTTGATTGTAATAACTGTTCTGGCTGGTGAGGTGGAAGCGAGAGGAGTGTGGTTGGTTGATAGAGTGATGTAACAGGGCTGTTTGGCATTCCAGTTCCTAATCCTCTGAGAACAACAGCGTGATTTGATTCAGAACCCTGGAGACACAATGAGATGAGAACTACTGTAAAACCACTTTGAGAATAAAATATATTTTAAAATACTTTCTGCCTCCTGTCATACATTTACTTTTATTTGATGCTAAAATATTTGATGGGGTTTGTTATTTGTTTCTTCTTACAATTTAATTGACATTTCTTTAGATATGACATCTTTGAAACATGAGATTATAATGGGATTCTTAAAAAGAATTGTAAGAAACTGTAGTGCCACATTTGACACTAGAGAAGTATAGGAGACTCTAGGGACTGAAAGGATGAGCAAAAACCCACTAGGCACACACTGGTTGAATCAAAGTTGTTTCCATGTCATTTCAATGAAATATTGTTGGACCAACGTGGTATAGATGTTTATTTGAAGTCTGTGCCCAGTGGGAAGTCATTGTATGCTTCTGTCTTTACAACAACTAATGTGTAAAAATAAGAGCGGGGAGGGCTAGAACAAAAAGAGAGAGAAGGAGAACTGACACAGGAAGTGGCTGAGGTCTTGGTTAGCTGTGAGAAACTGACTGTGTTGCTGCTTACCCCATTCTACATAACGGTTCCACTCTGCATCCAGCTGCTGCAAGGAGACATTTAGTGATCTGTAAAGAAGTTAATCATTTGCTGTATGTTGGTTATATGTCAGAAGAAGGCCTTTCGGTTAAGGAGAGCCTGTTGAAAAGAATAGCTTCAAGGTAGGTTCCTTCCTTTCCTATAATTTATGTTAATGCAGGTGTAAAGTTCGTACACTTGATATAGAGTACAGTCTTGCACAGAAACTAACTGCCATGACCCAAAATAAAGAATATAAATACATATGAGGAATACGAAGCGAAGCGTAAGTTCAGTGTTCAGAGGCTACTGAGTTAGATCTTATTAACACTACAGTTATCCACTTGAAACATTAACCAATGTGGAAGTAGTGAAACAACACCACAGCACGATAAATCAAATAACATTTTATTGGTCGCGTACACGTATTTTGAAAATGTTATCACAGGTGGAGCGAAATGCTTATGTTTCTAGCTCCAACAGTGCAGTATACTTAACAATACAAAACAATACACACAAATCCCCAAAATTAAAGAAAGAAATTAAGAAATATTAGATACTGCAACATAATCAAGTTGAGGACAACAACATTAAAATAGAGAAGTTAATGAGTTAAGTTACAGGAGTTCAATGTATTAACATTTACAGCAAATACACATAGTATAGTAACAATGTTATCAGGAAAGCCCCACATCTGCACATGTTCTCTGGGCCTGTTGATTAAGTGAGTCATACTGCCTACCAGACAACCTACATATAAAACAAAGACATACTTAACAGTTTCATTTCCCATTTTGTAGCTTGTTCAGAGTGAAGAGGCTCTGAAAAAGAAAACAGCAAATGATTTGGTACTGACAGACCAGACATCAATTTAATCCTGCCCTGTTAAAGTGTTGTCTTATGCATCTGTTTAGGAACCTTTCACTAAGGTGCCACAGGAAATCCAGCAACACACCAACTGATATGGGGTAGGCTGAAACAATTTTTGGGGTCATTTTTAGGTAATTTAATAGTACATTATAGTGAGTAAATACTGTACATTTCATAACAATCAATATTAGAATGTACTTGCTTCAGTAAACTGCAATGTGAACTGCCAAGCAGTGGACTAAACTACTACAGTGGCTGAAGATGGTACAGCAAGGACCCCTGTTATTTTGTGTTCCAGGGGCAGTGGTGAGGAGAAGGAGAGTGGTCCGGGGAGGCTTCACAGGAGACTTTCTCGTCTGGGGAGCAGAGGCTCTCTTAGAGAGCCCGCCAGACCTCCACCCCAACCTGTCCAACCCCCAGCACCATCTCCGGCCCCAGCCCCAGCTCCGGCCTCAGCCCCAGCTCCGGCCCCAGTTGACAGACCCACTCCCCCAACATCAAACCCTCCAACCCCTCCAGATCCAGCACCTAAACCATTGGAGCTTCCCCCGAAACCCCCTGATATCAAACTGAAGCCAAGCCTCCCCCCAAGGCCTCTAACCAGGATGTTCAGCAGCAATGAGCATGGCACCGCAGTCCTACAGGTACAACCCAACCACACCGCTCATACACCAGCCAGAGTTATGAAAGGGTTATTGGGGTTATTACTTTGCTGGGAAAGTTGTCAAGATGTATTAGGATCCTAGGACGATTATTTTTGTAATCTATCTGAATGGTGTCCAACACATGCATATATCAATAGGATACATGGGGAGATAGTTATTCCATTTTGTACCGTCAAACTGTGATTATATGTAGAAGCCAGACAACATAGTTTAAATTAAGCCTTTAAAATTGATAGATCAAGAATATCACTAAACAAACGGGAGAGAGTGAGCGGCTAGTAATACACAACAGCGAACCAATCTGTGAGTAAAGTGACGCTGAGATTCGAATCCGACAAGCCTTGGCTTCCCTTAGAGGTAAAGACAAAGAACAACTTGGAGATGCAAATGAGAGCAACGAACAGCTGAAGGATATCCAGGAAATCATAGCTAAAGTGCTCTCAATGCTCACCCAAAAAATAAAGTAGAGTCTATCATGTCAGATATGCATATACAGGGCAGGCATGTGGACGAACAAGACAACGAAATTGGCCTTCTGGAAACAAATGTGTAAACTTTAGAAGATGAACTGATTCAGCTAGAAAACAGATAGAGACAAAATAATATGATAATGTTGTCCCTACTGGAAGATGAGGAAAAAGGGGACCTTTCCAGCTACGTGAATCACCGAAGGATCTGGAGCGATGCCATCGGATCTGCATGAAGCAGAACAACTCTAAATACCCTCGCATGGTAATCTTTAAGCTGTGGAACTATCATACCAAAGTCAACATTCTGCGGGCACAGGGAGGAAAGGAGATCAAGGTCCAGGGCCAGTCCATTCGATTCGCCCAGGACGTGTCTGCTAGGCTTAGGAAAAAACACAAGCAATTCATTCCAATCAGACAGTCACTGGAGGAAAAACAAATCAAGTCTCATCTCCAATTCCCGGCAGTACCGTGAACAGGCTGCAGGAAACCTTTCCAGTTGAAGAGAGAGAGACCAGTGCCCTGAGGAGAAGCAGAAGTGGAATAAACAGATAAGCACACTACAGTAGGCTACATACATTGATGCCCAAGACCAGCTTATCGTAAGTTGAGACAATATTCGTTCCCCCTCCACCCAATAAAATCTAGACTCTATTGTCCCCAAGTAATTGTTCTTCTCTATGAAGCAACTATAGAATTAGCCGATACCAATGAGATACATGGACACTGAAAAGACAATATAAAAGTGTGAATACAGCTAATAGTTGTCAATAATTGTTCTACATTTTTTTTTTTTTTTTTTCTATGGATGTGTGTGTGTGTGTGTGTGTGTGTGTGTGTGTGTGTGTGTGTGTGTGTGTGTGTGTGTGTGTGTGTGTGTGCGTGTGTGTGTGTGTGTGTGTGTGTGGGAAAGAGGGTGTGAGTGGGTGTATGTGTGGGTATGTGTTTGTCAGTGGAGGCAGCTGAGGGGAGAACGGCTCATTATAATAGCTGAAATGGAGTAAATGGAATTGTATCAAAAACATATTTTTTATGTATTTGATACCATTCCATCCACTCCATTCCATCCATTATACTCCATTCCAGACATTATTGTGAGCCGTCTTCCCCTCAGCAGCCTCAACTGGTGTCCCATATGAATGGGAGAGTGAAGGAGGGTGAATATGAATATGTGTAGGAAGGATGGGTGTGCGGAGGCATCGGATATATGCTGTGTGTGAATGAAGGAGAACGGATGAGTAAGCAGATGTATAGTAAATAATTATAGTAAATAAATGTATAGAGGTGTGAATGTGTTTGAGAAGAAGGGTGGGGGGAAGACGGAGGTTAGGATAAACTTAGCCTGGGTGGGTAAGGGAGGGCAAGGAGGGGAGGTGGTGACAAGTTTCGCTTGGGGGGACAAGGGGGAGTAAATATGGGAGGTGGGAATAAGCTTGACTTGGGTGGGATAAAAACAATTGGATTTGGATTTGGTTTGGGAGAAAGAGAAGAAAGGAATTATACTACAATGTCATTGTATTTGTTTTTTTATAACTTGTAAACCTGTTGTAAAATGAATAAGAGTTCTGGATAGATTAGGAAAGGATGTCGAATCATTATTATTTCTTGTTTGTAATTACAACGAAGATTTAATGGTGGTTATTGGTGAGAATGGAGAGGGGCCATATCCAGCGGATTGGGTGACTGGGAGGCCATCACACACTTCTCTGAGGTGTGTGTGGGGCCTCCACTCATCCCATTTCAGTCTCTCGGAGGACCCACTCACCCTAAGTAGACCCCCACCAACCACTATAATATAATTTAGAACATAATGCAAACCAACCACAGTACTTCAGTGGCAGTCTTTCTTCAAATATATGTACAATGTATGTATCCACAGTTTTTTAGGGGTAACATTAGGAGAGGAGTCTGCGCAAAAAAATACATACTTTGCTTTATGTTTTTTAATTTTATTTCTGCTCAGCTCACATGCCCGCACACTCTGTATATGTAATGTAATGAATGATTAGTGATATCGGATCATTCTCCGGTATCCTGTTTAATTATGCCAATTTAAAAAAATTGACGACAGAGTTTGGAGAATGAACAGAATGCATCTTCTGGACACAAAATGTATTAAATACGTAAACAAAAACATTTCAACCTTTGCCATTACAAATGTAGACATAGAGGACAGAGAAAAGCCAACCCTGATATAATTTAGGATGCCTTTAAGGCATACATTAGGGGGATGATAAGATCATACTTGGCAAAAGTTGTCTGCTTTAGAAATGAAAATGAAAGAAAAATAAATCTTAGAAAAAGCCCAGCAAAAAATCTTTACAAGGTAAAGAAGAAAATACAATTTCTGAACATAAGCAAGAATACGATATTTTACTTTTGAAGAGAGCCAACAACTACAAGTTAAACTCAAATAAAACATACTACTTAATGGCAATTAAACCTGTTAAATATCTTGCAGCTCTCACAAAACGAATACGTGCTAAACCAGTTACAATTTCTAAAGATAAAGATACAAAAACGGTCATTAGAAACAACAACGTGATTAATGACAATTTTAAAAGCTTCTATGAAAATGTATATAAAACAGAATTAAACAACAGTTGGAAGGATCTGAAAGCCTTCTTAGACTCAACAACTCTGAAGCAATAATCAGCAGACAAAAAAATGTCACTTAAACATTCGCACAGAGAAAAGCACCAGGAATGGATTGCTTTCCCATAGAATTCTATTCAACATTTTGCTTCAAAGTAGCACCCCTATTTACACAAATGACAACACACATGTCACTCATTTCAGTACATCCTAGTTCCATGTATTAAACAGTTATTTCAGTTATATTAAAACCAGAAAATTCTGGAGAGTCCACTGCTGACTACAGACACATAAGTTTAATAAATTGTGACAACAAAATATTAACAAAGATTATAAGCAATAGAATGGCAAAAGTCTTACCAGACCTGATACATATCATTCAAACAGGGTTTATAAAAATAGGCAGTTACAAACAAATACAATAACATATTTCAGTTTAATACAATACCCCAAAAAACAAGATATAGATTCATCAATAATGGCTGTTGATGCCGAAAAGGCTTTCAACTACCTTGAATGGCCTTTTCTATTCAAAATTGTGTAAGCTTTCAACTTTCCAGCTGAAATAATAAATGTAATAAAATATTGTATAAATGCCCTAAAGCAAAAATATACACAAATAATACATTGTCTGATTAAATTGTTTTAGAAAGGGGCACAAGATAGGGATGTCCCCTCTCCCCCCTCCTGTTTGACTGGCATTTGAACCGCTTGCAGAAAGAATTAGACCCAAAAGTAGCAAGTGTCAGTATTGGTAAATATAAATGAATATAAACTATCTTATTTGCAGATGATCTCCTGATATACCTGACCAATATTGAAAACTCAATGCACCTTTTGCTAAAGATATTTTCAGACTACTCAAAAATCTCAGGATATAAAATGAACGTGGAAAAAAACGAAATAATGGCAGTAGGAAAAATAAATAGAATAACTCACGATCTACAGCTATTCTTTAAGTGGACCACAAAACATATTAAATACTTAGGATGCTTAAAAAGTGACAACAAACAACAAATATATAAAGATAACTTTATTCCATTACTCAACAATATGAAAGCAGATCTAATTAAATGGAATAAACTTCCCAGAAATATTACAGGTAGAATAAACCTCTTTAGAATGGCATGGCTGCCAAAGTTTTTGTATTTATTTTCAGTAATACCAATTACCCCACCGAGGACATTCTTTAAAAAAGTACACTCGGTCATAGCATACTTTATATGTGCAAATAAAATTCATAGAATAAAAAGGAAAGTTTTACATCTTCCTAAGTCTGAGGCTGGTTTTAACCTTCAATTTGCTACCCAACTATTCTACTTCTGACATATAGTTAAAGAGGAACAAGTGGTACATATTGTAGATACGCATGGTCATCCCCAGAATCTTTTTCGTATCTATTTTCAAAGGATAAAGCTAACAACTTTGTAGTTAAGAACATTATAATAATATGGAAGAAAATTAAACGTATTCCACAGGAACAATATCACTCCCTAAAAACACAACCTTATGGAACAATCCTTGGATAGTTTTTCAGAATTCACCGATAAATTGGTCCACCTGGAAATGACTTGGTAATAGGAAATACATTTATTTTCATGACAGAATTAAAAAGTAGTTTCAAATAAAAGTTAAAAGTGACATATCAGAGCAACCTGGAGTGAATCTTAGTTGAGTCAGAAAAGGATGTCCATATGATAGGGAAGATATACAAAACCTTGCAGGGAGCTCATCCAACTACAATCTCTTATAAAAAATATATAATCTATTGGAACCAAGGTTTAAGAAGAACGGATGTTGGCACAAGATGGAGGGAAAGTTGGAGCATAACTGACTAAATTACAGTTAACTAAAATGTACACTTAATCCAGTATAAACTAATGTGTATAATTTATTATACAAGAGACAAAATTCACAAATTCTAAATTGGCTGTCAGAAGTATTACAATGTAAACTTACTTTTAATCCATCTGTCTGCATATTTCAAGACATGGCACATGGGGGTGTAGTGAGATACCCGATGGGCTGGACGATTCTCTTCTCATCACTCATCTAAAAACTTGGAAATCAATCAATCTGCTATCATTAACACAATGGAAATAGCATGGGCGACTGAGAAAAACAAATTGGTACAATTTAAGGCCAAGTGGCAAACAATAACTAGGGATGGGGATAGGGGTGTGAGCATCCAGGTCAGGGCAGATAAGATGTAGTAGTCATATGTTGTTGTACTTACGTATAATTTTGTATCTGGAGTGAAAAAGATATATACAGTACCAGTCAAAAGTTTGGACACACCTACTCATTCAAGGGGTTTTCTTAATTTTTACTATTTTCTACATTGTAGAATAATAGTGAAGACATCAACTCTATGAAATAACACAGATGGAATCATGTAACCAAAAAAGTGTTAAACAAATCCAAATAGATTTTATATTTGAGATTCTTCAAAGTAGCCACCCTTTGCCTTGATGACAGCTTTGCACACTCTTGGCATTCTCTCAACCAGCTACATGAGGTAGTCACATGGAATGCATTTCAATTAACAGGTGTGCCTTGTTAAAAGTTAATTTGTGCAATTTCTTTCCTTCTTAATGCCTTTGAGCCAATCAGTTAGAGGTTGTAGGGGTGGTATACAGAAGATAGACCTATTTGGTAAAAGACCAAGTTCATATTATGGCAAGAATAGCTCAAATAAGCAAATAGAAACAGTTTCACTGGTCAGTCTGTGTCCATCATTACTTTAGGACATGAAGATCAGTCAATACGGAAAATTTCTAAAACTTTGAAAGTTTCTTCAAGTGCAGTCGCAAAAACTATCAAGCGCTATGATGAAACTCTCTCTCATGAGGACTACTACAGAAAAGGAAGACGCAGAGTTACCTCTGCTGCAGAGGATAAGTTCATTAGAGTCACCAGCCTCAGAAATTGCGGCCCAAATAAATGCTTCACAGAGTTCAAGTAAAAGACACATCTCAACATCAACTGTTCAGAGGAGACTGCGTGAATCAGGCCTTCATGGTCGAATTGCTGCAAGGAAACCACTACTAATGGACACCAGTGAGAAGAAGAGACTTGCTTGGGCCAAGAAACATGAGCAATGGACATTAGACCAGTGGAAATCTGTACTTTGTTCTAATGAGTCCAAATTTGAGATTTTTGGTGCAAACCGCCGTGTCTTTGTGAGATGCAGAGTAGGTGAACGGATGATCTTTGCATGTGTAGTTCCCACCGTGAATCTTTGAGGAGGAGGTCTGATGATGTGGGGGTGCTTTGCTGGTGACACTGTCATGGATTTATTTAGAATTCAAGGCACACAACCAGCATGGCTACCACAGCATTCTGCAGTGATAAGCCATCCCATCTGGTTTGCACTTAGTGGGACTATCATTTCTTTTCAACAGGACAATGACCCAACACACCTCCAGGCTGTGTAAGGGCTATTTGACCAAGAAGGAGAGTGATGGAGTGCTGCATCAGATGACCTGGCCTCCAAAATCACCCGAACTCAACCCAATTGAGATGGTTTGGGATGAGCCTGACCTCATGTGAAGGAAATCATCCAACAAGTGCTCAGCATATGTGGGAACTCCTTCAAGACTGTTGGAAAAGCATTACAGGTGAAGCTGGTTGAGAGAATGCCAAGAGTGTGCAAAGCTGTCATCAATGCAAAGGGTGGCTACTTTGAAGAACCTCAAATATAACATATATCTTGATTTGTTTAAAAAAAATTGGGTTACTACATGATTCCATATGTGCTGTTTCATAGTTTTGATGTCTTCACTATTATTCTACAATGTAGAAAATAGTAAAAGTAAAGAGAAACTCTTGAATGAGTAGGTGTGTCCAAACTTTTGACTGGTACTGTATATCATGAAGAGAGAAAAAATATGGTGGCCAACACCATTAGACAATGGAGGGGATCCAGACCATAGATGTAACATTTATGTTGTTCTTCCTTTCAGGGGTTTCAGTTGTTCAGAGGTGATGAGACTCTGTGTGATGTCATCCTAGTGCCTGGGGACAGCAGTGACACCTTCCCAGTACACAGAGTCATTATGGCCTCCGCCTGCGACTACTTCAAAGCCATGTTCACTGGTCAGTCTGTGATAAATAACATTCAATGAGGTTTTTCAATATGTTAATATATTTCAATATGCCAGTATATTTCACTGGTGATTGTTTCACAATGTGTGATCGAGAGCAGTCATCGAGTAAGTAAGTAAGTAAGTCATGTTTTTTCACAGATGAGTCTTTTAGGGCTGAGCCTATGAAAAGTCTCTCTCTTACTGTATTTGCTCTCATGACGTCCACTCAGACCATTTTCAAACTATGTTTGAAAATTCTTTCACTCTTACACCATTAACTGTAACAGCATTCACCCTCTATATGTCTAAACTTTTCCTCTTTCCCTCTCTCTAGGGGGTATGAGAGAGCAGGAGATGAGGGAGATTAAGCTCCATGGTGTGAGCAAGACGGGCCTGATGAACATCATAGAGTTCATCTACACATCCCGGCTGAGTCTGAGCATGGCCAACCTGCAGGACACTCTGGAGGCTGCCAACTTTTTACAAGTCCTCCCCGTCCTCGGCTTCTGCAACGAGCTGCTCAGCACTGAGGTGAGTTGATCAGGTTACTTACTGGTACTGAAACAATGAACAGGTGGATGTGCTGGATGGGTGGATTGAAGAGACAGTGATAAAGCATGGCCAATGTAAAGACAGGAGACCTGTCACAAGTTCATCCAGTCGTGTCTGTTTTCCTGTGTGTGTGGTAGATCACCATTGATAACTGTGTGGAGGTGGAGCGCATCGCCGGGGACTTGCTCCTGGAGGACGTGCAGGCCCACATTGGGAAGTTTGTCTGTCAGAACCTGTCAGCGTTGCTGCAGTCTGGCCGCTACCTGCAGCTCTCCGGGCCCAGCCTAGCCAACGCCCTGGCCAGCGACAGCCTCAAGGGCTTCTCTGAGATGGAGCTGTACCGCATCGCCCGCTCCTGGCTGGACCACGACCCTCCTACCCGCCGCACCGCCGCCTACTCCCTGATGCGCCACATCCGCTTCCCCCTCATGACCCCCACGGAGCTGCTCGAGATCTCCCAGGAGGACGAGGGGCACGACGACGGCGGGGCAGCCATGATGCGCTCGGACACGGCCTGCGTAAACCTCCTGCTAGAGGCCAGCAACTACCAGATGATGCCCTTCCTCCAACCTTCCTTACAGACAGAGCGCACGCGCATCCGGTCCGACGCCACACACCTGCTGGCACTGGGTGGGGTGATGCGGCAACAGCTGGTGGTGAGCAGGGAGCTGAGGCTGTACGATGAGGAGAGCGGCCACTGGAGGGCGCTGACGCCCATGGAGGTTCCATGCTACCAGCACGCCGTTGCTCTGCTCGGGGGCTTCCTCTACATCGTGGGCGGCCAGAGCACCTACGACACCAAGGGCAAGACGGCGGTGGACAGCGTCTACCGCTATGACCCGCGCTTCGACCGGTGGCTGCAGGTAGCCTCGCTCAATGAGAAGAGAACCTTCTTCCACCTGAGTGCCCTGAAGGGGAAGCTGTATGCTGTTGGGGGCAGGAACGCCTCAGGAGAGATCGGTGGGGCACTAGTGCACTGGAGATGTTTTTATTGCAATCTGTTACAGAGAAATAGTGATCTTTAAGGTGCATATTGAGTGAATTTACGTTTGTTTTACTCTTTTAGACACCGTGGAGTGCTACAACCTCAGAAAGAACGAGTGGATGTTCGTGTCACCCATGATCGACCCCCACTACGGGCATGCAGGGACAGTCCATGGTGACCTGATGTATGTCTCAGGTAAGTTTCTCAGACCACTGACAGTTAGAATACAAACTCACCAAACAGTTAAAACCTACAAAGTGAAGGCTTGAATTGACTGTGATTGTTGTCCTGATGCAATCAGCTCAGTCAGACCAGAGAGGTTTACAGTTAATGTATTCAGCAAACAAAGGATGTGTTGTTGACCTATTTTGATCCACTCTCGCCGCTTAACAGCTTTGATAGACTTTAACATAACATAGTAGCTTTGGATCATTATCATTCTCCTCTTGGTCGATTTCTATGATGGTCTCCTAGCAACCTTGGAGTAGAAACCAATTTCTCATGTTGAGAACAGAAGTTGTAGATATGGGATTGAGGGCCAGGAAACACAAAGACCTTTAGTTGAAATGGGTCAGAGAGTAGGTTAACCACAGCTCTCTGATGAGTAATTGTGTCGATTTTATGCTCGCGGAGACAATCAGAAAACAGCTAATTCTGAAAAGATGCTTTAAAAAGTCCATGCAGAAAATGTATTATTTTTTATCTGCATTCATTTCAGCATCCAAGTGTTAAAGTTACAAAGCAGTGGCTAAGTAGTTTGAGCCCAAGGGTGAGTGGGGATGGTATGGCAAAGAGTAGGTGGATTTCATCGGAGGCGTGGTGACATGTAGGGGATGGTGTAATGGAATAATGGTCACAGCTCTCTGCAGCTCACAGCACCAGACCACATCCTTCCTGTTCAGACCCAAACGGTCTGTTTTTCACAGTAGGGCCCTACTGCTCCTGTCCCACTCTATGGTTGATCATGTGGGTAGAAGAGCACCCGACCACTGCCTCACAGTTCAGCCCCCTACACCGTCACTCTTTCCTTCTCAACGTCCATCCTTTACATATGCTACAGTACCAAAGTTACACTGCCCTTCCCTTGAACTCTCTCTGTGGTGTATTCCACATCAGATGAAAATGTCATGGATGGATTGAAATGTTTGACTTATTAAAACCAGAGGATATTAGTTTGTACACATAAAACTGTATTTTAGTAAACATGTTTTCATGGTATCTATCTAATAAAACCAATGTCAATCCACTGATCCAACAGGTGGCATCACACAGGACACATTCCAGAAGGAGCTGTCATGTTATGACCCTGAGACTGACACATGGAGTCACCGTGCCGACATGATGGAACTGCGTGGCCTCCACTGCATGTGCACGGTGGGCGACCGACTCTACGTGATGGGAGGGAACCACTTCCGGGGCAGCAGCGACTACGATGACGTACTGGACTGTGAGTTCTACAGCCCCGAGGTAAGGCATGGCACTGGCCTTAGTTTTGGTCCCAACAATATGATAGGCAATTTGACCACTTTCTCGATACCTTACCCTTTTCCTAACTGTTCTGACTTTGATGGTCACATGTCCGGAAGTTTTAGGAGCTTTCTGGCTTGGGCGAAAATGATGACCAAACAAGGAACAAATTAAATTAGGGGAGAAAAGCGGAATTCTGTGAGGCAGCTAGCCAATCAGAACTCAGATCTTATTATGATGTTGTCCCAAGACAAAGACCTGTGTTTTATATCTTCCCCCAGGTGGACCAGTGGACGGTGGTGGCAGCCATGCCATGGGGCCAGAGTGATGTGGGGGTGGCCGTGTTCCAGGGCCAGATCTACGTAGTGGGGGGCTATTCCTGGAACAGCCGATGCATGGTGGACATTGTGCAGCGGTACGACCCAGAGAAGGACGAGTGGGACCGGGTGTTCAACGTGCTAGAACCACTGGGCGGGATCCGGGCCTGCACCATGACTGTGCACCTACCTGAGGGTGCTGTGGACGACGGACAGATGCATGAGTGCCCGCTGGACACTGCCAAGAACTGAGAGCTGAGAGCAAGGACATATGGCTTTAGCCTCTGTGTTTGTGATGCTGAAAAATGTGACCTTTTTGCAAGCTTGAACTGTGTGAGAAGTGGAACGAACGTCTGCAGTAGCATTTCTCTAATGTATCTCTTTAATGTGAAACACCTCTCAAAAAGCTCCTTTTCATGGAGAATATGTTTTTTACTTTTGACAATGTATTTTCAAACTACAAGTGATGGCTTGAATTATGTTTTATTGATGGAAGAGTATTTTGTATTGTATATGAATGACTAATGAAAATAAAATACATACTATTAATCATCATACTTTTCAATACAAAACAGACACCACACAATCTAACAAGTCAACCCACTAACTAGTCTAGGGGCTCCACCCTTCTTGGTTACTGTTGCAACCTCAGACAACCTTTTCCCGGGAAGCCCAATTCCCCATTCAACCATTGGCGAAATCCCCTCACAATGATCTCAAACTGTGTTTCTAATACACACTGGAATTTAACTCAGACTACCCATTGCTAAACAGGAAAGTCTTGGGTATGTTGTGGTGGACTGTCATTACAATTGCTTCATGGGAGCATGGTACAATTAGGTTTGTAATATAGCTACCGATGTAGGATCTTAAATTGATCACTCTTTTATTGATAATAACTTTACTGTACAGCAGCTAATGCAAACTTTTAGTGTGTTTGAGGTTTAAAAAGGCTTTTAAAGTTTGTAATTTCCACTTTCAAATGACAGACTTGATTTGCCCTAACAAAAATGTATCAACCCCTACAAAAAATGTCCATTAATTAGAATTCACATATTAATTCACATTTCCTGTTGCTGTAGCAAACTGGCTCAAATTAAGATCTTACACTGAATGGCTGAATGGCTCTGAATTCACTGCCAGCAGGCAGTCAAAGCCATAACCACTGTTGGAGCTAACTAGTGCTCTCAAATCGCATCCTGATGTCTAGAGCAGATGGGAGTTGTATTTATAACATCGCTAACTTAGCTAGCTGACACGTTTTGAGAGAGAGGAAGAAAAAAAAAGTACCTTCTCAGCTCTCTTGCCTGTCACTTTACCTAGTGGCAATCCCCATCGAAATCAGATGCAGTTCGACTACAATATTAAGTTGAGATCCAATTCACTAAAGTTGCCCCCTCGATTTAGCTTGAGGGAGCAAGTGAAGAATTTTGATCACTTTTGGGGTTGATATTACCCACAATTCAATGCAAACTGTAGTCACGTGTCAAACTCCGGTGACCGCGAAGTGTCAAATTTAATCAACAGAACTGCATTTTCAGGATGTCAGTTAATATGATGATAGTAGCTTGCTAAAATATATAGATGACATTGATTTTAGAGTTGGGAAATTGGCTTCGTCTCATAGTGAGGAGCCTATAATACATAACTAGTTTCATAAACATATTTTGGGGAATTATGACATTTATTGGAATAAATGACCAAACTATTAAACTAATTAGCCAGCTATGATTAACTGTAGCTAGCTGGGTTAGCTTGCTCGGTACATTAATAACTTTAGGTTGGTTGTTTTTAAGCACCAAGGATGTTGCCTCTCCGATCATCGCTTGGGTAAGGGACATTTAGTAAGGTACACTTGGATGTGACGATGTAAAAGGTCATTCAAGGGCTGAGGGTTTAGGGCCGAGGGCTGTCTACTTTGAGTTTGGACTGCAGCCAAGTTATATTAAATGGCTAGCTAGCGTTAGCAACGTTTGTTGGCCAATGAGACTGAGAGCTAGCTAACCAGCTGAGCTAGCAAACGATGTAACAAAAGTATAATTTCATCAACAGGCTCTGTATTTCAGGGATCACAGTAGCAAGTTCTCCTTCTGCATTGTTAAATTATTTAGCCATTTCAATATTTATTTTTTAAAGAAAACTCAGTTTTTGCCATAGTCCTCACTGGCTTTCATGCGATTTAAACGTAAGCTTTTCCAAGGTTTTGGGACTTGACAACAGTTCCTATCCACTGGAGCGGTGTGATTGTTTGCCCAAAATTATGGGGCGGGGCTTAGTGAAGGGTCAATTGAGTTGAAGTGATGCAGGTGGAATATGGAGGCTTTTGCATGTTTCAGCTCTAAGCCTTGTCACAGTGACGTCATCCTCCAGAGAGAGCAGAGAGAGAGGCCCTGACACCAGACCAAGGACAACTAACGTTTTTGACACGTTTACAGACACAAATAAACAATTTAATCCATTTTAGTATAAGGCTGTAACGTAACAAAATGTGGAAAAAGTAAAGGGGTCTGAATACTTTCCGAAGGCACTGTATATATATATATATATATATATATATATGTATATATATATATATATATATATATACAGTGCCTTCGGAAAGTATTCAGACCCCTTTACTTTTTCCACATTTTGTTACGTTACAGCCTTATACTAAAATGGATTAAATTGTTTATTTTTTTCTCATCAATCTACACACAATAGCCCATATTGACAAAGCAAAAACAGGTTTATATAAATCTTTGCAAATATATAAAATAAAAAAATGGAAATATCACATTTACATAAGTATTACTCAATACTTTGCTGAAGCACCTTTGGCAGCAATTACAGCCTCGAGTCTTCTTGGGTATGACGCTACAAGCTTGGCACACCTGTATTTTTGGAGTTTCTCCCATTCTCTGCAGATCCTCTCAAGCTCTGTCAGGTTGAATGGGGAGCATAGCTACATAGCTATTTTCAGGTCTCTCCAGAGATGTTTGATCGGGTTCAAGTCCGGGCTCTGGCTGGGCCACTGAAGGACATTCAGAGACTTGTACCGAAGCCACTCCTGCATTGTCTTGGCTGTGGCTTAGGGTCATTGTCCTGTTGGAAGGTGAACCTTTACCCCAGTCCGAGGTCCTGAGTGCTCTGGAGCAGGTTTTCATCAAGGATCTCTCTGTTCATCTTGTCCTCGATCCTGACCAGTCTCCCAGTCCCTGCTGCTGAAAAACATCCCCAGAGCAGGACGCTGCCATCACCATGCTCCACCGTAGGGGTTGTGCCAGGTTTCCTCCAGACGTGACACTTGGCACTCAGGCCAAAGAGTTCTATCTTGGTTTCATCAGACCAGAGAATCTTGTTTCTCATGGTCTGAGAGTCTTTAGGTGCCTTTTGGCAAAACCCAAGCAGGTTGTCATGTGCCTTTTACTCAGGAGTGGCTTTCGTCTGGCAACTCTACCATAAAAGCCTGATTGGTGGTGTGCTGCAGAGATGGTTATCCTTCTGGAAGGTTCTCCCATCTCCAGAGAGGAACTCGGGAGCTCTGTCAGAGTGACCATCAGGTTCTTGGTCATCTCCCCGACCAAGGCCCTTCTCCCCCAATTGCTCAGTTTGGCTGGGCGGCTAGCTTTTAAAAGAGTATTTTTGTGTCCTCCATCTTCCCTTTAAGAATGATGGAGGACACTGTGTTCTTGTGGACCGTCAATGTTGCAGAAATGTTTTGGTACCCTTCCCCGGATCTGTGCCTTAACACAATCCTGTCTCGGAGCTCCACGGACAATTCCTTCGACCTCATGGCTTGGTTTTTGCTCTGACATGCACTGTCAGCTGTGGGACCTTCTATAGACAGGTGTGTGCCTTTCCAAACATGTCCAATCAATTGAATTTACCACAGGTGGACTCCAATCAAGTTGTAGAAACATCCCAAGGATGATCAATGGAATCAGGATGCGCCTGAGCTCAATTTCGAGTCTCATAGCAAACGGTCTGAATACTTATGTAAATAAGCTATTTCTGTTTTTATTTTTAATAAAGTAGAATTTTATCCATTTTAGAATAAGGCTGTAACATAACAAAATATGGAAAAAGTCAAGGGGTTTGTACATTTTCCGAAGGCACTGTATATATAAAAAAAAATCGTTAAAGTTTTTTTTTAGTACTGTTACTGTCCACACTACAGCAATCAAATACTTAAATACATGTAATTTTGTCCTTGAAACATTTAATTGAAATTCCATTAATTCCTATGGAGGACTGTGCCTACTTGGGAGTGCCAATATGGCCGGACAGTGGCTTCAAAGTCTCTCAATGGCCAATACATAGTGTCAGCAATCCAGGGTTAATATACATCATTGATATTGTAGCCTCTCATTATAAGACATGTCCAGGGTGTTCAAAACCCCACAAAACCAGCTGCAATCACATACATTAGGCAGTCTCTGAGAGGATGAAACCACTTCAACATATGCTACTCAGATATAGAATAAATGACACTGTTAGGGTGAAAATACTGCAGATGCTTTATAGATCACGTTGAGAATCAGTGGCCAAGCCAGTCAAAATAAACCCAGCCACTAAATCTGCAGCGTATTGACTCTACCCTGACCAGAATCAATTCATCACTGTGTCAATGGGAGAGCAAAGCGAATCGTTAGTCATCTGGCAGACGTCGTCTTGACTTTCAAGTAATCTCAAACTGTTTTCCTTGGCTGGTCTGGGGCCAGCAGCCTTGGTGGCCATCCTTGGCAGATACTGGTTGAATAAAATGTCCCTGCCCTCTCTCCCTCTCTTGCGTCTGCCTGCCTCTAGAACATGCCTCACTTCTCGCCCCAGAGTGGCAGAGTTACTGTCACTTCCAGCACATTCCCTCAGGCTAGAAAAAGGGGTTGTCGCAGAGGGGGATAACAGAGTGGGGTGATAGGTTTGGAGTGGGGACCAAGTCCGGAGCATTGGTCATGTAAAGGGCATGTTCAGCATGTTGATGAGCTGCCGGTTTATGGGCAGGTACCTGAAGCCCAACGGCGACTCATACAGTCTCTGGAAAATAAATACTGTACCAGCTCTCCTTTTGTTCTCCGTTCCTACCAGGGTTGGTGTAAATATTGATATTTAAAAAAATGTATTTGGTTTGTTTCTTCTCTGATTCATTTTTTTCTTCTCTGTTTGTTGGTAGAGGTCAGAGGTGACATTGTGGTGAGTGTGTTTGAGGAGGACATCAGGGACAGTGAGCTGCTGAGGACAGTGTAAAGGGAGCATCGCTGGTCTACCACAATGTGTCCCTCGTAGATGTCATCGAGAAGGTGGACTACAGCGAGATCCACGGAGTCAACGTCAAAGGTATGGTCTGGTTTCACTGAAACATTGTGTTGGGATTGGCAGCAGTCCTGAGTGAAATGTCCAATACTTTCAAATGCTTGAGCTGCACTTGAAAACTGAATTGACCCTGCTAATATACTCATTAATCAAATTTCTTCCTCAGGAACCCAGCTCCTTCTGTAGACGTACGTCCGGGAAAATGTGGTGTCCAAAGAAAGAAAGTGAATAAAGGCTAAATAATTGCCCAAGGCCCTGCCTGTAAGACTGTTCCTATAGCTGACCATCCCCTGGTCCATGCTTATAATCATTATTACAGTGGTCTGTAAATGTGTAAATTAAAGTTGTGTGATTACAAATCAAATGTCTGGCTTTTTCTTTCCTGGTCTGTTCCCATTTACAACCACTCTGCCTAATCCAGTTGATAACATTGTTAATTAACAAGAGAAGAGGAGACAGATTGTATTCTCAATCCCAGAAACAATAAATGCACTTGACCTAATTCTCTGCTACAGTCAGATTGCAGTTGCAGGTCCATCTCTATGTTCACATGGACTAGCATAAAGGTAGAATTGGTAATCCATTGCTGAAATGTAGCTTATCACCATATAATACAGTGAGTGTCACCCCCAGATGGCCAGAGTCCAGCATGAAAACAAACAGGCATTGATCATCGGTGAGGTCATGGATCCACGGCCTGTGTCCCCCCCCCCCTCCCCCATACAGACTAAGCACTTGACCAAGCACTGGGTCCTAAGCAAAACACCGACCAACGACTGGAGCAGGAGGGGTATGTGGGTATGTTTTCATAAGCCTAGGTTACTGTGCCAGCTGAGCTTTACGAGAAAGCAGGGAAGGAAATTCCTCCAACCCCCCATCTCTGTACTGTAATCAGATGTTGTAACTTAATATTTCAATGCCAGGCATTGTGAAATAACGTATTTTCTTCGACTTAATTCTCTTAAGGAGATTCCTGCCCTGTTTGAGGTTACTGTTGAACAGTAGAGGATTGAATGGCATTTCTAGATCCAAAGTGAATTTACAGTACTTTTAAATAGTCATTGCATAACTTCAAGCACTGTTGGGAGGGATAATAGGTTTTCCAAAGCTAAGGATCTGAGGCACAGACCACCAACCTAAGCGGTAAAGCTACAGAACAAGTTACCATTCGTGACATTCTTTCAAGAGAATGGGCTGGAAACTGAAAACAGCGGAAACTTTTCTCAGTATTTTAGCATTCTACATCACGTCCACAGTAGGTAAGTACCACTCATCTCTATTGCAGAAGCTTCTTCCTCATACATTTTCATGTAATGAATAAACACGATCCTTGCTCTAAGCATATTTATTATAGCATATGCCACTTCACTGTATGTAAATAACTCTGTTGTGAAACATGGTTTTTAATGCAAATGGTGCATCTGTCACTGTTGTTGTTGGTGGTGGTGTTGTTGTCATCAAGGTTCTTTATGGACATTTCTCATCTGAACCAGCAGGGAAGGATGAGGAGTCCAGATCAGAATGTGCTGACTTCAACAACACGACCTGGCTGGAGTACCGTCAGCAGGGCAGCAAGCTACAGGTGCAATACCTGCTCCTGACACGCAAGAATACAGACTGTGCTAGCCTCTTCAGTCAGGAGTCCCTCAGCAACAACACCTCCTACTTCAACTCCTCCCTACCCACCAAGATCATTGTCCATGGATACAGGTGAGGAGAAGGGGAGGGAGGTCAAAAACTTGACACAGTAATTTCATACTCTTTACAGAGGTGAGAGAGATAGAGAGAGAAGTTATGCTGATGGGCACATATAAAGTGCGAGGGGATCTACATATAAAACGTATAAGCTATCTCCCTCCCCCCTCCCTCCCTCCCTCCCTCCCTCCCTCCCAGGGCTCTGGGCAGTAAGCCGTCCTGGGTGAAACAGCTGGCCCAGGCTCTGCTGCGGGCGCAGGATGCCAATGTGGTGGTGGTGGACTGGGTCTATGGGGCCTCCTTCGCCTACAACCTGGTGGTGGAGAACTACAAGGAGGTGGCCGTCCAGATATCTGTCCTCATCAACCAGCTCCAGGTCAGGGCCTACTCATTTGTTTATGTTTACATACTAATAAATGCAATCTCAATGTTCACTGACCAACAGCAAATTAAGTTAAAAGTAATGAAAATAATGTAGAACTGATGTCTGTCTCACAGAACCATGGATGCAAACTGGAGTCATTTCACTTCATTGGGGTTAGCCTCGGGGCACACGTGTCTGGATTCGTGGGGACCCTGTTCAAGGGGGAGATAGGGAGAATCACAGGTGAGCTCCATCTGTGTCTGGCCCAGTAACAGTTGCACAGGGCCCCTACTGTCTGCAGAACAAGGCTCTACAGGGCCAGACAACGACTGGTCACCACAAAGCAGAGCAGTCACTCACCCTTTCATCTCTGCCAATTGGACTGAATGAGGCTTTCAGAGAAAGAGAGAGCGTGCTCCAGAAAACAACAACAGCAGACATTGAAAAGCGCTGCTCTGAATTTGTGAACGATGGAGACGTTACCCTTCTGAGGACACACAATGGCACAACAATGCATACAATTGTCTGTCTTCACATTATCTCTGGTGTTTTTGTCTGAGTAGAGGCATTCAGCCCTGTGATGTGAAGTAGTCTGAATGTTTAGGTGCAGTAATTCACAGCCGTGTGTGTGTGTGTGTGTGTGTGTGTGTGTGTGTGTGTGTGTGTGTGTGTGTGTGTGTGTGTGTGTGTGTGTGTGTGTGTGTGTGTGTGTGTGTGTGTGTGTGTGTGTGTGTGTGTTTAACTATTCTTGTGGGGACCAGAAGTCCCCACAAGAATAGTAAACAAACAACAATTTGACCAACTGGGGACATTTTGTTTGTCCCCACAAGGTCAAATGCTATTTCTAGGGGGATTAGGGTTGAGGTTAGAATTAGTGCTAGGGTTAGGAACTAGGGTTAGTTTTAGGGTTAGGGTTAAGAGCTAGGGTTAGGTTTAGTGTTAGGGTTAAGGTTAGGTTTTAGGGTTAAGGTTAGGGTTAGGGTTAGGGGTTAGAGAAAATACGATTTTGAATGGGATTCAATTGTGTGTCCCAATAAGGTTAGCTGTACAAGACTGTGTGTGTGCCCCTCTTTTTGCTGTAATACTGCCCCATTGCAAAATGAGTAGAATTGCAGGAAATTAACTCTAAAACCACTAGCAAGAGGAGGATCACTTAAATGTTTTACTCGCATGGCTCTGTATGGATGTGGGTACGCAGACCTACGAGCCACCGCGGCCCCTCACAATAAGCTCAGATTTTTTGTGAACTCCAACCCCATCAAAGTTGCCCATCCCTGCTGTAGCCTATCACTCACTCACCTCAGTCATTCACTGCTCTGTCTGTATCTCCTCCTGTAGGCCTGGATCCAGCTGGACCCATGTTTAAGGGAGCCGACACGTTTGACCGTCTTGACCCCTCAGATGCACTGTTTGTGGAGGCCATCCACACAGACTCTGACTGTAAGAGAACACACAAACAATGTTATTGCAAAGAGATGTCTGCTATTATCTTTCCACCTAGCTTGCTGGTTATTGGGCTAGGTAGCTAGCTTGGATGCTAGTGTGTTCTGTTTTGTTGTAGGTCTATTCACTACACAAAGGTTGGCTGCACCCCAACAACACTGCTTACCTGATGATCTCCTGATATCAGCCGTTTGTCTATATTTTCTCTCAGACTTCGGTATCTCCATCCCTGTTGGCCATGCTGACTTCTTCCTGAATGGTGGGATGGACCAGGCAGGTTGTGCACGCTCAAGGTTTGAGTCAAGTAAGTGTGTGCTTTTGCCGCCAAAATGTTTAATTGGTGTAATATTATTTAAATTGAGGAGCACATCCTACTACAATTGGCATAGAGGCCTGTGCAGAGGCGTCATTCCCATAGGGGGCATAGGGGCAGGTGTTCCCTCAGATTTGTCCTTTATTTTAATATTTTGGGGGTTGTTTCTCTGTAATAATACTGGCCCACCAAGCAATTAAATGGTTGGATTTAGCTAGCCCAGATAGGTTCACAATCTCCCAACATGATAACAAGCTATCGAGAAGCCATTTCAGGCTATCAATCAAGTTAGAGTAGCTAGCGTGTCTAACTATCTTAGATGGCATGCCTGCTAGCAAGGTTGGTAGACTTCAGAAAAGCAAGCAATAACTAAATGTTCTGTCTAAGACTCACATTCCTTTCAATCTTTTACCCAGATTTTAGCAGAGATAAAGAGAAGCATATTTAGTTTCTTTAAAAATAAGAACCACCAGTCAGATGGATACAAACACCTCAAGAGGTATGCTTAGATATGCAGAAAAATAGGCCTATCTTTTTTTATATATAGAATCAATTATAACAATTATGTCTCTAAATTGCAGGAAAAATCTGTTTCAGGTGTTTGAAAAATTCTATATTCTACAACGTCCATGATGCCCCTGGTCCTGTGTATGATAGTATGATATGCCTAAATAAACTTCAGACATATTTGGTGGTAGATATATTTGGTGGTAAGCTGATGGCTACCTGAGCCTCTTCGTTTGTTGTCAGTTCTTGTCTACTTTCCAGTGTATGGCTATGTGATCTGTGACCACATGAGGGCGCTCCACGTCTACATAAGTGCACTGAACGGGACCTGCCCACTGACTGGCATCCCTTGTTCCAGCTATGAGGAATTCCTGAAGGGGCGCTGTTTAGGCTGCCAAGGTGTCTTCAATGGCACATGTCCACAAATAGGTAGGGTTATCAACATGACACAATTTCCTGAAAACTAATCCAACCTGTTGTCTGTGAGTACTTTGATCATGGGAATGTAAAAAATATAAATAGCCACTTCATACATGTATAGTAGGCTATATGTAAATGATTTTCATCATGTTCATATTTTGATATTTTGAATAGGCCTAATCATATTAAAAGTTCCCAGCACACTTTCCATTTTCACCTTAATTAGGTTTCACTCATTGAGAGATAGGGCTTCTGTCTGACCTAGCAAGTGTCACGTCTGGTCTGGTGTCCACTTACAGTATCACTGTGGCCACTGGCACTGCAGATACAGTTACAGACGTACAGTATACAGACAAAGCGTTTAATGTAGTCTGGAGGCCTTTCATCTGTCATAGATGTGATAGGAAGGTCTACTTTACTTCTCACTCTCTCTGTCTTTTGTACATCCATGTGTCCTTGTGTGTTTCAGGGTTATTGGAGAACAGCGGTATAACAGCCTCTCCTCTTCCTCAACAAGAGAAGCTTTTCCTCCTGACAACCTCTGTACCTCCTTTCTGTGGTGAGTAGGTGCATCTAGCCTACCTCTCGTGATCTCAGACTGACTGTCCAGCAGAAGATTGTTGAATTTTCATGACACATCACCACTACTTTCACCCCACAGTTTAATGCTTAAATAAGGCAATACTTGAAGTGTTGATGATAAAGTTATTTTCCATCCCCTTCCTCCACCCTCTCCCCCTCAGCCCATCACATCCTGGTGCAGCTGGAGGTATCCCCCCTGGACAAGACTGCTGAGGTGCAGGTGACCCTAAGAACCAGGGGACTTCCTGAAACAGAGCACAGACTCAGGCTGTAGGTATAACAACCTCTAACCTCACTGTTAGAGACAAAACAAATATTTAGACAGCAGCATGAATCACAGCTGTTCACTTTATGATACGTAAACATGGATTATATTCTCAGTAACAGTCATGCTGTGTGTGTGTGTATTCCAGAGAAACAGACGGTACCGTTTACAGGAGGGTGATAGCCCACCTGGTGCCACTGTGTGAGATAGACTCCATCCAGCTGAAGAACACTGGAGCACGCTTCTACAGACAGGGAGACATCCACTTTGTGTCTGTCTGTATATCAGAGTTCCCCTCTGTCGGGTATATGTCCTTTCATCTATTTAACACACACACACACACACACACACACACACACACACACACACACACACACACACATACACACACAGCAGCATGCAGTCTGTGTGTGCGTACCTGTGCATGCATATGACACTGTTTCTCATCTGTTTCTCTTTCAGAGAAGTGGAGTCGTTGTGTGTGAAGAAGATTGACATTAGACGAGGATCTCCGTGGAACCATGATTTTGTGCAGCTGTGTGGGAATGACTGAGAACCCTTATGTCCTGAACACACCATTCACACTATGCACCAACATCTGTTTCTTTGGCTGTGTCAACATCCCTATAGTTCTGAACTAGCATCCTCTCCTCGTCTCCTTTCCTTCATCATCAATGATGTGGAATGCTTTGATAGGTTTAAGCAGTAAGGAGGAAGCCTATCCTGTCCTTATCATTAGGCATGAAGGAAAGGAAATTAGGAGAGTTTTACTGGGACGCAGCCTGTTTCCAGCTCACACAGAAACACACACACATGCAGCCAATAGCTCCTGTTGGAAATATACATACAAACACACACTCATATGTTACTGATGGACCACCTACAGCCAGACTACGCTACAATTTTCTTATTGTTACATTTCTTCTGTATTTTCTAATAGCATTAGTATTGCTGTACATAATCATTCCGATGCAGCTGAATGTTACTTTCTTAATAAGAGCTTCTGTTGAAGCGAAACAGTTCTTAGAAGCAGGGGTGAGCAATGTGTTCGAACTGTGATGAGTTTGAATACCTCATCATGATAAACTTGAAGACTCAATCTTATTCTGACTGAGGATGGAGGAGAGAGGAGACATAGATGAAAAAATGACAGTCAATGCATTTTCACCAAGACCTTTACGGAGAAAGATTGGCCCCATGAAAATACATGTTTATCACATTATGTATATGTAGGCCCACATTTTGGGGGGGAAACAACAAAAACAAAATACTCCTGTTCTATGTTTTCTGACAAAATGTACAATGTGTGAGGCATCTCACGTTTACAAGCATGTAGACAAAATGCAGAAGTGCCTGTTACATTTGGAATCATGATTTGAAAATATGTATGTATGAAGAGAAAACCCTTTTAGCATGCTCTCAGTCAAACATTATTCTCTCAGATTATGTCTGCACAAACAAACAAGATTAACGTGCCCCTAGCTAGCCAACCCAACCCTGGCTGTTAAAAAATCTAATACTCATGATTAGTTTATGTGGAATCATAATAGCATAATCCTATCTCCACTTCAAAAGACTTTCCACCCAGATGAATGGGAGATGTGAGTGACATAATAAAAAGAGTATACCATTCTTTTCTGTGACATTAACTAATAAATTCAGTTTATAACATAATTATGTTCAGTGTCCAGAGTCTCACTCTCTCCTTTATTGTCATGCGTAGATGACATCACAGGAGTGAGATAATGTTAGGTGAGAGACTGGGATGTGGTGTTGGGTGGGCCTGATTCCACCCAGGACAGTGGTGATAGTTATATCCCAGGTTGTCTTTCCTGCAGTTCCACTGGTTTTCTCAGGAAAATGCTATAGATATGCATAAACATTTTGTGATAGTGTTATAAGCTGCACAGCATGACTGTAATTAAGACAACCTGGAACTGTTTGCACTTTGGGTAAAACTATCACAGCTTAGGGGTGTCCGTGGGAGCCAGAGGAGCTCTTCCTCTCTGGTATCGCATTGGTAGAGTCCCAGCGGTTTCCCCTCCTGTGGAATAAACAGAGGACATCTGTCAAAAAACAAGCATAACTGTTACTACGACAAACTTCCTTATGGCAGGCAAGCAGATCATATTCACCTTGTCCAAGTACAGAGAGTATTTCATTGTCACCTAAATGCTATGTATCACGCATTACAGCTGAACATATAGTATAAGGTTGCAACATGATCTCACAACGAACCTTCCCATTGGTCGAATTAAACTGGCATAGTCCTCACATTCCTGACAACTGGTTAACAGTGAGAGATGGAGGAACTACTGACCTGTGATGTCACAATGACATTGGAGTGATAGGCTGTTCTCTGAGCCTGGCTGGTCTCTGCTTTCACATGACCCACATCCCTCGCCCTTCTCTCATCCATAACCCCTGTCAAACCCTCACCCCTCTCATTCCCCTGCTTGCCGTAGATACTGTCTAACTGACCATAGCCTGCATCTGAAGGTCAGCAGCAGCCGTTACAATGACAGCAGAGCCAGAGCCCTCCACCAACCACCCAGCAGCTGTCCTGGAATCCAACCCCCCTCCTGCCCCCCTCTCCCCCCTCCGCCCGAAACACGATCTGCCCCCGGTTGGGTCAGGGAGGATTTTAGGATAGGGGGGAAAGGGAGGGGGTAGTGGGTAGGCATGTGGATTAATGGCATGGCACTGAATCTCTGACTGCCAGGATATCCCCAGTTTCCAGCAGGTTGTAATCATTGTCTCTGTCAGAGAAAAACACACAGATGATTGCCAGCCTCCCACCCTGCTGTCTCCCTATCCTGGTCAAACTACAAACCTCCAACATATATACAGATGGTACCCCCATCTGTTTGAACCAACATAAGCTATCAGGGTCACCCTCAGGTAAACTGTTGTGTACAACACTGTCTTTCATCTGGCCAAGCTTTGGAATCCAGCCAGAAAGTACAGTCTAACTAACCTAGCTAAACAAACACACTCTCCATACACACTCTACAGTACATCCAGCTACCAAGAGGACATGCCACATACCGGAAGAGGAGTGGTGGAGAGGCTGTAATATACTGTACATACATATACAGTATAATGTAGAGAATTAGACCAGCAAGAGTTTTGGGTGTAGAGATCCTGAGGCATCAGATCTCCATTGAGATGGAGTGGAGGTAAACTTTATAACAACAATCCTCAGAGACAGAGTGCGTACCTAAGAGGCGAGGTGTCCCAGTTCTGCCAACTCTTTGGTCAATCTAATGTTCTTCCCTTCAGGCTCATTCATTTTGACCAAAAAAATGTATTCAATTTACTAACTCACTCTCTAAACGTTCATATCATTTTCAAAAGCGAAGGAGCAAGCAGTGCATAGCCTCTGCATAAGATAGATGGAATATGTGTGAAAACAAACAGAAAATCACTTAAATAATTGTTGAAATGAGGTTCTTTAACACAGGGTATTGCCATTTTAAACTGGATTAGTGAGAGTGTGGACATAGCAAGCAAAACACGCAAACCCCCCCAGCCCACCCTCTCACTGCACACAGCTGTACTTACATGTAGCTTAAGTAGTGGCCCAGTGTGTTAGCTCCAACAACCTGCCCTCTACCTCAAATAATCCCTCTCACTCCCATAATCCATTAAGGACCCGGTCATATCAGCGAAGTCCTCCAGGACCAGGCTGGTGGAGTCCTCACCAGAGAGCATCTCCATGTCTGAGGGCCAAGGCTGGCGCTGGGGGTGTGGGCCCTGGGGTTGGCGGGGGCTTGCAGTTGATGGGTTGGGGGACTTCTCTTGGATCTGCAGCAGTGGGGTCGGGGGTGTTGGAGGCTCTGACTTCTGGTAGGCTGGCACCGGGTCCACATCCACCACTGCTGCCTCCTGCTGCTCCACTGGGTCTACCCGGTCCCTTGCACTACCACTGCTGCTACAGACCTCACCCTCGCTGCCCGGGGGTGAGGGGGCCAGGACATGGTAGAGACTGGGCAGGCGGATGTCGAGGCGCACACCACTCTTGGCGAAGAGCTTATCATTGAGTGAGTAGAGCTTGTTGGCAATGTCGCTGCCCAGCATGACGGAGAAGAGGCGGGTGATGTAGCGCTCCTTGGACAGCAGCATGTAAAGGCGGCGCCGGCTCCACGAGATGTAGCGGCAGTCCGTCTCCGCCGTCAGGGTCACCTGGTGGTTAGGAATGTCAAAAGTCAGGGGTAAGTGTGAAGGAAAAGGCTAAAGCTTCAGAAATTAATGAATGAATGAATGAATGAATGACGAGAATCCGTCCAGTACCTGAAAGTTCCCCTCTTCATTGGGTCTGAGAGACTCCCACTCAGGAGAGTCCAGGAACTGGAGTGGGAAGATGTAATGGAGGAACTGTCCTTCTAGAGACACACGGATCCTACCAGGGAGAGCAGGAAAGGACAAGGTTAGTAAGAGAGGAGAGGGGGAAAAGCATGGATAGGTGATACTGGGAGAAGAAAGAGAATACACACATCACTAGGTTTGATCCAAAACTTTGAAACAAGTTAACATGAATATCTATGTCCTTAACCTCAACACTCAGGGAAGTAATCCAAGTTAAACATAGACAGAGGAAAACATCTATTCTTGGTTTATAAATCACAGACACTCCAGCAGTGCTCTTTCATGTCTGATTAATGTTGATGGTATTCATTTGAATCAATTGAAACTAGGAATTGCTTGTCATAAACAGATGTCATCTTAAGACACCAAATGTTATTTGCATATGATAATTAGCTATCCTGAAGTTATAAACTTGACTTGCACTCACATAGCTGTCAGTACCTTTAATGAACCATTCATTTTAGAGGCCGTATAGGAGTTAGTTAACTGTGTTGATACACAACCTAATATCACAACACTTTAGCAGCCAGACCTGGGTCAAATACATAATATACTTCCAAATTCTTGAACAGCACTTGATTTAATTTGCCCGGTACAATAGAATCAATGTAATAGTCCCACATGAGCTAAATCAAGCACACCTCAAATACTTGAAAATAAAGTGTTTGACATTATGTATTTGACCCAGCTGTCTGCCGCTAAGGGGAGCAAGTACACTACAGTGAGTCAGTGACACGAATACTCTGTGTTTTACAACGTCTGGGGCTCAGACATTTTAACCATACCCTCCCAATCCCAGCACACTTGATACACACACTAAACCTGATATTAGCCAAAAAGCAAAGAAGTGATGGAGTCAATGCTGAGGACCAGTGTTGGGGAGTAGTGAATTACATTTAGTTCAACTAGTAATTGCATTACATTTTGCAGTAGCTTGGTGGTAGTTGAACTAAATTAAAATATTGGTAGTGTTTTCAGTAGGTAATACATTTTTTGCCATGTAGTGGTGTAGCTAACTACTGGAATTACACACTACTTTATTTTAGCTCAAATAAAATATGGGTGAAGTAGTCAAGAATGTCCTTTCTTTTTCATCATCAGACATGCCTAATTCTCACTTGAAACACTTTGTGCCTAATTCTCACTTTTTTTGTGTTTAATAAGCTAAATTACACATTATGTTAACATCTGTCTCCAGAGTGATCTGTTCTTGCAATTTGTAGTCTATGACATTTCGGATTTAGATATGATAATTTTTCACAAAGTAGTTTGGATGTAGTGAACTACTTTTTCTAACTAACTTCAGTTAAGTAAGATGTGTTTTTCTTAAGGGTAGCTTTAGTGCAGCTTAGCTTCTTCCTGTGTGAAGTAATTGGTAGCTTGGTAAACTATATTTTCAGAGTAGCTTCCCCAACACTGCTGAGGACACATGACCTCTTGAAAGTGTTCTGTGTTTAATTATATTGTTGGTAAGTGATATATCTCACTCAGGTTTCCATGAGCCCTAGTCTAAGCCATTGTTTTTTTTGGACAGACAGATCAAGAGATAAAATGCTAAGAGAAGAACATTCACTGGGAACACTAACTCTACTACCTGACAATTGCAATTTACCTACAGCAATGTAATTAAACTACAGTTGGCTATGTTCCTCCAGCAACTCAACTAAAACAAGACTCAGGTCTGTTCCAATATCTCCAGTAACATACTACCAAGAATGAATGAAGTAATGTACTATTGATCATGTATTCTAAGTGGTATGATACGGACATTAGAACTGACACCCTCCTCTCGCTCACCTCCCAGACAGCAGAAAGGATAGCTGGTTGATGGGCGTCTTGCCCTCCACTGCGTACGTCTCCTCTACTCTTAGGGCCAGCACCTTGTTCTCACAGGCCCCCACAATGTCTTTGAACACCAGTACGGGCACATCCAGGGGCAGGTAGACGGCTGAGTAGAGGGCCGACAGCTCCTCGTTGGCCAAGCCATCCTGTTGCAGCCTGTATATGAGGTGGCAGATCTGGAGCACGCAGGCCACCAGCAGCAGCAGGTTCCAGGTGAACACGTCCACCCCACACATGGTCATCCAGCCCCACAGGGCCAGGCAGGTGAAGGCAGGCGTCATGAAACCAAAGATGAACAGGGAGCCGTAGGCGCTGCTGCCCCCCATGTACCCCAGGAACAAGACGGTGTTGCCCAAGTGGTAGAAGGCCCCCTCTGTGTTGTTGGTCCAGCCATCACACAGTGGATGGCCGTAGAAAACTGTCTCCAACAGGGTGGAGTTGTCTGCACTCATGGTGGAGGGAAGCTGTTATTCCAAACCAAACTGTCTAGTTGTTCAATAAGTTCCAAAAAACAGTTACACTCAGAATATTCCAAAGTTTACTACGCTACCTGAGGTCAAAGCTGGAAGGAAAAGTTTGTCCTTCACTCAAGCCTCAAGTTGTTGTTGTTGCTTTACCAGTGAGTCTGAAAAGTTGTCATTGGAGTTGGTCTATTTCTTAAAAGTTCAATCAAGGTATTGTCAAAACAGAGAAAACGTTGCAAAAAATAGTATGAATTGTCAAAGGTTGCTCTGTTGCCCTCTTACGTACAGCTGGACTACAGATTTTCTTTGTCCTGCTTCGGTTATTACACCATAAACATGATTGGAATGGATTTCTCCTCACATTGTGCGTCTCTCCCTCCCTCTCGTCCCTTCTTTTCCCCGTCTGTGTTTTGCTGTGTCTGTCTCTTGATTTTCTCTCTATTTCCCTCAGCCATTTGCTTACTCTGGAGAGCTCACAGTTGGCAGCAGAGAGAGAGAGAGAGGGAGGGAGAGGGGAGAGAGAGGGAGAGAGAGAGACCCCTAGTAGGATAACCATGTTTGGAATTGAAACCCAAGGAGTAGAAAGCCACAGACAGAAAGCAGACCAACTACTTATCATAACACTGCTGGGGAGAGAGAGAAAAATAGAGAGGGAGGAGCGAGATGATAACAAGTGACAGAGAGAGAGAGACCCTTGAATTGAATTGAGAGAGAGGCTATAGTCATGCCTCCAGGTAAGTCATACCAATAAAACTCTCCCTTCTGCCAAAACAGAACCATGTTTTAACAGAATACTTATTTGGCCCCTAAACCTCTGGTTCAATGGGGTGCCAAGAGAGTGGGTCTGCTTGGTGCATATTTATAAATACTGAAATAGTAGAATTACAGTGTAGGTCGGGTTTAAAAAATTCACCATGCCCCACCAGTCAGACACTGTTCTAAGGGGACTGTGTCACTGGAATAGGGGTCAGGGTGAAGTGAGTGGCTTTGTTATCATACCAGTTGGGATATATTCAAAGTACACGTGATTCTGGTGTGTGTGTGTGTGTGTTATCTTAGAGACTCATAAACAATTTGGACTGAAAGTTACATTTGCTTCAAAAGCACAGGTGCTTTGAATCATATAGACGTATCTAATGATTCTATACAAGGTGTGTAGGCTATGCCCCCACTCACATCTTTCTCGTACTGTACACATACTATCTCCTTTACTTGTGTGTATCAAAGACATCAGTCAGGCAACGGCTGTTCACATGGCAGTCCTGAGTAGCTCCCGCCTTCTGCAGCAGCAGATAAGTTGGAAAGGTCACAGTGTAGGGCTGGTTCCCTGGCATGGCGTCCATACAAGGCATTGGGCCAGGGAAAGGGTGCCAATGCAGAGATACCTCAGTGTTCTCTCTACTAGTATATTACAATGGCATTCTTCTGCAGGACACAAAAACAAGATTTATCACAGATACTTGTCCTAAACTACCAAGAAACAAATTGCGCTGGGAAGATTTCTGCAGTTGGTACATTCCAGGTTGTGTTAACTGCCTAAAATACCTACGTCGATCTATTTGCAGAATTTGGGACACTGGCAACGCTCATTACATTTCCATTAAGCACTTGGCTCCTTTGCAGCACATAGGCCATTGAATGACCTCCATATCACTGCTCATTATGTTCGCATATTTAGCAAGCATCAGGTCTTACAACTTCAAGTCTATTGCTAGCAAGCAGGCTTCTAAACTGAAAGGTACTCAGCACTTCACAGAACAGTCGCACCTGCCCAATTAAGATATATATATATATTTTTTTTTACTAACTGGTCTTTTGACCAATCAGATCAGCTCTTTTGCCTATAATTGGGAAAAAGATCAGAATTGGGCTCTGTGTAAAAACAGTCCTTGTTGTGAGAAGAATTCAGATATGCGAAGTGTTGACTTGAGCAGAAGTTATTTTAAGCCAAAGTGCATACCAGAGAGAGCAGCTGTCACAAGCCAGCCTCAGACAGGAAGGAGAATATCAAAGGACATTCAAACCAGGAAGTTTTTTTCAGGGTGACAGGAAGTAAAGTCTGCCTATGTGTATATAGTTATGGCGTCGGTATGGTTCAGCATGAAATTAGGACAGTATTGCATCCTTAAACGGAAATCTACAGTTGAAACAATAAAGCTTTTCTCCCATCCCCATTTCACTAAAAAGCTGAGGGATGGGGCTGGAAAAATGTAATCACTTTTAAATGTAGTTAGAACTATGTACGCAAGGACTGACCATCCATGATATAAAAATGTGTTTTAATCATGTTGAGGCTATATAGGGTTTACATTTACTTTGTTTACAAACATTGGACGTAAAAACAATGTTATATTTTGGTTTCTGGTTGGGTACATTTCAACTAAGCTCATGGGGCATTTATAAAGTTACAGTTGAAGTCGGAAGTTTACATACACTTAGGTTGGAGTCATTAAAACTCATTTTTCAACCACTCCACAAATTTCTTGTTAACAAACTATAGTTTTGGCAAGTCAGTTAGGACATCTACTTTGTGCATGACACAAGTAATTTTTTCAACAATTGTTTACAGATTATTTCACTTATAATTCCCTGTATCACAAATCCAGTGGGTCAGAAGTTTACATACACTAAGTTGACTGTGCCTTTAAACAGCTTAGAAAATTCCAGAAAATTATGTCATAGCTTTAGAAGCTTCTAATTGGCATCATTTGAGTCAATTGGAGGTGAACCTGTGGATGTATTTCAAGGCCTACCTTCAAACTCAGTGCTTCTTTGCTTGACATCATGGGAAAATCAAAAGAAATCAACCAAGACCTCAGGAAAAAACAGTAGACATCCACAAGTGTGGTTCATCCTTGGGAGCAATTTCCAAACGCCTGAAGGTACCACGTTCATCTGTACAAACAATAGTACTCAAGTATAAACACCATGGGACCACGCAGCCATCATACCGCTCAGGAAGAAGACGTGTTCTGTCTCCTGGAGATGAACACACTTTGGTGCGAAAAGTGCAAAATCAATCCCAGAACAGCAGCAAAGGACCTTGTGAAGATGCTGGAGGAAAAAGGTACAAAAGTATCAATATCCACAGTAAAACGAGTCCAATATCGACATCACCTGAAAGGCCACTCAGCAAGGAAGAAGCCACTGCTCCAAAACCTGCATAAAACAGCCAGACTACGGTTTGCAACTGCACATGGGGACAAAGATCGTACTTTATGGAGAAATGTCCTCTGGTCTGATGCAACAAAAATAGAACTGTTTGGCCATAATGGCCATCGTTATGTTTGGAGGAAAAAGGGGGATGCTAGCAAGCCGAAGAACCCCATCCCAACCGTGAAGCACGGGGGAGGCAGCATCATGTTGTGGGGGTGCATTGCTGCAGGAGAGAATGGTGTACTTCACAAAATATATGTCATCATGAGGAAGGAAAATGATGTGGATATATTGAAGCAACATCTCAAGACATCAGTCAGGAAGTTAAAGCTTGGTCGCAAATGGGTCTTCCAAATGGACAATGACCCCAAGCATACTTCCAAAGTTATGGCAAAATGGCTTTAGGACAACAAAGTCAAGGTATTGGAGTGGCCATCACAAAGCCCTGACCTCAATCCTATAGAAAATTTGTGGGCAGAACTGAAAAAGCCTGTGCGAGCAGAGGCCTACAAACCTGACTCAGTTACACCAGCTCTGTCAGGAGGAATGGGTCAAAATTCAACCAACTTATTGTGGGAAGCTTGTGGAAGGCTACCTGAAACATTTAACCTAAGTTAAACAATTTAAAGGCAATGCTACCAAATACTAATTGAGTGTATGTAAACTTCTGACCCATTGGGAATGTGATGAAAGAAATAAAAGCTGAAAGAAATCTCTACAATTATTCTGACATTTCACATTCTTAAAATAAAGTGGTGATCCTAACTGACCTAAAACAGGGAATTTTTACTAGGATTAAATGTCAGGAATAGTGAAAAACTGAGTTTAAATGTACTTGGCAAAGGTGTATGTAAACTTCTGACTTCAACTGTATACTGTTCAAGAAGTACAAAAAAGGATGTAACCACTGCAGATTGCCCCTTTAACACTACCTATACAATTCATTTAATTGTGGTTCATCCTGCCATATAAAAACAAATAGTCATGTTGCATTAGACATATATTTAATTCTAATCAGCAGAACAAGATTCACATAATTCAGAAAATCTGAACATTAAGCCAACACATTTCACTCAGTGGAACATCATCCTTGCAGCGACCACATCTTCCATTCAGGTTGCAGTATAAATACAAACAAGAGAAATATCCCAGGTTTCCTTCCGGACAGCCGGCTACCAACGACACACTGCAAAAGGAGAACAGAGGAGTGTCAACTTTAGCACATATAAACCATTTCAGATAGCAGTCAGACCTTCTGAAATGTTGTTAATCCAATGTGACAAGGTTATGAATACTCTGATCAAAATAAAGAAAAGCGCTACTAATATACAAGCTTGTCCCCATCACTGCTTGCGAGCGTCATTTAATAAATCACATTTAATCCCCTTTAAGTCAATCCAAGAGAAACAAGCCCTGCACCACCAAAGGTTATTTGCTCTTATCCATAAACAAACACTACAGCTGTTGACATCAGCAGCTTGTTCAACTTGAGCAGAAAAAAAGGCAGAAAATGCTAACTTACTGTAACGGCTTGTCTGTTGTGTGGCGGAAAGAAGCGCAGGAAGCAGCGAACACTGTGTGGTAATTTTAATAAACCACAAGCACAAAATAAAAGGTTTCCCAACAACAGGGAAAATACACTCGACAAGCACAGTCGAACAAAACGCAGTCGACACACAGAAAGACAATCCCGCACAATAGGGAGCGGGCCAGCTGAACTAAATAGCCCTCTTAATGACTAACTCAGGGCAGGTGAGAAAACATAAAAAAAGGGAAAAACAAAAAGGGAATCGGTGGTAGCTAATAGGCCGGTGACGACGACCGCCGAGCGCCATCCGAGCAGGAGGGGCGCCACCGTCGGTAGGAATCGTGACAGTACCCCCCTCCTGACGCGCGGCTCCTGCAGCGCGCCGACACCGGCCTCGAGGCCGACCTGGAGGACGAGGCGCAGGGCGATCCGGACGGAGGCGGTGGAACTCCTTCAACATGGATGGGTCCAAGACGTCCTCCGCCGGCACCCAGCACCTCTCCTCCGGACCGTACCCCTCCCAGTCCACGAGGTACTGCAGGCCCCCCGCCCGGCGTCTCGAGTCCAGAATGGCCCTTACGCTGTACGCCGGGGACCCCCCGATGTCCAGGGGGGGTGGAGGGACCTCCGGCACCTCATCTTCTTGTAGGGGACCAGCCACCACCGGCCTGAGGAGAGACACATGAAACGAGGGGTTAATACGGTAATAGGAAGGGAGTTGCAACCGATAACACACCTCGTTTATCCTCCTCAGGACTTTGAAGGGCCCCACACACTGCGGCACCAGCTTCCGGCAGGGCACGCGGAGGGACAGGTTCCGGGTCGAGAGCCAGACCCTGTCACCCGGTGCGAACACCGGTGCCTCACTGCGGTGGCGGTCAGCACCCTGCCCACCTCCTGGTTCACCCTCTCCGCCTGCCCATTGCTCTCGGGGTGATAACCGGAGGTTAAACTGACCGAGACCCCCAGCCGCTCCATAAATGCCTTCCAGACCCTGGATGTGAACTGGGAACCCCGATCAGAGACAATATCCTCCGGCACCCCGTAGTGCCGCCGGAAGACGTGGGTAAATAGGGCCTTCGCAGTCTGCAGGGCCGTAGGGAGACCGGGCAAGGGGAGGAGACGGCAGGACTTAGAAAACCGATCCACAACCACCAGAATCGCAGTGTTCCCCTGAGAGGGGGGAAGATCTGTCAGGAAGTCGATAGACAGGTGCGACCATGGCCGTTGTGGAATGGGGAGGGGCTGTAACTTCCCTCTCGGTAAATGTCTAGGAGCCTTACTCTGGGCACACACCGAACAGGAAGAGACATATGACCTCACGTCCTTAGCCAAGGTGGGCCACCAATACTTCCCCCTTAGACTCCGCACTGTCCTCTCTACACCAGGATGACCCGCCGCAGGTAGCGTGTGCGCCCACCGAATCAACCGATCGCGAACATCGAGCGGCACATACATGCGCCCCACGGGCACCTGCGCAGGCGCAGGTTCCAACACCAGTGCCCGCTCGATGTCCGCGTCCACCTGCCACACCACTGGTGCCACCAGCCTAGACGCTGGAATGATGGGAGTTGGATCGATGGGTCGGTCATCCGTGTCATACAGACGGGACAGTGCGCCGGCTTTAGTATTAAGGGAACCCGGTCTATATGAGATGGTAAACCTAAACCGGGCGAAGAACATGGCCCACCTTGCCTGACGTGGATTCAGTCTCCTCGCTGCCCGGATGTACTCCAGGTTTCGGTGGTCGGTCCAGATGAGAAAGGGGTGCTTAGCCCCCTCAAGCCAGTGTCGCCACACCCTCAAGGCTTTGACTACCGCTAGCAACTCCCTGTCCCCCACATCGTAGTTACGCTCCGCCGAACTGAGCTTCCTTGAGAAGAAAGCGCAGGGGCGGAGTTTCGGTGGCGCACCCGAGCGCTGTGATAGCACAGCACCCACCCCAGCCTCGGATGCGTCCACCTCTACTACGAACGCTAAAGACGGGTCCGGGTGCGCCAACACGGGCGCTTCGGTGAACAGTGTCTTCAACTTCTTGAAGGCTCCGTCCGCCTCCGTCGACCATCTCAAACGCGCCGGCCCCCCCTTCAGCAGTGAGGTAATGGGAGCCGCTACCTGGCCAAACCCCCGGATAAACCTCCGGTAGTAGTTGGCAAAGCCCAAGAACCGCTGCACTTCCTTCACCGTGGTTGGAGTCGGCCAATTACGCACGGCCTTAACGCGGTCACACTCCATCACCACCCCCGTGGTGGAAATGCGATAACCCAGAAAGGAGACGGCTCGTTTGAAAAACTCACACTTCTCAGCCTTAGCGTATAGGTCATGCTCCAGCAGTCTACCAAGCACCTTGCGCACCAGGGACACGTGCGCGGAGCGGGTGGCGGAATATATCAGAATGTCATCGATATAGACAATCACGCCCTGCCCGTGCAGGTCCCTGAGAATCTCGTCAACAAAGGATTGAAAGACGGCTGGAGCATTTTTCAACCCATACGGCATGACGAGGTACTCATAATGGCCTGATGTGGTACTAAAGGCGGTTTTCCACTCATCTCCCTTCTTGATACGCACCAGGTTATATGCGCTCCTGAGATCCAATTTTGTGAAGAACTGTGCTCCGTGAAATTATTCCACCGCCGTAGCGATAAGAGGTAGTGGGTAACTAAACCCCACCGTGATCGCGTTTAGACCTCTATAATCAATGCACGGACGCAGACCTCCCTCCTTTTTCTTCACAAAAAAGAAACTCGAGGAAGCGGGTGAGATGGAGGGCCGAATGTACCCCTGTCCCAAGGATTCCGTGACGTATGTCTCCATAGCCCCCGTCTCCTCTTGTGACAAGGGGTACACGTGACTCCTGGGAAGCGCAGCGTTAACCTGGAGATCTATCGCACAATCCCCTTGTCGATGAGGTGGTAATTTAGTCGCTCTCTTTTTACAAAAAGCGATCGCCAAATCGGCGTATTCAGGGGGAATGCGCACGGTGGACACCTGGTCTGGACTCTCCACCGACGTGGCACCTATGGAAACTCCTAGACACCTCCCTGAACACTCCTCCGACCACCCCTGGAGAACCCCCTGTTTCCACAAAATGAGGGGATTGTGACCAGCCAGCCAGGGGACCCCCAGCACCACCGGAAACGCAGGTGAATCAATAAGAAAAAAGTTAATGCTTTCCTTATGATTCCCCAGCGTTACCATGTCCAGCGGCACCGTAGACTCCCTGACTAGCCCTGACCCTAATGGTCGGCTATCTAAGGAGTGCACGGGGAAGGGGGAATCTATCGGCACCCGTGGAATGCCCAGCTTAATGGCAAGTCCACGGTCCATAAAGTTCCCAGCTGCGCCTGAATCGACTAGCGCCCTATGCTGGGAAGAGGGAAAATTTTTTGAAAATGAAACAGGCAAAAACACATGACCAACAGGGGGTTCTGGGCGAATCTGGTGCTGACTCACCTGAGGTGACCGAGAAGTGTTCTGCCTGCCTTCTCGACTCCCAGACTGGCTCCTCCAGCACCAGTCGGCCGTGTGTCCTCTCCGACCACAGCTGGTGCAGGAGGAGCCACCTCCTCCGGTGCCCCTTGGCACGGCCCCCCCTACCTCCATAGGGGTAGGGGCGGGGGTGCACGGGGGTGGAACGGGCAGGACCCTCTCCGAACGCCCGTGAGCAGCCAGCAAATTGTCCAACCGTATGGACATATCAATGAGTTCGTCCAGGGATAGATTGGTGTCCCTACAGGCCAGCTCCCTGCGGACGTCTGCCCGGAGACTACACCGGTAGTGGTCTATGAGGGCCCTGTCATTCCACCCCGCTCCAGCAGCCAAGGTCCTAAACTCCAGCGCGAAGTCTTGAGCGCTCCTCGTCTCCTGCCTGAGGTGGAACAGCCGTTCACCCGCCGCTCTACCTTCGGGGGGGTGGTCGAAAACAGCCCGAAAGCGGCGGGTGAACTCTGGGTAGTGGTCCCTCGCCGAGTCTGGAGCGTTCCAGACCGCATTAGCCCACTCCAGAGCTCGGCCCGTCAGGCAGGAAACGAGGGCACTCACGCTCTCCTCTCCTGTAGGAGCAGGTCTGACGGTGGCCAGGTACAACTCTAACTGGAGAAGAAACCCCTTGCACCCAGCCGCCGTCCCATCGTACTCCCTCGGGAGTGCCAGGCGAAGCGCGCCAGAGCCAGACGTCGTAGGAGGAGGAGATGGTTGTATCGGGGGGGTGAAGGTGGAGAGAGGATACCACTCCTCTCCCATCGGTCCATCTTCTCCATCATCTGGTCCATGGCGGATCCGATGCGATGCAGGACCGATGTATTATGAAGGACACGTTCCTCCATCGAGGGTAGTGGAGTGCCCGCTGCTCCCGCTGATTCCATGCTCTTGGTGGTGCGGGATTCTGTAACGGCTTGTCTGTTGTGTGGCGGAAAGAAGCGCAGGAAGCAGCGAACACTGTGTGGTAATTTTAATAAACCACAAGCACAAAATAAAAGGTTTCCCAACAACAGGGAAAATACACTCGACAAGCACAGTCGAACAAAACGCAGTCGACACACAGAAAGACAATCCCGCACAATAGGGAGCGGGCCAGCTGAACTAAATAGCCCTCTTAATGACTAACTCAGGGCAGGTGAGAAAACATAAAAAAAGGGAAAAACAAAAAGGGAATCGGTGGCAGCTAATAGGCCGGTGACGACGACCGCCGAGCGCCACCCGAGCAGGAGGGGGCGCCACCGTCGGTAGGAATCGTGACACTTACAGAGGACACTGCAAAACATGCAGAAGTTAGGGAGGGGCCTTATCCACAAAGCATCTCAGAGTAGAAAATGTGTTAGTTATAGAACTGTCATTCTCATTGAAAGCAGGTCTAAGAAGCGGTAGGTCTGTTCCATGAGCGCTATTTCTATACTTCCCTTAAGTTTCGTTTTTGCATCTTTTACTTTTGTACATCAGCTTCAAAAACAGCTGAAAATACAATATTTGTGGTTATTGAAAATATATTTCACAGCGGTTTGGACAGTACAATGCCTACCTACACTTGTTTTGTCAAAGTGAAATTAGGCAAACAGAAAATGGCGGATGGATTTCGGAATATTGTACCCTTAACTTCATTTTAATGTAAATAAAAATGACCTAATAGCAGGAGTGTCTACTACTGATTAGGGATGGATCGAAATTCACAGAATTGGTACCTGGAGGAAAATGTGGGAGGGTCATTAAATTTCAGTCAACGGGAGGGTTTAGTATTTTTTTTAAATCTAGTCCAGGGGAGGGTCATGTAATTCATAATTGATGAAATGTATATTTCCCAGTGTTTTAGAATGTATTGCTTATTAGAAGATGAGATAGACAGATGTACTGTTTATCGATGTGTGCTCAATGCCGCCCCTCATCTCTGATTCTCCACTGGGAACGCAATATCAAGTGAGCCTATAGGCTATTTAGTGTGGTCTAAATCAAATGATACATAGCCTATAGGCTACGAAGTGCATGCGTGTAGACGCACAGAGCAAAGTTATATTTCTAAGATAGCTGCTGGGACGGTGTAAATAAAACTAGTCTGCACTACACATTGCAATGGATATTCCAAACCTGATCCCGGCCTGCTCTGGCTGATCAAATCTAATTTTATTAGTCACATGTGCCGAATACAACAGGTGTAACAGACCTTACAGTGAAACACTTACAAGACCCTAACTGACAGTGCAGTTTAAAAAAATATGGATAAGAGATAAAAGTAACAAGTAATTAAAGAGGAGCAGTATAAAATATTATATACAGGGGGGTGCTGGTACAGAGTCAATGTGCGGGGGCACCGGTTAGTTGAGGTAGTATGTACATGTAGGTAGAGTTAATTGAAGTGCCTATGCATAGATGACAACAGAGTGCCAGTGTTGCGGAGAGGGGAGGTCAATGTGAATAATTGGGGTAGCCATTTCATTAGATGTTCAGAGTCTTATGGCTTTGGGGTAGAAGCTGTTTAGAAGCCTCTTGGACCTAGACTTGGCACTCCGGTACCGCTTGCCGTGTGGTAGCAGAGAGAACAGTCTATGACTAGGATGGCTGGAGTCTTTGACAATTTTCAGGGCCTTCCTTTGACACCACCTGGTATAGAGGTCCTGGATGGCATGAAGCTTGGCCCCAGTGATGTACTGGGCCGTTCGCATTACCCTCTGTAGTGCCTTGCGGTCGGAGGCCGAGCAGTTGCCATACCAGTCAGGATGCTCTCGATGGTGCAGCTGTAGAACCTTGAGGATCTGAGGACCCATGCCAAATCTTTTCAGTCTCCTGAGTGGGAATATGTTATGTCGCGCCCGCTTCACGACTGTCATGGTGTGCTTGGACCATGTTAGTTTGCTGGTGATGTGGACACCAAGGAACTTGAAGCTTTCAAGCTGCTCCACTGTAGCCCTGTCGATGAGAATGGGGGCGTGCTCTGTGCTCTTTTTCCTGTAGTCCACAATCATCTCCTTTGTCTTGATCACGTTGAGGGAGAGGTTGTTGTCCTGGCACCACACAGCCAGGTCTCTGACCTCCTCCCTACAGGTTGTCTCGTTGTTGTCGGTGATCAGGTCTACCACTGTTGTGTCATCGGCAAATTTAATGATGGTGTTGGAGTCGTGCAGTCATGAGTGAACAGGGAGTACAGGAGGGGGCTGAGCACGCACCCCTGAGGGGCCCCTGTGTTGAGGATCAGCGTGGCGTGTTGTTACCTACCCTCACCACCTGGGAGTGGTCCATCAGGATCCAGTTGCAGAGGGAGGAGTTTAGTCCCAGGGTCCTTAGCTTAATGATGAGCTTGGTGGGCACTATGGTGTTGAACGCTGAGCTGTAGTCAATGAATAGCATTCTCACATAGGTGTTCCTTCTGTTCAGGCGGGAAAGGGCAGTGTAGAGTGTAATACAGACTGCATTACAGTCAGGGAAAAAAGTATTTGATCCCCTGCTGATTTTGTACGTTTGCCCACTGACAAAGAAATTATCAGTCTATAATGTTAATGGTGGGTTTATTTGAACAGTGAAAGACAGAATAACAACAACAAAATCCAAAACACATGTCAAAAATGTTATACATTGATTTGCATTTTAATGAGGGAAATAAGTATTTGACCCCCTCTCAATCAGAAAGAATTCTAGCTCCCAGGTGTCTTTTATACAGGTAACGAGCTGAGATTAGGAGCACACTCTTAAAGGGAGTCCTAATAAATCTCAGCTTGTTACCTGTATAAAAGACACCTGGGAGCAGAAGCAATCAATCAATCAGATTCCAAACTCTCCACCATGGCTAAGACCAAAGAGCTCTCCAAGGATGTCAGGGACAAGATTGTAGACCTACACAAGGCTGGAATGGGCTACATGATCATCGCCAAGCAGCTTGGTGAGAAGGTGACAACAGTTGGTGCGATTATTCGCAAACGGAAGAAACACAAAATAACTTCAATCTCCCTCAGCCTGGGGCTCCATGCAAGATCTTACCTCGTGGAGTTGCAATGATCATGAGAACGGTGAGGAATCAGCCCAGAACTACACGGGAGGATCTTGTCAATGATCTCAAGGCAGCTGGGACCATAGTCACCAAGAAAAAATTGGTAACACACTACGCCGTGAAGGACTGAAATCCTGCAGCGCCCGCAAGGTCCCCCTGCTCAAGAAAGCACATATACATGCCCGTCTGAAGTTTGCCAATGAACATCTGAATGATTCAGAGGACAACTGGGTGAAAGTCTTGTGGTCAGATGAGACAAATGGAGCTCTTGGCATCAACTCAACTCGCCGTGTTTGGAAGAGGAGGAATGCTGCCTATGACCCCAAGAACACCATCCCCACCGTCAAACATGGAGGTGGAAACATTATGCTTTGGGGGTGTTTTTCTGCTAAGGGGACAGGACAACTTCACCGCATCAAAGGGACGATGGACGGGGCCATGTACCGTCAAATCTTGGGTGAGAACCTCCTTCCCTCAGCCAGGGCATTGAAAATGGATCGTGGATGGGTATTCCAGCATGACAATGACCCAAAAGACACGGCCAAGGCAACAAAGGAGTGGCTCAAGAAGAAGCACATTAAGGTCCTGGAGTGGCCTAGCCAGTCTCCAGACCTTAATCCCATAGAAAATCTGTGGAGGGAGCTGAAGGTTCGAGTTGCCAAACGTCAGCCTCGAAACCTTAATGACTTGGAGAAAATTTGCAAAGAGTAGTGGGACAAAATCATCCTGAGATGTGTGCAAACCTGGTGGCCAACTACAAGAAACGTCTGACCTCTGATTGCCAACAAGGGTTTTGCCACCAAGTACTAAGTCATGTTTTGCAGAGGGGTCAAATACTTATTTCCCTCATTAAAATGCAAATCAATTTATAACATTTTTGACATGCGTTTTTTGGGATTTTGTTGTTGTTATTCTGTCTCTCGCTGTTCAAATAAACCTACCATTAACATTATAGACTGATCATTTCTTTGTCAGTGGGCAAACGAACAAAATCAGCAGGGGATCAAATACTTTTTTCCCCTCACTGTATCTGTGGATCTGTTGGGGAGGTATGCAAATTGGAGTGGGTCTGGGGTTTCTGGGATAATGGTGTTGATGTGAGCCATGACCAGCCTTTCAAAGCACTTCATGGCTACAGACGTGAGTGCTATGGGTCAGAAGTCATTTAGGCAGGTTACCTTAGTGTTCTTGGGCACAGGCACTATGGTGGTCTGCTTAAAACATGTTGGTATTACAGACTCGGACAGAGAGAGGTTGAACATGTCAGTGAATATACTTGTTAGTTGGTCAGTGCATTCTCGCATTACACATCCTGGTAATCCGTCTGGTCCTGCGGCCTTGTGAATGTTGACCTGTCTAAAGGTCTTACATCAGCTGCGGAGAGCATGATCACACAGTCTTCCGGTACAACTGGTGCTCTCATGCATGTTTCAGTGTTATTTGCCTCGAAGCGAGCATAGAAGTAGTTTAGCTCGTCTGGTAGGCTCGTGTCACTGAGCAGCTCTCGGCTGTGCTTCCCTTTGTAGTCTCATGGTTTGCAGACCCTGCCACATCCAACGAGTGTCAGAGCCGGTGCAGTACGACTCGATCTTAGTCCTGTATTGACGCTTTGCCTGTTTGTATAACGCTCCTTGAAAGTGGCAGCTCTAGCCTTTAGCTCAGTGCGGATGCTGCCTGTAATCCATGGTTTCTGGTTGGGGTATGTATGTACGGTCAGTGTGTCGACGACATCGTCGATGCACTTATTGATGAAGCCAATGACAGATGTGGTGTACTCCTCAATGCCATTGGAGGAATCCCGGAACATATTCCAGTCTGTGCTAGCAAAACAGTCCTGTAGCTTAGCATCCGCGTCATCTGACCACTTTTTTATTGATCTAGCCACTGGTGCTTCCTGCTTTAATTTTTGCTTGTAAGCAGGAATCAGGAGGATAGAATTGTAGTCAGATTTGCCAAATGGAGGGCGAGGAAAAGCTTTGTATGCATATGTGTGTGGAGTATAGGTGGTCCACATTTAACATCTTGATAGAAATGAGGTAAAACTGATTTAAGTTTCCCTGCATTAAAGTCCCCGGCTACTAGGAGCACCCCCTCTGGGTGAGCGTTTTCTTGTTTGCTTATGATGGAAACAACTCATTCAATGCTATCTTGGTGCCAGCCTCTGACTGTGGTGGTATGTAAACAGCTACAAAGAATATAGATGAGAACTCTCCCGGTAGTTAATGTGTTCTGCAGCTTATCATGAGAAACTCTACCTCAGGCAAGCAATGGCTCGAGACTTCCTTAGATATCGTTCACCAGTTATTGTTTACAAAAATACATAGACCGCCGCCCCTTGTCTTATCAGACGCCACTGTTCTATCCTGCGAGTACATCATGTAACCATGTTGATATTGTAGTCGTTCAGCCACGACTCTGAAGCAGAAGATGTTACAGTTTTTAATGTCCTGTTGGTAGTTTAATCTTCCGAATAACTCGTCCATTTCATTGTCCAAAGATTGCATGTTTGCGAGCAGAATTGAGGGGAGTGGGGGTTTATTCGATCGCCGTCTACTCCTTAGAAGGCAGCCCGCCCTCCGGCCTCTCTTTCTCCGCCTCCTCTTCACGCAGATCACTGGGGTCGGGGCCTGTTCCCGAGGGAGCCGTATATCCTCCGCCTCGGGCTCATCAGTCGTGAAAGAAGAAAAAGGATTCTGCTCGTCCGTGGTGAGTAATCGCAGTCCTGATGTCTAGAAGTTATTTTCGGTCATAACAGTTCGGTAGCGGCAACATTATGTACGAAAATAGTAAAAAAATAAGTTACAAACAGCACAGATAAACGAACAAAAATACACAATCGGTTGGGGGCACGTAAAACATCTGCCTTCTGCTCTGCCGCCATTTTACAAAACCTTTTTTTGTGTGCTGCCTAACCAATACTGTGCAGGCTTACATTGGCAGATCAGTAGGAGAGTCTAAGGCATCTTCTGAAAATATTATTTTTATTAGACCTAGTCCAAAAAATGAAATATCTTAGCCTATTCAGTTCAGTTTGAGAAGGCGATCACCGAGAAGGAGGACCAAGAGGTCAACTTGAATAGCTTGCTACAACTATCATTTATTTCATTTTAATTACTTTCCTAACAACAAGAGGGCTTTGTGTTGGAGCCTATTTCTTGCTATTTAAGAAATAAGAGGTAGGCCTACCTGCTTCACAGTCAAAATTAGGCTACAGGTGTCTATTTCCATAGATTTCCTGGCAAATTCCTACACCCACCATGCACTCTTTAAATAGCCTACATCCTTCCTGTCAGTGAAGGGCTATTCAGTTAAAACCAGGACTCTAATTGAGGGGGTATGAGAGGATATGCCACAGGCCTACCTTTTATTAGATAAAATGGCAAAAAGCACAGGCCTACCCCTTGTTAGTTTCAGATTTTGAAGAAAATATTTATAGAAAAGTGATCTACTGTATAACAGCGCTTTGGTCCGCAATGCTTTATGCTACAAACAAGCTGTAAAATACCTGGGAAATATGTGACTCCAATGTATATGGAGATATCATTGTTTCGTTTCTTTGACATTGAGGATGAGCAAAGTCCTCGGCTATACAAGGTTACCACTTTTTTTTCACCTGACAGGTGTGGCATATCAAGAAGCTGATTAAACAGCATGATCATTACACAGGTGGGGACAATTAAAGGCCACTCAAATGTGCAGCTCTGTCATGCCACAGATGTCTCAAGTTGAGGGAGCATGCAACCAATCAGAGCTCTTGCAGCATGAACTGACATGTTGTCCACTCAATCAAAGGATCAGAGAATGAATCTAGTACTTAAAGCATAAGCTACAGCTAGCTAGCACTGCACAAAATGTGGTGAGTAGTTGACTCAAAGAGAGAGAAAGACTATTTTTAAAGAGTTAACAAATGTGTTTCTTAAAAATGAAGAAGCGAGAGAGATTTGTTTTTTATCACTTTCAGTTTCACTTAGCTCGCAAATGCCATGTTAGCTAGCTGGCTATGACTATCCAACACAAGTCTACCAAGTAGAGCTGTTCTTAGTTTTATTAATTTATTGCCACTGGGGCCCACCAGTGTAACTGCTTACTGACTATAGACTAGCATTACTGCATGATTGTAGCGGGTTTGGTAATGCATTAGTTCTAATTGCTATGTTGACTAGGATTACTTAACTAATATGGGGACAACGATGTAGACTGCACGTAGCCGTTATGACATGGTTCGGCTTGTAAAGGTTTTTTCACCTGGTCACATACAGCTGATGTGTTTGTTGAACTTCACAAACGAAGGAAAAAGGTGAGAGGAGTAGAGTGCATAGAGGCAAGAATGAATACAACGTGGCTGCTATGAAAGTGAACTGTGTTTATGCGTGATCAGGGGTGTATTCATTCCGCTGATTCTTTTGAAAAACGTTTCTTAAACGGAAGAAAACGAAACAGGGATAAAAATACTAATTTGTCCAATAGAAACTCTTGTTTGCAAATGTTGGACTAATGATTACACCCTACATAATCTAGATGCAGGCAAGAGTGTGCAAGGCGGTATTGAATGTGTCACTGTCTGTCCATGTGTCACTATCATCTCAAATTTCTCTCTCAACTGGTGTACATTGCAAACTTTCCTTCATAAGCCAGGTTGTAGCAACCTCATGATGGGTAAATGGGAAAATTTGAGTATCATGTAGTTGCCTAAACCTATTGATGTTACATTGAACTGGGTGAATGGAATATGAATTACAGTCATCTAACATAATGTAATAGAAATAAGGCCATACTCATGTAAAAACAAAAATCGTCCTCCCTCATCATAAACGGCACAGACCGCCACTGAACTGAATACTCCAGAGAAGACAGTCCACGAGAAACTGTCACTTTACAAGTATAATGCAATTCAAGTTCCAATACATGTAAGCCTACCGAACATCCCTGACTTTCTTCGTCTCAGGGCACGCACAACTGGGTTTCAGTGGTTTCTTCTCTGTGCCCTCAATGGCCCGACGCTGGCAGCAGACATAGAGGACATTTTTCAGGCTGTACAATAAACAGTGTAAGCGATTAGCTGCATGGCATCATCATAAAACGGTCAATGTTATTCCGTATCCTTGGAACGTCCCTACCCTTAACCATATTAAACGTCAACTTCAAAATTGGGTGGGGATGTCCCAAGGATCCCGGATAGAACGGACCATCATAGAACGCAGAGTGAAAATGGAGGCAACTTTACACGAGAAGATACTCTGCTACATGCGTTTCAAAGTGACAGTTCTCAATATATTTGCTAGCTTCCCAAATTGATGGCAACATTGTGATTGTAGGTAGTTATTTAACTAAAGACAAACAGTTTCCTATAGCTGATGTCACTTCGCTTGTTACATTATAGGTAACTCAATATCACGTAGAAATTCAACTTGCAAAACCATAGTTAGCCATCTGCTAGAACCAAAACTATATGTCTAGGCTAGTTATCTAGCTAACATACAAAGCTATATTTTAGAAAAACATTAGCTTGTAATACTGTATGTCAAGATCACTCGTACTGAATTATTTAAGAGCAGAGCACAATTAAACATTCAGTAGAGAAGATATTTAACAACACACTAACGAAAATAATCCTTATGTAACATACTTAGCTAGCTAGCTGTTATGCCTTCATGTGTGTGTGTCCTTCCTTATACAACACGGTGTAGCCAGGTATGTTTTTTGATTCTCATTTCTTTGGAATCCCTCTGGCTGTTATGTTTATGTTTTGCATGTTACTGTTAATTTAAAAAAAATGTTTTTGATGGTTGCGCTACGATTTCTGGGACATGAAGTTTTCATTTCCAAGCTGCAACAAATTGACAAGTGTAAGTCATTCCACTCATCTTTGCTTCTACCAGGGGCGCAACTTTCACCGGGGGGGGGGGGGCATGATGCCCCCACATTCTGAAATTGCATATTTGTCCCCCCAGTTTTATCATTGCACTGTGATACGCAACGCAGCACCGGTGTGCTTTAGGACCATCAAATCAAATTTTTGGTCACATACACATATTTAGCAGATGTTACTGTGGGTGTAGTGAAATGCTTGTGTTCCTAGCTCCAACAGTCCAGTAGTATCTAACAATACACACAAATCTAAAGTAAAATAATGGAATTAGGAAATATATAAATATTAGGACGAGCAATGTCGGAGTGGCATTGACTAAAATACAGTAGAATAGAATACAATATATACATATGAAATGAGTAAGCAGTATGGTATGTAAACATTATTAAAGTGACTAGTGATCCATTATTAAAGTGACCAGTTATTCCATGTCTATGTATATGGGGCAGGGTTGAGTAACCGGGTGGTAGCCGGCTAATGATGGCTATTTAACAGTCTGATGGCCTTGACATAGAAGCTGTTTTTGAGTCTCTCGGTCCCAGCTTTGATGCACCTGTACTGACCTCGCCTTCTGGAAGGTAGTGGGGTGAACAGGCCGTGGCTCGGGCGGTTGATATCCTTGATGATCTTGTTGGCCTTCCTGTGACATCGGGTGCTGTAGGTGTCCTGGAGGGCAGGCAGTGTGCATTGGGCAGACCGCACCACCCTCTGGAGAGCTCTGCAGTTGCGGGCAGTGCAGTTGCCATACCAGGCGGTGATACAGCCCGACAGGATGCTCTCAATTGTGCATCTGTAAAAGTTTCTGTGGGTCTTATGGGTCAAGCCAAATTTTTTCAGACTCCTGATGTTGAAGAGTCAGATTGTCAGTGGTGTACGCTGATGAACTTGAAGCTTTTCACCATACAGATATGATAGAATGCTCAGTCATGTTCATATAATCTCAGACATAAATTACTGCAGTTTAAAACCATCCATAGAAGGTACTATAAGCCAGTGAAACTGAATATCATGCGCTCAGAAATGTTATTCTTCTGTTGGAGGTGTAAAACACAAAGGGGACGTAATATTATTTGCATATTTTATGGTCTTGTGGACGCTGGCTGAATTCTGTCAAAGAGTATGTTCTTTTATCTCAGCATGTCCTAAGATTCTCCCTTCTCCCTGTTTTTGTTTGCTTGGAAATGTTGATACTGGAGACTGTTAGGCATTCCCTAGCTGCTGTGCTGCTCATTCCTGGCCCTGGGTGTCTGCCGCACTGTTGTCCCCTCCCATGTTGATTTTTTAATGATTATAGATAATTTAATCTAATGTCCATGTTTTTACCTGGCGTGTGTGATTCTACAACTTGTTGGATGTATTTGCTATTTGTTTTTGTGTGTTCCAGATTATGTTGTACCCTATAGAAATGAATGGTAAATAATGTAATGTGTCATTTTGTAGTCACTTTTTTTCTAAATAAGAATATATGTTTCTAAACACTTCTACATTAATGTGAATGCTACCATGATTACGGATAGTCCTCAATGAATTGTGAATATTGATGAGTGAGAAAGTTAGACAAACAAATATACCCCCAAGACATGCAAACCTCTCACCATTACAATAACAGGGTAATTTCACATATTTGGGGTGGTATATTTATGCCTCTGTAATTATCATATATATATGATAATTGCAGAGGCATATATATATATTACATTGTGTTGTTTAAGTGTTCCCTTTATTTTTTTGAGCAGTGTATGTGTATATATATATATATATATATACACACACACACACACTTATCTTTACAATAATTGTCATGATCTTCTGATTTCATCTCTTCAGTTTGTGTTGGAAAGAGAAAGGTTAATACTGAAGATAAAACATTTTCCAATCAGAATCATTTTCTGTGGTCTCTGGGTAGAAAAAAAATGTAGCTCAGCCAGCATTTGGCTTTAAGAAGCTGTACAGAAGGCCTCTGCCGTTCAACTGTATTAGAGCAGAATTTTGGAGTGTCAGTGGAATGAACCTATCCCACTTTGACTTACAATAGTAAAAAAAAAAAAAATATTAAAAAGTGACATACTACATTTTTAGTCATTTTTTTAGTCAGTATTGTTTTTATTTACTTTTCTGCTCTTTTGCACACCGGTTTCACTACTTGCACATCATCATCTGCTCATCTATCACTCCAGTGTTAATTCTGCTAAATTGTAATTACTTTGCTACTATGGCCTATTTATTGTTATACCTCCTCACGCCATTTGCACACACTGTATATAGACTTTCTTTTTTTCTATTGTGTTATTGACTGTACGCTTCTTTATTCCATGTGTAGCTCTGTGCTGTTGTTTGTGTCCCACTGCTTTGCTTTATCTTGGCCAGGTCGCAGTTGTAAATGAGAACTTGTTCTCAACTAGCTTACCTGGTTAAATAAAGGTTAAATAAAAAACTGCTCCCTTCATAGAACAGCGCAAACTGGATCTAACCAGAATATAAAAAGAGGAGTGGGAGGCCCCGGTGCACAACTGAGCAAGAGGACAAGTAAATTAGAGTGTCTAGTTTGACAAACAGACGCCTCAAGTCCTCAACTGGCAGCTTCATTAAATAGTACCCACAGCTTCATTAAATAGTACCTGCAAAACACCAGCCTCAACGTCAACAGTGAAGAGGCGACTCCGGGATCCTGGCAAAATAGCTATTTTGCTATTTGCCTCATGACTCTTGCATACTTTGTTGACTACAAACTTTCTTTACCCAACCATGGGACGGACTATGTTTGTTCCCAAACTCGGGACTCTGACTCCATTGGTTACAGTGACTTTTGGCCTCCCATCCTATTCTAACCACCTCTCACCAGCTTTGTATTTATGTTACCTGATGAAATGGCTATACAATATGATCTTGTTGCCATCTGATGCACATTCAGATGTCATAAATCAGCATTGCAGATCTCTCCTTGTACTATGCCGTGCCTCGATTGTATGAATGTTGGTGATATCTGGAAATGTGCATGTATACCCTGGCCCATCTACTGTTATTAGCCCCAATTCTGACTCTGATATCTGCTTCACTGATTTCTGCTCTCGTAAAAGCCTGGGTTTTCTGCACATTAACACTAGAAGCTTATTACCTAAAATGGATCAATTGAAAGTGTGGGTTCACAGCTCCAATCCAGATGTGTTGGTCATTACTGAGATGTGGTTAAGGAAGAGTGTTTTGAATACTGATGTTTACCTTTCTGGTTATAACCTTTTTCGGCAAGACAGATCTTCCAAAGGTGGGGGAGTGGCAATCTTTACCAAGGATCACCTTCAGTGCTCGGTTATCTCCACCAGGTCTGTCACAAAACAATTTGATTTGCTGGTTTTAAGCATTGAACTTTCAAATAATTCGTTTGTTGAATGTTGCTGGGTGCTATCGTCCTCCATCAGCACCGGCCTGTACCCTACCTGCCCTAAGCTCTCTCCTGGCCCCTTACACTAAGTCTGAATTTGTCCTGCTAGGTGACCTAAACTGGGACATGCTTAAACCACCTGACCAGGTCCTAAAGAAATGTGACTCCCTAAATCTCTCAGATTATCACCAATCCCACAAGGTATGACTCCAAACACCTAGAAAAGGCTACTCTCCTAGATGTTATCCTCACACATAATCCTGATAGGTCATTACAGAAAACACCAGACTGACACCTTAGTGATCACTGTATTCGTAATGGCTGCTCAGTGAAACAACCTGTCCTGATTTGTCATAGACGCTTGCTAAAAAACTTTCATGAGCAAGCCTTCCTTAATGAACTGGCCTCTAAAATGGTATAGAATCAGCTTGATCCCCTCTGTTGAAGACACTTGGACCTTGTTTTTTGATATTGTCAATGGTATTGTTAACAAACACACCCCCATAAAGAAAACGAGTATTAAAGACAGGTTCAGCCCCTGGCTCGACCGTGATCTTGCAGAGTTACTCCACCTCAAGAACTGTACAGTACAAAATAATAATAATAATAATAATTTAAAAAAAATTAAATGCATGTAATGAAATGAAATGTATGCATTCACTACTGTAAGTTGCTCTGGATAAGAGCGTCTGCTAAATTACTAAAATGTAAATGTAAAATGTAAATGTAACTGAATTTGGCAAAAGGCTTGGCACAAGCATACTCAGGCTGACTGGCTATCGTTCAGGCAAATTAGAAATAAGTGCACTCAAGCTATCCGGCAGGCCAAAGTTAGTTAGTTTAAGGAGCAGTTCTCGCTCTGTGGGTCTAACCCCAAGAAGTTCTGGAAAATGGTTAAAGACCTGGAGAATAAACCCTCCTCACAGCTGCCCATGGCCCTTAATGTTGATGTGGTTGTTACTGACAAGAAGCACATGGCTGAGCTCTTTAATCACCACTTCATTAAGTCAAGATTCCGATTTGACTCAGCCATGCCTCCCTGCCTGTCCAACATTTCCTCATCTCCCTCCCCTTCTAATGCGACTATCCCCTATGCTTCTCCCTCTATTTCCACTGCACCGCTGCAAAGTTTCTCCCTGCAGATTGCTGCACCCATCTTCGCCAAGCCTGTCTGCTTTCTGGGGAGGTTCCCATTGCATGGAAGGCAGCCACAGTTAGTCCTTTATTTAAAGGGGGAGATCAAGCTAATCCTAACTGTTATAGGCCTATTTCTATTTTGCCCTGTTTATCAAAAGTGTCAGAAAAACTTGTCAATAATCTGCTGACTAGCTTTCTTGATGTCTATAGTATTCTCTCAGGTATGCAATCTGGTTTCTGCTCAGGTTATTGATGTGTAACTGCAACCTTAAAGGTCCTCAATGATGTCACCATTGCTCGAGTCTAAGCAATATTGTGCTGCTGTTTTTGACTTGGCCAAAGCTTTTGATACAGTAGACCATTGGTGTCTCTCTCAAAGAGCGCAGTGTATAAAGTCAGAAAATCTGCTGTCTCAGCCACTGCCTGTCACCAAGGGAGTACCCCAAGGCTCAATCCTAGGCCCCACGCTCTTCTCAATTTACATCAACAACATAGCTCAGGCAGTAGGCAGCTCTCGCATCCATTTATATGCAGATGATAGTCATACTCAGCTGGCCCCTCCCCAGATTTTGTGTTAAATGCTCTGTTACATACACCTCTTGGCAGAGGTAACGCAACACCCTGCTACAACTCAACTCCCCATGGAGTGAAAAAGGTGTGTGATCGTAGGTGCGGGGGAAGGACGACAGAGGCAGAGAAAATTACCGTTACAGGTAATTTATTATTCCTAACACGGAATTGTGGGGAAAGGGGGCTGGATGGAACCAAAGCAAAGAAAGTAAGAGAAAGAGTCCCCTCTCCTACCTTACCTGCCTACCCACTACTTCCCTAATCTTTTAGCACCTCCTGGCGCGCCAACCAAAATACAGGGGGTGGTCCGCCCAGGTCTTACCTAGTGTGCATAGACAATAAATACTACAGGTTATGTATGCCCGCAGGCCTCTTGCCTAAACACTCCCAAGGTGTATTCTCCCCCCCTCCCCCCGAGGAACAAATAAAATAGAATTACTAACTTGAAGTGAACAATTTCAATAATCAAAAACACTAAATCCTATTGGCATACCCATACCTCATGCATAGCAGCTACAAAATACTTCCAACAAAAACTTTAGTGGACATCAAAGAAGCTCTCCCCTCCTGACAAAGGAACACTGGCTTTTATCCAGCTGTAAAAAGGAGTTGGTAATTCAAGACAGCAGTTTCCCCTGACGAGAGGGAGGGTTCAGAGCTCCAATCGTCGATGGGGCCGACCAATCAGCTGCTTGAAGAATCCAGGATTCCATTTCCTGAAATACACACACACACAAAACCACAACACAGAAACTGGGGAGCGTAACACTCTACAACAAAGTTTTGTTAGTGTCCAACAAGCTTTTTCTACCCTTAACCTTGTTCTGAACACCTCCAAAACGTAGGTCATGTGGTTTGGTAAGAAGAATGCCCCTCTTCCCACAGATGTTATTACAAGCTCTGAGGGTTTAGAGCTTGAGGTAGTCACCTCATACAAGTTTTTTTATTTATTTTATTTCACCTTTACTTAACCAGGTAGGCCAGTTGAGAACAAGTTCTCATTTACAACTGCGACCTGGGCAAGATAAAGAAGTGCGACAAAAACAACAGAGTTACACATGGGATAAACAAACGTACAGTCAATAACAAAATAGAAAAATCTGTATACAGTGTGTGCAAATGAAGGCAATAAATAGGCCATAGCGGCAAAGTAATTACAATTTAGCAATTAACACTGGAGTGATAGATGTGCAGATGAGGATGTGCAAGTAGAAATACTGGTGTGCAAAAGAGCAGAAAAACAAAAACAAATATGGGGATGAGGTACAGTTGAAGTCGGAAGTTTACATACACTTAGGTTGGAGTAATTAAAATTTGTTTTTCAAACACTCCACACATTTCTTGTTAACAAACTATAGTTTTGGCAAGTCGGTTAGGAAATCTACTTTGTGAATGACACAAGTAATTGTTCACAGACAGGTTATTTCACTTAATCACAATTCCAGTGGGTTAGAAGTTTACATACACTAAGTTGACTTTGCCTTTAAACAGCTTGAAAAATACCAGAAAATTATGTCATGGCTTTAGAAGCTGCTGATAGGCTAATTGACATCATTTGAGTCAATTGGAGATGTACCATTGGATGTATTTCAAGGCCTACCTTCAAACTCAGTGCCTCTTTGCTTGACATCATGGAAAAATCTAAAGAAATCAGCCAAGACGTCAGAAAACAAATTGTAGACCTCCACAAGTCTGGTTCATCCTTGGGAGCAATTTCCAAACGCCTGAAGGTACCACGTTCATCTGTACAAACAATAGTACGCAAGTATAAACACCATGGGACCACACAGCTGTCATACCGCTTGGGAAGGAGATGCGTTGTCTCCTAGAGATGAAAAGTGCAAATCAATCCCAGAACAGCAGCAAAGGACCTTGTGAAGATGCTGGAGGAAACCGGTACAAAAAGTATCTATATCCACAGTAAAACGAGTCCTATATCGATATAACCTGAAAGGCCGCTCAGCAAGGAAGAATCCACTGCTCCAAAACCTATAGAACTGTTTGGCCATAATGACCATCGTTATGTTTGGAGGAAAAAGGGGGACGCTTGCAAGCCGAAGAACACCATCCCAACCGTGAAGCACGGGGGTGGCAGCATCATGTTGTGGGGGTGCTTTGCTGCAGGAGGGACTGGTGCACTTCAAAGTAGATGGCATCATGAGGATGGAAAATTATGTGGATATATTGAAGCAACATCTCAAGACATCAGTCAGGAAGTTAAAGCTTGGTCGCAAATAGGTCTTTGAAATGGACAATGACCCCAAGCATACTTCCAAAGTTGTGGCAAAATGGTTTAAGGACAACAAAGTCAAGGTATTGGAGTGGCCATTACAAAGCCCTGACATCAATCCTATAGAACATTTTTGGGCAGATCTGAAAAAGCATCTGCGAGCAAGGAGGCCTACAAACCTGACTCAGTTACACCAGCTCTGTCAGAAGGAATGGGCCAAAATTCACCCAACTTATTGTGGGAAGCTTGTGGAAGGCTACCCGAAACATTTGACCCAAGCTAAACACTTTAAAGGCAATGCTACCAAATACTAATTGTGTGTATGTAAACTTCTGACCCACTGGGAATGTGATGAAAGAAATAAAAGCTGAAATAAATTATTCTCTCTACTATTATTCTGACATTTCACATTCTTAAAATAAAAAGTGGTGATCCTAACTGACCTAAGACAGAATTTTTTACTAGGATTAAATGTCAGGGATTGTGAAAAATGGAGTTTAAATGTATTTGGCTTCGGTGTATGTAAACTTCCGACTTCAACTGTAGGTTAGTATTGTGGAGTAACTACAATGTTGTTGATCCATCCTCAGTTTTCTCCTATCACAGCCATCAAACTCTAACTGTTTAAGGTCACCATTGGTCATCATGGTGAAATCCCCGAGTGGTTTTCTTCCTTTCCAGCAACTGAGTTAGGAAGGATGCCTGTATCTTTGTAGTGACTGGGTATATTGATACACCATCCAAAGTGTAATTAATAACTTCACCATGCTCAAAGGGATATTCAATGTCTGATTTTTTATTTATTTTGACCCATCTACCAATAGGTGCCCTTCTTGGATAAACCTCCTTGGTCTTTGTGGTTATATCTGTGTTTGAAATGCACTGCTCGACTGAGGGACCTGACAGATAATTGTATGTGTGGGATACACATGAGGTAGTCATTCAAAAAGCATGCTAAACAGTTATTGGACACAGAGTGAGACCATGCAACTTACAGTATTATGTGACTTGTTAAAAAAAATCGTACTCCTCAACTTATTTAGTCTTGCCATAACAAAGGGGTTGAATACTTATTGACTCAAGACATTTCAGCTTTACATTTTTAAATCATTTGCAAACATTTATAAAAACATAATTTCACTTGGGCACTGGCGTATTTTGTGTAGGCCAATGACACAAAATCTCAATTTAATCAAAATTTAAATTCAGGCTGTAACACAAAATGTTAAAATGGCGCCGGAAGAAATGGCAGCAGTTTTACGGGCGCCCAACCAATTGTGCTATTATGTGTTTTTTGTCGCGTTATTTGTAACTTATTTTGTACATAATGTTTCTGCCACCGTATCTTACGGCAAAAAAGAGCTGCTGGATATCAGGACAGCGATCACTCTCCTCGGATTAGACAAAGATTTTTTCTTCAACAAGCAGGACGCACAGGACATTCTCCTAACAATCGACAAGGCCAACATCCCAGTTATTTGCAAGAGGAAGAGAAGCAGGTACAGAGGACACAGAGCGGGATGCCTCGTGAGGATCCGCAGAAGGTGAGTGGGAAAGCTGCCGTTACGTCAATATTACTCGCCAACGTGCAATCATTGGACAATAAATTAGACGAGGTACGATCATGAATATCCTACTAACGGGACATCAAAAACTGTAATATCCTATGTTTCACGGAATTGTGGCTGAATGATGACATGTATATTCAGCTAGAGGGAAATATGCTGCACCTGCGAGATAGAACAGCACACTCCAGTAAGACAAGGGGGAGCGGTCTGTGCATATTTGCAAACAACAGCTGGTGCACAATCTAAGAAGTCTCTAGATTTTGCTTGCCTGAAGTAGAGTATATTGTGATATGCCTAGAGAGTTTTCAGCTATACTTTCCGTGGCTGTTTATTTACCACCACAGACAGATGCTGGCACTAAGACCGCACTCAGTCAGCTGTATAAGGAAATAGGCAAACAGGAAACCACTCACCCAGAGGCGGCGCTCCTAGTGGCCGGAGAATTAATGCAGGGAAACTTAAATCAGTTCTTCCTAATTTCTAGCAACATGTTAAATGTGCAACCAGAGGGGAAAAAAATTCTAGATCACCTGTACTCCACACAGAACGTGTACAAAGCTCTCCCTCGCCCTCCATTTGGTAAATCCGACCACAACTCTATCCTCCTGATTCCTGCTTACAAGCCAAATTAAAGCAGGAACCACAAGTGACTCGGTCTATAAAAAAGTGGTCAGATGAAGCAGATGCTAAACTACAGGACTGTTTTGCTATCACAGACTGGAACATGTTCTGGGATTCTTCCGATGGCGTTGAGGAGTTCACCACATTAGTCACTGGCTTTATCAATAAGTGCATTGAGTAAGACCTTTTAATCAGGTCAACATTCACAAGGCTGCGGGGCCAGACGGATTACCAGGACGTGTGCTCCGGGCATGTGCTGACCAACTGGCAAGTGTCTATACTGACATTTTCAACATGTCCCTGATTGAGTCTGTAATACCAACATGTTTCCCAACACAAAAAGAACACAATTCAAGAGTTTACACAAATTGTTTAATTAAACTTTTTGCCTCAAGCTCCTGATATCAGGGCATAACAATGACAATATATGTCCTGATACCCCATTTCATGGCTGCACAATCCATAGGTAACGCTGTAGAGTGCAATATGAATGTCCAATACACACAATAGACTGTGTATGGAAAGCAAATCAGCTAATCGGACAAATGTGTTGCCGCTCAAGACCGTTTTGCGTGGCTGATTGGGCTGCACAACGAGTCGATTGTTGACAACTGTAGCATTTTTAGCTAAGCCTAACCCTTTTCCTAAACTTAACCTCATTCTCCAAATCTGCCGTGTTAATTATCCTAACCTGCTACGTTAGTTATCTTAACCTGCTATGTAAACATTAAACCACGGTGCTCCAGGCTATGGCCGGTTTAACCAATAACAGAGAGCAGAAGCCCTATACTACGAATAAGGTTTGTGGAGTTAGTGAGGTAACTTTGGTCAACTGTGAGTTCAACTTCAAGCCAGGTACATTTCTATGGCATTGAATCCTTCAGGACTAACCTGCACCGGGGCAGTTTAACTCACGGGTAACTCAATTTATCCTGAATGGTGTCTAATGCCATGTTCACAAAGCTAGTCGGAAATAGGAAACTCAAATGTTCGACTTGCTAACTGGTTGAACGTAGCACGTGTATAACTACAACCAGTTAGCAACTCGGGACGTGTCAGAGTTTACTAGTTCCGACTAGTGTGTGAACACGGCATGAGCTGCAGGTTGAGGACCAATTAAATCAAATTTCCTCCCTGCGTCATCATCCCCTTCATTTGAGGAAGACAACTTTGTAAATATTTTATTTATGAAAGGATTTTTGTGTAAAATAAATTGTCATGTTAAAATACCAATCACGTTACACATTTAGTAATGACAGAATACATTTGAAACTTCATGCACTGTAAAACTTGTATGACTTAATACAATTCGTTTTTATATGAGTGGGAACAAAATGTGCTTGTGCATTGATAAGCACACCAAAGACGTCATTAACGATACGTAATAAGATAAAGACGGTACTTCTAACAGCCTATTTCACACCATAGACGGGTTGGCTGATAACGTCATGAAAATGATTGACGCGCATCGATGGGGCCAGAAGCTGTGCTTTGTAAATGACTCGGAACAGTCAGATAGCTAGTATCAATGACAAGAAGCTGACATATGGAGAATCGTAAGTGGCTCATTTCAGCTAGTTTTATCTTGTTCTTGATAACATGTCTTGTTTTGAGGTGTTTTGACTGATTTCATGTCAATGCTAATATGGCAACAATTCACTAGTTAGCTAACCAACAACTAACAATAGAGCGTGTCATAATACCCATAAAACCTAGCGGTCAAACTCAGAAATGGTTCCAATTGGTTCCAGTATGAAAAAATATGAAAATGTAAGCACTCACTACCGTAACTCGCTCTGGATAAGAGAGTCTGCTAAATTACAAATGTAAAAATAATAATAATAATTCACTATTCATTTTTCCCTAGGGGATTTTAAAACCACTTCAAACAAGGTCTGTGTTTCATGTAGGCTTTCCCTGGTGTGACATTTTGATAACTGTGTCAATCTCTCTCGGACAAGGTGACATCAATATGCTGCTCTAGAAATCACTCCCTTTAACAGTGCCCTGTATCTAAGCGCAAAGAAAGATACAGGTCTTTCCCCAAGTTGCTGCGCCCTCTGATCTGAAGAAACACAAACAAACATCACAGGTCCACTTCGGGTTACCTTCACCGACACAACATCACCCACTATCTTTTCCATCCAACCTGAAACCACCCATGAATGAGCCAGAAGACATGGTTCCACCCTCTTCATAAATCTCTGGACTAAACGTATCTTTATCATAACGATGCCCATCAATGCAAGGCTCAAAGCTCCTCACAACACCTTCTAGCCCTTCCATTTCACCTCCAGAACTCGAACTGGCGTCCGGCTCTCTCTGTTTGAACTTGACACCAATCTTGCTCAACATACCCTCTCCCTTGTTATTGCTAGCTTCAACAGATTCAAACCATCCTCTGCCTTCCTCAGTCTTTTCAACCTCCTCTCTCTTTCCCTTCAATCCTCATCCCTTAACCAATTACCCGACTCCTTCTGAAAATATTAAACTTTTCCAAGCCAAAATCTTCTTTTAGCCCCATCGAGAGACATGCTAAGCCCTGTACTCCCTCCACTCCAAACTCGAGCCATCACTAGTTCGCCTCCATGTATTGATGTTTCAGCATTGTCTCAATGAAGAGTTTGGCGTTTGACTAGTCACTTGCACTCGCAGTTACAAGCCTGTTAGAGTTAGTGGGGGAAGACAAGTAATATCCACCGTTGTAGTACGGATGAAGCCTGAGCTGGAATGTAAAGCTAACTGAAGCTGGCTAGCTTTATAAAAGCCTGAGTAGATCTAGCTTTCTTTGTATTATACCACTCTGATGTTACACCCATTGCTGTTGATCCACCCACTTCTTTTGCAACGCCCACTTTCAGACACAATCCAAGTATGCAGTTACCCATACCAAAGATTATTTATTGACCAGATAGTAGAGTGACCGCTCTAACAATGGAAATACATGTCCTCAAAGATGGAACTCAGGTGGGAGAAGGCAAGATCAGGTGGGACCATTATAGCAAATGAGAGGGCAAATACGCTTGAGAACAACAGGCACAACTCCGATATCAGTGCATTCGTAACAACCTAACCATTACGAAACTTCTATTAGATCAAATAAGCCTCACGTAGCAAATGATCAATTATATTTTTCATTGACCAAATTGACCTCCATACAAAAATTCCTCGCTTGTTGGTCTTATTTTCGTGAACAGATTATGGCCGGAGTAAACCCTCTTGCCTCACCTCTTCCTCTCTGCCCATACTTCAACGGTCTTTAACCTTTTCTTGCCCAGGGACCCACTCCCAGGCAAACTGGCAACCCAGGGACCCCATCATACGTTTTTAATGTGAATGATAACGGCAAGGAGAAGTAGGCCTAATCCCCCCCAAAAAATGTATGAGTAGATTTGGTAGCTAGTTTTTCATTATCTTGACCTTCCCACATTATAATTAGAAAAGGACGTGTAAACTCTATCATCGTCTATTAGATATAAAGGCAACTCCAAACACATTATGAAACATTCCATAACTGCAGGTGGCAGTAAATCGCCGACCTTGGTTTTATACCTGTTCAAACAACACACTCTAGGTGGCAGTGTGCACCCTTTCAGTTTGTTTGCCAACTCAAAGAAGAAGCAAAATAATAAAATTGACTACTTCAAAATGGTGATGGCCTCAATTGCGCTGCCAAACATTTGTATAACTAACCCAAGATAGACCACAGCCTGTCTTTTCCAATGGGAGCAAATTAAAGATAGTGTATAGAACAAGCAAGGAGGTAGGATGAGCCAAGCACTAGCTAGCAAGATCCTATTGGCATGTTTTAGCAGTTATTTGCATATTTCCATCAGGGAATGTCTTCTCTGTGAAGTGTGCGAGTGCAATAACAACATTTTCCCTTGCACTCCTTCTAAACAATGTAATTTTTTAAAACTTTGGCAAAGGGCAAAGTCTACTAGTTTTGGGAACTGTATTGAGATCAAATATTTCATAGATGAGAAAATTTGCAGAATGTCTCGCTCCATCTTCTCCCACTGCCGGCCACTGGCCTTCCTCTAATCACCATATTTGGTGCTGAATAGAAATGCCAACCGGATGCTTCAGATTTATACATCCAGTGAAACATCTGGCGCTGCCCTTGCTCTCACAGACGCCAAAATGGGACAGATACTGATGTGATGTCTATCTAAGTCAATGGGCACAGCTGGTAAATTAGCTACCTTAGCTAGCAACAATGTCTTAGTACACCAATATGGGGCAAGCACTGTAGCTAACATTACCTACAGTGCTTGCCCTATATTGGGGTACTAAGACCTTGTTTCTGGTTGGTCTTTACAGGTTGAGATCAAGGACCCCTCTGAAATAAACATATAATAAATCACATAATGATAAGTTAGCTACACGCTTATTTTGTTTGAAGATACTTTTCAACCACTGGGCATGTTTTACATTTTACATAATTTAGCAGACGCTCTTATCCAGAGCGACTTACAGTAGTGGCCCCCTGTGGGAATCGAACCCACAACCCTGGCGTTGCAAACACCATGCGTTGCAAACACCATGCGCTACCAACTGAGCTACAGGGAAGGCAACTGTTAACAGTTCCATAAAAAATGTCCACATGTTCATTGTAAGTTTGAATGCTCATACAAAAAAGATTGCAGTTTTGTAACTGCAGTTGACTGTGGTATTTTGGACTCAGTAATTGCAGAATAACTGCAGTTATACTGCAGTTATACTGCACTCTAACTGCAATCTTTTTTTGTATGGTTTGGCAAGAAAGACAGGTGGTTGGTTGTGATTTGTCTTCAAAATGTTGGCTAAACCATTTGTGTTTATCTTTACAGGCATTATTATGTCATATTCATGGTGTTTATCACATTCCTGAACCTCATTTCCATTCCAATAGAAATGGCCTTTTCCGAAGAACCTGATAGCCCTTGCTCCTCCGGGTGTGCTTAAAAGTTCAATGTATTATCAGACACCTTGTTCTTAGTTGATGTCTGCAGACATTAGAATGGTGGGCAGAAAATGCTCTGTCGTCAGTTATATGAAATGGGGCCAAATTTGTACTGTCACTAAATATAATAATATATATTTTACAGTTATAAGAAAGGTGAAATCTTATAGTAAGCTGTTTAAAATTAGATTTTTACTAATTTGATTGTTACTACTTAGAAAGCATTTCAGTGATTTAACCTCTCTGGGGTATGTGGGACAAAACAAACAAAAATCTCATAATTCAAATTTCTCAAATATACAACTATTATATCCCATTTTAAAGATACACTTCTCGTTAATCCAACCACATTGTCCGATTTCAAAAAGGCTTTACGGTGAAAGCATAACATTAGATTATGTTAGGACAGCGCTGAGACAAGAAAAACCACACAGCCATTTTCCAAGCAAGGAGAGGCGTCACAAAAACCAGAAATACAGCTAAAATTAATCACTAACCTTTGACGATCTTCATCAGATGACACTCCCAGGACTCAATGTTACACAATACAAGTATGTTTTGTTCGATAAAGTTGATATTTATATCCAAAAACCCCATTTTACATTGGCGCGTGATGTTCAGAAAATGTTTTGCCTTCAAAACTTCCGGTGAATGAGCACATCAATTTACAAAAATACTCATCATAAACGTTGATTAAAATTTATAACAGTTATTGAAAGAATTATAGATACACTTCTCCTTAATGCAACCACTGTGTCAGATTTCAAAATAGCTTTACGGCGAAAGCACATTGTTCAATATTCTGAGTAAAGAGCTCAGCCATCAAAGCAAGCTATACAGTTACCCGCCAAGTTCTGGAGTCAACAAAACTTAGAAATAGTATTTTAAATCTTCACTTACCTTTGCTGATCTTCGTCGGAATGCACTCCCAGGACTCCCACAAGAAATGTTTGTTTTGTTCGATAAACTCCATATTTATGTCCAAATACCTCCGTTTTGTTCGCGCTTTCAGATCACTATTCCAAAGGCACAATGCGCGAGCGCAAAACCCTAGACGAAAAGTTAAAAAGTTCCATTACAGTTCGTAGAAACATGTCAAACGATGTTTACAATCAATCCTTAGGGTCTTTTTATCATAAATATTTGATAATATTCCAACGGGACAATAGCGTATTCATTAGGAATGGCGCGCCTGCGTGAATGCACAGTAAACAACTCATTGGCCTCAGGCAGTCCACTTGTTGAGTCAGCTCTTATTCTCTCCCCAGTAACAGTAGAAGCATGAAACAAGGTTCTAAAGACTGTTGACATCTAGTGGAAGCCTTAGGAAGTGCAAAAGGAACCCTAAGTCACTGTATACTGTATAGGCAATCACTTGAAAAACTACAAACCTCAGATTTCCACACTTCCTGGTTGGATTTTTCTCAGGTTTTTGCCTGCCATATGAGTTCTGTTATACTCACAGACATCATTCAAACAGTTTTAGAAACTTCAGAGTGTTTTCTATCCAAATCTACCTTCTGAGCCTGAGTAGCAGGCAGTTTATTACGGGCACGCCTTTCATCCGGACGTCAAAATACTGCCCCCTACCCTAGAGAAGGTATATAGTTTACCAAGCTACCAATTACTTCACACTGGAAGAAGTTAAGCCAGAGCTACCCTATTAAGAAACATACAGTATAGTTGACTTAACTAAAGTTGCTTTGAAAAAGTAGTTCACTTCTTTGTGAAAAATTATATCTGAAATGTCATAGACTACAAATTGCAAGAACAGATCACTCTGGAGTCAGATGTGTAATTTAGCTTATTAAAAACAAAAACTATGTTTCAAGTAAGAATTAGGCAGGTCTGATGCCAAAAAAGAAAGGAAATCTTGCCTACTTTACCCATATTTTATGTTCTTTTAAAAAAAGTAGTAATGTAAAGTTCCAATACACCACTACATGGTAAAAAAGTAATTAACTACTGAAAACACTACCAATAATTACATTTTGTTCAACTACCACCAAGCTACAGCAAAATGTAATTAAATTACTAGTTGAACTGCATGTAGTTCTTTACCCCATCACTGTATGCTATATACATTTTTATTTATAGGTGTCTAATGCCAATGTTGATGCACACCTGTTAAAAAATGCATTCCAGGTGACTACCTCACGAAGCTGGTTGACAGAATGCCAAGAGTGTGCAAAGCTGTCATCAAGGCAAAGGATGGCTACTTTGAAGAATCTCAAATATAAAATGTACTTTGATTTGTTTAATACTTTTTTGCTTACTACATGATTCCTTATGTCACTTATGCCTGGAGCCGGCACTGTGTATGGCAATAAAGTTCCCTTGTGTGTAACTCGATTCCCTCATTCCCATCTTACTGGAGGAGGTGCTGGTGGGTAACAGATCAGACCAAAAGGAGAGTCGTTATTTTTCATATTCAATGGTCAACTGTTACAATTACTAAACTTCTCATCCTGTGCCCTCCTAGTTGTCTAGTTCAGATGACAATAATTGTGATATTCAAAACCAGCTATTGTATTTAGTATTAATGTGATCCAGACTCGTCTTTTGATTGGGCTTGATTCATGCTTGCATGGTGGAGATACTCAATAGTTTATCAGCCGGGAGGGAGAGAGAGAGACATATTTCCCTCAGATTACACAGACCCACAAAGAATTCGAAAACAAATCCAATGTTTTTGACTCCCATAGCTATTGAGTGAAACACCACAGTGTGCAATCACAGCAGCAAGATGTGTGACCTGTTACCACAAGAAAAGGGCAACCACTGAAGAACAAACACCATTGTAAATACAACCAATATTTATTTATATTCCCTTTTTATACTTTAACTATTTGTACTTCATTACAACACTGCATATAGACAATATGACATTTTAAATAATTGTATTCTTTTGTAAGTGTAATGTTTACTTAAAAAAATATTTCACTTTTGTTTATCTATTTCACTTGCTTTGGCAATATAAACATATGTTTCCCATGGAGGGAGGGAAGGGGAGAGAGGTCTGGCATCCACTCTCCTCCCACCTCAATAAGCTCCGGCCACAGGAGCTGTGATGGAAAATTACCCTGTGACCAAAAAGACAGAGTTAGACGTGACTCTTCAGCAGCCCAGGGAAGGATGGCCAGCGCGGTCGGCTGAACAGAGGAACTGTGTGCTCCTTCTGGGATGGAGAACTCCCAAGCCCCTGTCGGCAGACGCACAGCCAGCAACTGTGGTTGGAGAGGTGTCTTTCTGCCTCAGCTGAACAGGCAATCTCTATCTGTGTACGGTAGCGAGATAGCTGTGGAGAAGGAATGTATACGCCAGCTGCAGAGTGGAGTCTGGGTCATCCACCCATTCAGCCCCATAAGGTATTCTTCTCTAACTACTGTTTGTGCTGCCTTGGCATTTTGTCTGTCCTAGAACAACAAGTTAGACCTTGGATGTCTTGGCATTTTGTTTGCCTGTCAAAGCACAACACAGCAAAGTTTGCAAAGACAGCAAAGAGCATAGGTATATGCCAAAGAGAACACTAAAGGGTGTTTCTAACAGTGTTTCTAAGAACTGCGTGTCTGCATGTCTTTAATATGCAAACCCTTTGTTATTGTGTCTTGTAGGAGTTACTACATCATGTGTATGGTTGCCATCACATTCCTGAATTTGATTGGGATCCCCATGGAGATAGCTTTCTTAGACGGGTACAGTGGAGTGGGCTGGGAAGGTTTCAATGTCTTCTCAGACACTTTGTTTCTGATGGATGTGGCTCTGAATTTTCGAATGGGTATCATCTCTGAGGACAGTGAGGTAACGTGGCTCTGACTTTACTGTATTTTCAGACCAGTCCCAATCTGTGATAGTTTTATAATCCCCTTCCACGAGCATGCAATCCCAATTTGTCCTAGCTGTATTAGTTTCAATACACAGAAGGGGCCAGATTAACTGAACCACTGTCGCATGTGCTAAACCTGCAGCTGTTACTTGCAAGAGGGAATTTTCCAAATTTGGAAGATAAAGATTCTGAGAAGTAGATTAATTTACAGATAACTATTTATAGATTAGGTTTCCTTTTATCTTAAATTCTCTCATGAAAATAACGGGCACAAACTTTACCTAGGACCAAGATGCTTAGTAAATATGTCCTGAAGTGCACAGATGATGAAACATAATGAAACATGGCTGTTGATCATTGTTATTTGATAAAAAGGAGATGGGCAAATAAGGGGGCTGATCAAGAACCAGTTAGTGCTTTATGCTGTTTCAGTTTCAGGCCAAGTTGGTGTAAAATATTAATGTGAAAGTTTGGCCAATTGACTACCCTGTCAAGTTTATATTAATGCACTTCTCTATTAATAGCTTATGACGTACATTCTGGATGGCATCACTGTCTCGTATCATTTTGGCCAGAATCCCAAAACATTTAGCTTCCATTGACTGGTTGAATGATTCATTTGTCTGAAGCATGCTGCCAATCATTAATATCAATCACCTGAACATCTACTGTCTGTTATTCAATTCCACAGGTGGCTATCCTGGATATCAAAAAGATCAGTGTGATTTACCTAAAGAGTTGGTTCATACCAGATGTGATTGCAGCATTCCCAATTGGCTACATATTATTAATTGCGGTAATGATAAATTACTCCAACTGTTCCAGCATCACGCTGTTATACAGTAGTTCCAGTCTAATATAAGGTCATGGAATTAAAATATGTATGTGTATTTGTATTTTTATTGTGACAGGAGTTACAATCCCACAGTGACACCTCCACCTCAGGTTCCAAAGCCAGTAGAATGGTCCGGATTCTCATGTTTGTCCGAATCATCAGCCTCGTCAGGCTCCTCAGAGTCTCCAGGCTTGTCCGCTTCTTCAATGAAGTTGAGAAGGTAAGTTCTGATATGTATGCTGCACATCCCCACAAAGTCAAACCTTGTACTACAAATACATTTGACCAAGAAGCAATACAAACATGTACAGGGGTAGTGCTTTTGATTGGCATACACATACACATCTAGATTATCTTTGCAGTCCAATCAATATTTTTGGTGGCATCATGTTTAATAATTTGGCTTTGTTTTTTTCTCGTTAGGTTTCAAATGCCAACTTGGAGTATGTTCAGCTGTTCTTCCGCATACTGTCTTTGTTTATGATGATGTTCCTGCTGTGCCACTGGAACGGCTGTATCCAGTACTTTGTCCCGATGCTGGAGGAGTTCCCATCAGACTGCTGGGTCAGACGAGAGAAACTGATGGTAAGCCCCACATCTACTGAAATGTAGGTCTCAGCTGCATTTAAAGGGTTAATTCACCCTATATAAACAATGTGGTATTTTCCAGAATGCCACGGTTGGTGAGAAGTATTCCTTTGGAGTGTTTCGTGCTCTCTCTCATATGATCCAAATATCCTATGGCTCCACGGAGTCACCAACAAGTAAGGACTGTTCCTAATCTGGTGATATTCTGTTCTCACAATAGATTGTTTTTCATACGTACTCATATATTAGACTAATGCTACTCCAAGACTGGAGTGCGTGGAGTTTAATAGCCAAGTATTACACTGTATTTGTGTGTACTGGGTTTTCTGCTCCCTAGATGAGGTGGAGCTGTGGGTGGTCATGACCAGTATGCTGTCTGGGGCTCTAATGTACACTGTACTGGTGGCCAATGCTGCTGCCATAATAACCAACGTAGACCAAGCAGCAAAGGCCTACAAGAACAAGGTATTCTAAGTGTAATGGAGATTTAATGCCTAGGCTTTAGCTCATAAAGCTAACACAGATGACTCAGGTTCAAATTTGATCACATAAGCAAGGATCTCTATAGATGTCACTTTGACTGTAATGGCATGTCATTCAAAGGCCATAATGCCTGATAATTCACAGATGAATCATCTAGACGACTACATGACCTTCTTGAAGCTTCCTAATGACCTTCGGCTTCGCATCAACAAGTACTACGGAGCCCGCTATGGGGGGAGATGGTTTGACGAGAAGAACTTTCTAATTTCAGTCTCCTCAGCTTTGAGAGAGGTACTTCAGTCGGTCATATTCTATTCTATTTTATACAACTTCTCTGTATTCACTGTGTCTTTAGGTCCCACTTTACATTATGCAGACCTTATATAATAATGTACAAATGTAAAAAATATACACTGAACAAAAATATAAACGCAACACGTAAAGTGTTGGTTTCATGAGCTGAAATAAAAGTCTCGGAAATGTTCCATATGCACAAAAAACGTATTTCTCTCAAATTTTGTACACAGATTTGTACAAAATGATTAAACAGCATGATCATTACACATGTGTACGTTGTGCTGGGGACAATAACAGGCCACTGTAAAATGTGCAGTTTTGTCGCACAACACAATGCCACAGATGTCTCAAGTTGAGGGAGTGTGCAATTGACATGCTGATTCCAGGAATGTCCACCAGAGCTGTTTCCAGATAATGTAATATTAATTTCTCTACCATAAGTCGCCTCCAACGTTGTTTTAGATAATTTGGCAGTACTTCCAACGGCCTCAAAACCACAGACCACTTGTAACCACGCCAGCCCTTGATCTCCACATCCGGCTTCTTCACCTGCGGGATCGTCTGAGACCAGCCACCCAGACAGCTGATGAAACTGTGGATTTGCACAACCAAAGAATTTCTGCACAAACTGTCAGAAACCGTCTCAGGGAAGCACATCGGCGTGCTCATCGTCCTCATCAGGGTCTTGACCTGACTGCAGATCGGCGTTGTAAAGGACTTCAGTGGGCAAATTCTCCCCTTCGATGGCTACTGACACGCTGGAGAAGTGTGCTCTTCATGGATTAATCCCAGTTTCAACTGTACCTGGGAAGATGTCAGACAACGTGTATGGCGTCGTGTGGGCGAGCGGTTTGCTGATGTCAACGTTGTGAATAGAGTGCCCCGTGGTGGTGGGGTTATGGTATGGGCAGGCATAAGCTACGGACAACGAACACAATTTCCTTTTAACAATGGCAATTTGAATGCATCCTGAGGCCCATTGTCATGCCATTCATCCGCCACCATCACTTCATGTTTCAGCATGATAATGCACAGCCCCATATCGCAAGGATCTGTACACAATTCCTGGAAGCTAAAACATTTCCCAGTTCTTCCATGGCCTGCATACGCACCAGACGTCAACCATTGAGCATGTTTGAGATGCTCTGGATCGCCGCGTACCACAGTGTGTTCCAGTTCCCACCAATATCCAGCAACTTCACACAGCCATTGAAGAGGAGTAGGACAACATTCCACAGGCCACAATCAACAGCCTGATCAACTCTATGAGAAGGAGATGTCGTGCTGCATGAGGCAAATGGTGGTCACACCAGATACGGACTGGTTTTCTGAACCACGCCCCTACCTTTTCTTTAAGTTATCTGTGATCAACTGATGCATGTCTGTATTCCCAGTCATGTGAAATCCATTGATTAGGGCCTTATTTATTTATTTAAATTGACTGATTACCTTATATGAACTGTAACTTCGTAAAATCTTGATGCATGTTGTGTTTATATTTTTGTTCGGTGAAAGTATAAGTACGTAACTACATGAAGTACATAACTACATTCTACTTACCTGGGATTTCCTTAGGTTATGACAGCTGTGTTTAATAGTGGAATCTGTCTGTTTCATAATAAAGTTGCACAACTAGACAATCTGAAGAAAAGCTTTGTGTGTGTGTTATACAGGAGATTCTGACGGTGATGTGTTCGAGCCTGCTGAACAACGTACCCATGTTCCAGAAACGAGATGTCAACTTCCTGAACACCGTCCTCCTCCAGTTTCAGCACGAGGTCTTCCAGGAGGATGATGTCATCTTCCACCAGAACGCGCCCGGCGACCGCATGTTCTTCATCGAGCACGGCCAGGTCCTGGTGGAAGCAGACTCCTTCCCGCAGGAGCTGGCTGATGGCGACTACTTTGGAGGTCAGGCTCACATTCGAGTTGCTCATTTCAGCATCATTCATTCATTTGTTCAGACCATCATTCTATTCAGGCCATCACACAAGAGATTGGGTAATCTCGAAATTCTGATAGTCATACCTCATCCTTCATCCATTTCTTACATAATTGAAAAAGACCCAACCCCCAACACAAGTTATTCTTATTCTCCTGTTCTACATGGTTGTGCTGATTACATCCCTGGGACTATGCAGGATATGACAAGGAACCGTGGGCATATCTGATATGCATTTTAATAAATGTATATTGTGTTCTGTGCCTTACTGGTTTACAGAGACCTGCCTTATGACCAAAGGAAAGCGCTTGGCCACGGTGCGAGCTCTGACCACATGCCAGCTCTTCTCTCTGTCCTCAGACCGCTTCCAGAGGGTTCTACAGAGCTTCCCTGACATAAGGAGGGACATGGAAAAGTTTGCACAACAGGACAAGGAAGATGTGATACATCTCTAGTGCAGTGCGCCCATTTATGTGACCACTTATGTATAGTGTAGCTCAGACTTGGTACTGTGTAGACTGGTCTAAAATTGTATTATACTTTATGTATAAAGATTTTATGAATATTTATTTGTTCAAATTTAGCAAATCCACATATACATGTTTAGCTGTGCATCATACAACCCATAGTCTGGATTACTAATAGTTATACTCTAGATCTGGGTGGATCCAAAATGCCACACTATATTGTTGCTTTAACTGAGAGTGTATTTCAGGACAGGCAATGATTAAAATAGTTGTTTTGTTTTTCTAATCGTTTATTGTGAAGAAATGTCAGTTACATAAAACAAGGTCTATTTGGTTATGAAACAGCTGAAATAAAAAGGGAAACATAGTTTCAGTTGACTGAACATCTGGAGGTTTTTTTAAGTAGTGTATTCATTCATGTGTGCCCAGCCCCAGCAGATGCAGCAGCTGAACCTAAGCCTGCATGACTAGCCAGCCCCCCCACTCTCTTATCCAAACACACACAAGGTGCCCGAGGCCAGCCTATGTTTGTACTCGTACAGGTAGTAGGAGGCTTGGGGGAAGTTACACTTCATCTCCATCTTGCCCGGCACCACATGGACGGCCACCGCTGAGCCCAGCCCCTCCTGCAGCTTCTTCAGCATGCGAGAGGCCAGGTAGCGTCGGGCCTTCCCTGGGTCCTCCTCGATGGCGGCGTACACCTCTGGAGGGGGGTTGGGGATCTTCCACTCCAGGTCCACGATCAGCTGGTGGATGTGGCTCTTGTCCAGCGAGGTGGGCGTGTCACGGTAGCAGGCCACCACATGAGGGCATGGTGCCTCAGATGACACGGACAAGAAGTGGTTGGGCTGTAGTGTGTTCTCCCGGCCCTCCCCCACATCCTCCTCCAAGGGCCCCATGGCAGGGTGCACCATGACGGCCCAGCGCAGCCAGTCGTAGTTCTTCTCCAGGGTCTTTAGGATGCCGGCTGCCGCCTCCTCGGGAGCTGAACGGCTTTGCATGGCCTCCTGCAGCTGCTGACGCACGTCCTCCTCTGCCTGCTGTAGGAAGTAGCCCGAACAGCGACCCCCAGTTGTCTTCATCTTCCTGTAGAGGGAACCCATGCGCTCAGACCAGGTCTTCATCAGCAGGGCCTGATCTCGGCCCGTAAGGAAGGCCTGGGTGAAGAGGCACAGCAGACCCGTGCCTAGGACAAAATTCACCTGCAAGAGGAAGGAAGAGCGGCTGATATAACAAAACCCAAGTTCTATGCTATGACTATATGACTCATGTTCAGGAGATTAAATAATAGTAGTGTTGGCCCCCTTAGATAACTGGTGGTCTACTTTACTGAACAGACTGCATCTTGAAGAATCAGCATTTGGAGAGGCATAGCATAGAGCTATACACAGTGAGCTCCAAAAGTATTGGGACAGAGACACATTTGTGTTTCTCTCTACTCTAGCACTTTGGATTTGACATCATACACTGACTGAGGTTAAAGTGCAGGCTGTCAGCTTTAATTTGAGGGTATTTTATCCATATCGGGTGAACTGTTTAGAAATTACAGCACTTTTTATACATAGTCACTCCATTTTAGGGGACCAAAGATATTGGGACATATTCACTTGTGTATTAACTTTTCACTACTTTAAGTGTTTGATCCCATATTCAGAGACCGCAATGACCACTTCAAGCTTGTGACTCTCAATTTGTTGGATGCATTTGCAGTTTGATTATTTTGTTTCAGATTATTTTGTGCCCAATAGAAATTAACGGTAAATAATGTTTTGTGTCACTTTTATTGTAAAGAAGATTACAATGTTTCTAAACACTTATACATTAATGTGGATGCTACCATGATTACAGATCATTCTGAATGAATTTGTGAATAATGTTGAATGAGAAAGTTAGACGCACACATCATTCCTCCAAGACCTTTCACCATTACAATAAAAGGGGAGGTTACACTGGGGAGCAGGGGGGATACTATATTTTTGCGTCTAACTTTCTCACTCATCAATATTCACGGTAATGTATATGATTGAAAAAATCTGCTTCAACAGCAGGGGCTGGGACGATCCTTCAAGATCACACAGTGCCCAAAATAGCTTTTATTTAATCAGTCTCATACATCATACATTCTGCTGCAATGTTTGTGACTGATAAGTTATCCAAGGTTAACATAACAGATGTGTTTGTATTTCTCTCAAGGTGAAATAAGGTTGTCTCTCCACATACATTTTCTGCTCACTAGCAGAGGAATACATTTTTCAGTGTGACGTACCAAGTGTTGGAAAAGATAGGGGTGAACTTTGTATATGCAACTGCATTACAATTATCACTATCTATTTTGAATAAACATGTAACCTTGACTATTTTAGTGTAAAATGTTTAGGGGTAAAATAATTTGGCTGAGTGCCAGATCTGGAAGTAGGCTACACTCTTAGAAAAAAAGGTGCCATCTAGAACCTAAAAGGGTTCTTTGGCTGTCCCCATAGGATAACTCTTTAAATAACACTTTTTGGTTCTAGGTAGAACTCTTCAGTTCCATTTTGAACCCTTTACACAGAGGGTTCTACATGGAACCCAAAATAGTCCTACCTGGAACCAAAAAGGGTTATCCTATGGGGACAGCCGAAGAACCCTTTTAGAACCCTTTTTTCTAAGAGTGTAGAAAAGCATTAGCTTCATGTCTATTTACAAACTTTTTTAGTCTGACAGTCAGATAAGGCATGGTGCCCAGGCAAGCAATTTTGTTCTTTGAACTTCATGGATAATTTTGGTAAACCAAAGAATGTGATTTACACATTAATTGTTTAGAGAAATTTAGAATGTAACATGATGACCTCTGTTGCCTGTTGGGCATTGTGTGTTGATGGCTGACCACTCCCTGACCCCCACTGACCTTGACACAGAACTCCCTCATCTCCCAGCGTTTGGGCTTGCGGCTCTGGACCAGCTCTTCCAGCAGGGTCGGCTGGTCTGTCAGGACCGACACCCCCATCAGCCGGCTGTGGAGTGCCGTCAGCTGCCTCTCCAGCCGGTGCTCCTGAACATACTGGAGAAACACCTCTGTCTCCCGTTTGGTGAACTCAGACTGGGCCCTGACGACCGCACCCAGCTGGTAATAGACCACAGCCAGGTCATCCTCCAGCCGATGGACCTCCTGGTCGGTCAGCAGGCCCGGCCCTGCAGCAGCCAGCTCCTGGTCTATGTAGTCCAGGTTCTTCCTTGCCAGGTCTGTCTCTTCAGCTGAGGCACTGCCACCCAGGTAGGTACAGATGCCCTCCACCAGGGTCCTCATGGTCTGCATGTAGCCCACCGGCTCCAGCACCTTGCCGAACATTGCCATCGCTACAACTAAATGGTTTTATTTACTAAATATCTGTTAATTGTGAAATAGCCGGCTGATTCTGGTGCTGAGGAATTAAGAGAAATAGATCTAATTATAGGCCAATATGCCAGTGTAGTCGATACAGAAGGCCAATATCTACCAACCATAATATTCTGTAAATACTTATGCTATTCAGATTAACATGTAAACTTGCTATACTCCATTACTCACCAGTCAGAATGTTTCTTCGTCAGGTCTGTGGTGACCTTCACTGTTTCCTCAGTATTTATACACTCTCCAGCATAATCAGCGATCTGATAAGGTTCCTCCACCTCCTAGCTCTATTAATCGTCCTCATGCTAAAGAGGGTTATAAGTAAAGGAAGTGAGTTTATTGCAAATTAATAGATGGATAGACATTTTTTTGTCATGAATGTTACAAATGTTCATATTGAAGTGTGTTATGAACTCTTGCCTTTGAAGTTTCTCTTCATGATGATATTGTCAGTCCACCACAGAATTCTTTAAAAATGATCTTGCTCATTTCTCATTTTCACTGTATTTTTAATGTTGTTTTTATTTCTTTACTTACTGTTCACCTTTTTTGCACTGTTGGTTAGAGACTGTCAGTAAGCATTTCACTGTAAGGTCTACACCTGTTGTATTCGGCGCACGTGACAAATAAACTTTGATTTGATTCTGTAACTGAATGTATTTAATCGTGAAGCCGGTAGGTGGCAGTTTTGCATTTAGCTCGAGATGCATTCTCTTCTTCGGTGGTGAAAGTCCTGAATAGTAAATACTGAAACTATTTCCGGAAGTGGCGCCAAATTCCTGTGCCAATTTGTATGAATGTAAACAGCCAGCGAAAGTTGTTTAAATTGCAGTTCAAGATAACGATACTACTTTTAGAAACACATCTGCAAACAAATTGACTCGTAGGCACTTTTTTCGCTGCGAAACCTAGCCGTGAAGATTGAAACTGCCGGTATTTAGCAGGCACACCAGAACTACGACGAAGAAGGTATGAAACAGACTTCCACCAGAGATACAGTAATAATGACGAGATTGGTCTCCGATAAGCAGGCGGTTTGCCAAAAAACCTTTGAAACTAGATGTAATTTATATGAATGTTCCACTGGGTAGAGGTGAGGTCAAATGTAGGATCAGAACCATTTTGATAGGTGTATGGCAGAAGAAGGGTCAGTCCACATCTACCGTATTATCACTTTGTTGTGTAACGTTCTGTAAAACTGTTTCAGATCATAGCACTGAGGGTGCAGCGCGAGTTTTGCATGAAATGCACTCAGAGGTCAGCGGCCTCAATGTAACCCTCAATGTGGCACCTGATGAGCTGCTTGTAGTTAATAATAGCTATGTGATTCATTAGTATACATATTTAGAGAATGATTTACATAACTGGCTTGTTGTGCATGCCCAGGGCCAGGTGAAGGAGCAGCTGATGCGCCAACAGGCAGTGGCAAGTAGCCTAGTGGTTAGAACGTTGGACTTGTAACCGGAAGGTTGCAAGATCAAATCCCCGAACTGACAAGGTAAACATCTGTCGTTCTGACCCTACTAACCTACTGTTCCTAGGCCGTCATTGAAAATAAGAATTTGTTATTAACTGACTTGCCTAGTTAAAGGTGGAGAATGAGGTGATGAGCTTCATAAAGATGTGTATGGTGCTGAAGCAGAGGACATACAGAGACACTATGAAAAATATGTCTACAAAGCACCTAAGAACACACAGAAACAGACACGTAATAAAGAATCTATTTAACACTTCACATAGTACAAACTATTCAGTATTTGGTTAACTTTATATGTAAAATGTTCCCCTCCTGAACGACGCTGGTTTATCTGGAGACTTTGTCTCTCACTCAGAGCCGAACCAACAGGAGGCAGAAGCTTCAGTGAAAGAGGATGACACCGAGTGAGTAGAGGAGGACCAGGAGGCAGGAAAGGAGGAACACCTCCCCTCAGTGACCCCTTTGAAGATACCTCCTCCGCAATCCATTGACCCCATGCGCATCCCCCAGCTCTCTAACTTCAACCTGTCGGAGATCCACCTGAAGAGGGTACAATTAGAACCTGACACTGATTTGTGGCAGTGTTTTCCAGCGCTGAGGCCCCCACGCCCATGATGACCCTTCCTCCGCCCTCTCTGGTCCTGGCAATGCCCAAAACACCAAGATGGCAGCCAATCAGTTTGTCTGATCCTTGAGATCAGAGTTAAGAGTTATGTTTTAATGACCCTGAACCTATTTACAGAAGCAAACTTTTGATGTGAATGTGGATGCTGTATATAACTTATTTTTAGATCTGTCTTTATTTTACAAAATGTTCTTGTACAAAGATTTCTGATTGAGAAGGCTGCATTGAGAAAGCCTCGGTCCTCTCGTAAACTGTAGACTACACTTTTTTGGAGTTGGAGTGGGCCGAGTCAGGAGCGTCTGTCTGCTCGCAAGGCCTGCTACGGAGAAGTGGTTGCCAGATTGTCCCACGGCCCATCAGGTTTTCCAATCTGTCATTCTACACAACGTCTACTGATCGTTGCACACCTGTGCTGAAAGACCTCTAAAAACCAGCATTATGTATCTGTTACTGTGCCTGCTCTTTACTCAATGCCATCCTGGATTAATTAGACTGAATGATCAATGGGTGAGTGAATTATCTTTGCCTTATGCCCTACAATTTGCTAACACTCCGACGAGACCATCATGTCAATACCACCAGGAACTTGGTCTCTCTCTGCAATTGCACCACTCTCAAACACAAGTGGACTTACACTTTTATACTTCCAAAATCTAAAAAAATTGACAATGGTGCTGGTTCCGCCAAGTCCTCACGCATTGGACAACTGAGATATATGTTATGCTTTTATTATTGATCTCTTGTAATGTGGGACCAAACCCTGGGCCGGTAGATACCATGCAATCTCTACCGGCTCCCTAGGATTTTAAAAACAGAGCAGGTTTTGGCCTCTTGCATGTTAATGTCAGAAGTCTATTTCCAAAAATAGACATGATTTAGAATATGGGCCAATATGACAAATGCAGACAATGGTTTTATCAGAAACGTGGCTATGGAAATCTGTGTCATAACCCGATTTCTATTGATGGGTACAACATTTTTAGAATGGATCGGATGAGTTGAGGAGGAGGGGTCGCAATTTGTCAAATCCAAGTTTAACACCTGAAATTCTCTCGATGACCAAAGCCAAACATTTTGAATTGCTTGCGGTTAAAGTGAACTTACAGTTAGTCGGAAGTTTACATACACCTTAACCAAATACATTTAAACTCAGTTTTTCACAATTCCTGACATTTAATCCTAGTAAAAATTCCCTGTCTTAGGTCAGTTAGATCACCACTTTATTTTAAGAATGTGAAATGTCAGAATAATAGTAGAGATAAGGATTTATTTCAGCTTTTATTTCTTTCATCACATTCCCAGTGGGTCAGAAGTTTACATACTCAATTAGTATTGGGTAGCATTGCCTTTAAATTGTTTTAACTTGGGTCAAACGTTTCAGGTAGCCTTCCACAAGCTTCCCACAATAAGTTGGGTGAATTTTGGCCCATTCCTCCTGACAGAGCTGGTGTAACTGAGTCAGGTTTGTAGGCCTCCTCGCTCGCACACGCTTTTTCAGTTCTGCCCACAAATGTTCTATAGGATTGAGGTCAGGGCTTTGTGATGGCCACTCCAATACCTTGACTTTGTTGTCCTTAAGCCATTTTGCCACAATTTTGGAAGTATGCTTGGGGTCATTGTCCATTTGGTAGACCCATTTGCGTTCAAGCTTTAACTTCCTGACTGATGTCTTGAGATGTTGCTTCAATATATCCACATAATTTTCCTTCCCCATCTATTTTGTGACGTGCACCAGTCCCTCCTGCAGCAAAGCACCCCTACAACATGATGCTGCCACCTCCGTGCTTCACGGTTGGGATGGTGTTCTTCGGCTTGCAAGCATCCCCCCTTTTCCTCCAAACATAACGATGGTCACTATAGCCAAACAGTTTTTTTTCATCAGACCAGAGGACATTTCTCCAAAAAGTACGATCTTTGTCCCCATGTGCAGTTGCAAATCATAGTCTGGCTTTTTTATGGCGGTTTTGGAGCAGTGGCTTCTTCCTTGCTGAGCGGCCTTTCAGGTGATGTCGATATAGGACTCGTTTTACTGTGAATATAGATACTTTTGTACCTGTTTCCTCCAGCATCTTCACAAGGTCCTTTGCTGTTGTTCTGGGACTGATTTGCACTTTTAGCACCAAATTACGTTCATCTCTAGGAGACAGAACGAGTCTCCTTCCTGAGCGGTATGACGGCTGCGTGGTCCCATGGTGTTTATACTTGCGTACTTTTGTTTGTACAGATGAGCGTGGTACCTTCAGGCGTTTGGAAATTGCTCCCAAGGATGAACCACACTTGTGGAGGTCTACAATTTTTTTCTGAGTTCTTGGTTGATTTCGTTTGATTTTCCAATGATGTCAAGCAAAGAGGAACTGAGTTTGAAGGTAGGCTTTGAAATACATACACAAGTACACTTCCAATTGATTCAAATTATGTCAAATTATGTCAATTAGCCTATCAGAAGCTTCTAAAGCTTTGACATCATTTTCAGGAATTTGGCAAGCTGTTTAAAGGCACAGTCAACTTAGTGTATGTAAACTTCTGACCCACTGGAATTGTGATACAGTGAATGATAAGTGAAATAATCTATAAACAATTGTTGGAAAAATTATTTGTCATGCGCAAAGTAGATGTCCTAACCGACTTGCCAAAATTATAGTTTGTTAACAAGAAATTTGTAAAGTGGTTGAAAAACGAGTTTTAATAATTCCAACCTAAGTGTATGTAAACTTCCGACTTCAACTGTATATAAGGACTCCCACATCACTGTAGTCGGCTGCTACAGACCACCCTTGGCTTCGGGAGACGCACTTCACTCTCTATCGTCCTACAGAAGCTAAATTACTCTGAATTCATTGTTTTATGAGATTTGAACTGAGACATGCTTACATCTGTATCGGACTCTTTTGAAGAACTGTGTGACTCGCACAATTAATTAATGCTCCTACAAGACCGAATCCCAGAGCACCTACAAAATCAACACTATTGGCCATTCTAACGAATACCCCTCACAAATACACATCGACTGGGATATTCTGTAATGATGTGAGTGATCGCTGTGCAAAAGCTTGTGTTAGAAATACAAAAAATACCAAAGCCAAACCCTGTTATATTTTTTAAAATACATTTTAGACAGTTTGATGAGCAAGCATTCTTACATGATCTGCACCATAGTATTGATAGAGTAAGTCTGATTCCCGATGTTGACACTGCCTGGGACTATTTTTATGTGATATTTTTGTCCGTTTGTGATAAGCATGTGAATACATTTTATTTCACCTCAGGTCTGAAGATCAAAGCCCATCCACATCCCTTTTTCTGCAGGGAGAGAGTGACCCAAGCCGCACTGAGGTCCCAGTATTTGAGATCCTGTACATCAACAGGCTCCTTAGCACCAGAAAGATGTGTATTACTGTCAGTCTGTCAACATGTCTGTTTATTTATGGAGGCATGGACCATAGACATAACTACAAATTGCACTCAAATATAGTGAGTAACTGTCATGTTGCAGGGTGAGACACACACAGGCAGATGAAGAACAAGATCACTTGGAACTTCCAACCTCCAATAGAGGTGCCAATCAAGCCAGGTTATATAATGTGCCAGAGATCTCAATCATTGGCTGTACAGTGGAAAATTCTACACCAGAGATGCCAAGCCTAGAGTCCTTTCTGGGCAACTCTTTGCCCTTTGTAAGCTGAAACTGCTATAAAGTCACTTGAGTGCTTACTTATAGTAATAGTTAAGTTTGAGTATCTATTTTGCCTCGCTGTCTCATCTCTCCCTGACTGTAGAGGGGTGGTGGTGGAGCCCGTGGGGAGCAGAGCATGGGGCAGAAAAGCCCCCTCTCAGTCCTGGAGCCAGACGGTTCCACCCAGGCATTCAACCTGGGTACCCTGTGGGTGAGGGGATTACCCCGAGCCATTTACTCCTAAAATGCCGGACCTAAGCTCTGTCACACAGGACCTCTTTAAGGTGAGTGCACTGGAGACTTGTGGAAGTCAGTGTGGAATAGAAGATGTGGGAACTGCCTTTCCTGTGCACAGATAGGGGTGAAAAGGCTTCAGTGTCTGTACTACCAAGTGGGCTTTTAGAGAGATGTGATTTTACCTTCTGTGCTGACTGGTTCTGATGGGTTTTGTCTTTCATTTCCCAGAGCAAGAAACTCCCCACAGCAGTAGTTCAGCCACATTACATACCTTCAATCCTCCACACAGCAACAGGGAAGAACAGGTCAACTCTGATAATGCCAACAAGAAAGTACAATAAGTTTATTAATAACATATCCTAAAAAGAGTTACACCATTACCAATTCCAATAGATTTACTTACTAGTCAAACCTCTGCTCTCTTTTTGTCATTCCTCCAGGGCGGTGTCTGGCTATGGTGTCAGAAAGTATTCCAAGCTACATGAGACAGATTCCTCTGTCCAGCCTCAACCAGGCCATTCAGAAGATCAACAGTGCCACAGAAATGTATTTTGGGACTCTGTTGCCTCAGGTGATAATGCAGGCCCTGCAGGGTTTCTGATGGAGGAGCTGAAGAGGATCACGGGGGTGGGCACCAAAGCCCCCATGTACTTCCTGTGTCTGACTGAGCTGAAGAGGCTGGAGCATGTGCAGGGAGTAGGTACCAGCGCCATGTATAAAATCCTGTCACAGACGCATACCTGATCGGAATTACAATGACATTCCCTACCTTAAACCTCCCAAATGACTCGACACTACTGAGCGAGGTCCCATTTACTGACCATCCTTTGAGTAGGCCTTGACTTTTTGTTGTTACATTACAGCCTTATTATAAAATTGATACAATTATTTGTTTTCCTCATCAACACACAATACCCCACAATGACAAAGTGAAAACAGGTTAAAATAAACTGAAATACCTTCTTTACATGAATATTCAGACCCTTTACTCAGTACTTTGTTGAAGCACTTTTGGCAGCGATTACAGCCTTGAGTCTTCTTGGTTATGACGCTTCAAGCATGGCACGCATGTATTTGGTGAGTTTCTTTTATTCTTCTCTGTAGATCCTCTCAAGCTCTGTCCGGTTGGATATGGAGCATCGCTGCACAGCTATTTTCAGGTCTCCAGAGATGTCAGGGCTCTGGCTGGGCCACTGAAGGACATTCAGAGGCTTGTCCTGAAGCCACTTGTGCATTGTCTTGGCTGTGTGCTCAGGGTCGTTGTCCTGTTGGAAGGTGAACCTTCACCCCAGTCTGAGAACCTGCCCCAGAGTGCTCAGGACTTCAACAAGGATCTCTGCTCCATTCATCTTTCCCTCAATCCTGACTAGTCTCCTGGTCCCTGCTGCTGAAAAACACCCCCATAGCATGATGCTGCCACCACCATGCTTCACCGTAGGGATGGTGCCAGGTTTCCTCCAGACGTGACACTTGGCATTCAGGCCAAAGAGTTCAATCTTGGTTTCATCAGACCAGAAAATCTTGTTTCTCATAGTCTGAGTCCTTCAGGTGGCAAAAGTCCAAGCTGGCCATCATGTGCCTTTTACTGAGGAGTGTCTTCCGTCTGGCCACTACCATAAAGGCCTGATTGGTGGAGTGCTGTAGCGATGTTGGTCCTTCTGGAAGGTTTTCCCATCCCAGCACAGGATCGGTACATCAGAACGTCACACCTGTGGGACAGCTACAGGATGGCAACAACTGCTCGAGTTACACCAGGAACACACAATCCCTCCATCAGTGCTCAGACTGTCTGCAATAGGCTGAGAGAGGCTGGACTGAGGGCTTGTAGGCCTGTTGTAAGGCAGGTCCTCACCAGACATCACCGGCAACAGCGTCGCCTATAGGCACAAACCCACCGTCGTGGGACCAGATAGGACTGGCAAAAAGTGCTCTTCACTGACGAGTCGTGGTTTTGTCTCACCAGGGGTGATGGTCGGATTCGCGTTTATCGTTGAAGGAATGAGCGTTACACCGAGGCCTGCACTCTGGAGCGGGATCGATTTGGATGTGGAGGATCCATCATGGTCTGGGGCGGTGTGTCACAGCATCATCGGACTGAGCTTGTTGTCATTGCAGGCAATCTCAACGCTGTGTGTTACAGGGAAGACATCCTCCTCCCTCATGTGATAACCTTCCTGCAGGCTCATCCTGACATGACCCTCCAGCATGACAATGCCACCAGCCATACTGCTCGTTCTGTGCGTGATTTCCTGCAAGACAGGAATGTCTGTTCTGCCATGGCCAGCGAAGAGCCCATATCTCAATCCTATTGAGTACGTCTGGGACACGTTGGATCGGAGGGCTAGGGCCATTCTCCCCAGAAA